>NC_092861.1:62414353-62554905 GCF_032062135.1 Pyxicephalus adspersus
TTTTAAATTGTGTAAGCAACTATTTTGTGATGTTTATATATATATATATATATATATATATATATATATATGTTGATGTTCACTCAATTACTTGTTTTCAGTTGTTTCCTTGGCCAATATCAACAGACCTTGGGGTTTGGCACTGATGCTCAAAATGTAAAGAATTAAATGGTCATAAAGTGTTTCTTTTTGTTGCATTTCAGAAAGTTTTCAATAAAAGTTTTTGAAACAGAAAGCAGAGAACCATATCAGAGATACATTGTTTGTTAGCTCTCAAAATTTAATTAATGAATTTCTTGATAACAGGGTCTGGTAACTATGTCATACTCACTGTGATCAGCTGGCAGAGTATGTGTCATAAATTTTTCTATAGCCTAAACTGAGTATCTTTGGTGGTCTAGTAAACTGCAGTTGTAGTAAACTGCAGTTGGAGAACCAATCTATATGTAAATAGCAGCTTCCTAAAAGCCTTACAGCCGTTTTATTTGCTCCCTTTTAGTCTGTTAAAATATACCTAAAATAAATATAAGATATCTGTTTAATATGTGCAAAACATTATAGATGATCCAAAAACATATTTTGAGTTGTCAAGTTCCTTTGAAGTATGCCTATGTTGAGTGGTATTAGTCACATTAAACTCACTTTTCTCTGTGGACTGCTAAACATCTTGTTTTATTTAAAGAAAAAAGTAGAAACATAGAACTTTCAGGAAAATAATGATAATGTTGCCATATTTATTCATATAAAATGGCATAAGCACAAGTAGGCTACAACTAAGGACATTTTTTGCTGTTTTGGTCCACCAAACCATGGAATGAATGTGGAGTTACTAGTAATGTTACTTCCATGCTATCTGACACATCACTTTTTTTTCTTTGATTTCAGGTTTAATAATTCAGTCTTTTGTTACATGTTACATAGCAATTTACAGATCTAGTCCCATACCACCACCATTTTTTCCCATCGCCCCAAGGTTAAGAACCCCAGTCTTGGAGGCAGTTGGCTAGTTACTTCACCAAGGGGAGGCCAGGTACTTTCACACATCAAAACATAAGTAATACATTTACAGGTCAGGTTATATCCACTTTGGTGTTTCCCCATTATAGATATAAAGAATATAAGCAATAAATTCCAGATCCCAGTTGCTGTAATGGTTGCTAAATATAGAGCGTGCACTCTTTGCATGCAACTGCTAAAAGGGGTGCTATAGTAACCTAGAAAGTCTCACTTTGCAATAAGATCCTTGGGGTCCTAGCAGGCCCAGAAACATATGTGAATTATTAACTTTTCTGCTAAATATTGCATCAATAAATATATTATCAAAAATGAGCAGCGAACGCAAGAAAGGAGCAATTCTTCTGGTCCAGCGTGTCCAGAGTGTTAGAAGGGAGATAGGATAACATTCTGAATTGTTGTGTTACAAGTTACATTTCGCTAGCAGTCATACTATAAGACAGCCTTAATCTACAGCTTTCCAGCTGCTTCAAAAGCTGCCAGCACTTTCTGAGACTGAGTTCTGTAACAGCTGGAGAACCACAGCTTTCCTACCAATTCTATAGGATAATTTTTACAATACAGTTTTATATCAGTACAAATACCACATTGAAAAACAACATATAATGATTAGTCCCCTGTGAAATTCATGCTTTGAGTGACAAGGTATAAAAACTAAAATGGTGAAAACCTAAAAAAACAATTAAAGGCTTTAAAAAGCATAGGATCTGAAGATTTCCATGTACCTCTCTACCATTTTCTAAAAGTCTCCAGCTACATACATGAAAAGAAATGAGGAGCTGGTTGGTATACATAAAGGAGGACTGGTTCTCACTTCTTCATCTACTAGATACCCACTTCCTGCTGCAGTGGGGAAGTGCAGTGGTGTCTGGGAAACAGAAGCTGTCTTTTACTCACTTTTGTTTAATAAATCATTGTTCAAAAGCCAGGAGCATTCTTTATTCCTTTTACATAAATCTATGGCACTTGAAATTTGTAACTAGATACATTATACAGCTATGACTTATATCCCTCCAGCAGTCAAAATACAGCTTATCCTTTCAATGTTACACTATTTTAAAAGCAAGCAATCCCTGGGAAGCAAACAATTAATGCTTAATTGTCTCTCTATGACCCCAAAACTCTGCTGGCTTAAAGAGAGAAGTATGCTGAAAGATCTTTGTGCTTTCAGAAGTGTTGGTTACAGTAGAGTATTGATGTAGTGGTTGTCGGAAGAAACCACAAAGCACAGCAGTAGACCAGTCATTCGAAGCACCTGAAAGTGTGTCTGATGCTGAAGATCCTACCAATCTGCTACCAACATTCAAGGTAGCAGATTTCAGCTGTATGGAGTGACAGGCATGCATTAAGTGTTTGCACATCTTAAATAATAAATGTATTTTTTAATACAACCACTGGAATTATTTCAGTTTATCCTAATCAGCCTCTTGTAAATTCTTGTACAGTAACACCAAGGGTGAGAAAGCAGGAGGAGGTAATCAAGTTGCTTATCAATTGTCTGCTTTCCATTTACTGTCCAATAACAGGCAATGGGATCACCAAGATCCGGGGTGCCCAACAGGTCGATCGTGATCTACCGGTGAGTCGCAAAGGCAACACGAGTAGATTGCAGAGCCCAGCCTTTCAAAATAAACTCTACCACTCACTGGAGGTATTAGATACAAGTTTTTATTGTCAGTAGATCATTTTGACTTGGTCATTTTAAAAGTAGCTCCCAAGCCCAAAAAATGTGGACACCCCTGACCTAGGTCATTTTCTTTATCTGCTGCGGACTAAGGGCTAGATTAGACGTACAGTGAGCCACAGCTTTCTGTTATGGGCTCAACTGCAGTCTCAACAGGAGAGGTTGGGAATCATTTTTTGCATGCTCTTGTGGCAGATCGTGGCACGGTTTTCAGATGCGACAAGTTGCTCTTGGTAGTGTAGTTGTTTTTTGAAGATTTGTGCAAAATGTTTGATGGTTTTAAACCATTGGTCTGAAAGGATCCTAAATGCCAGGTCACCAGACAGGCTGCTCTGTCTGCCAACACTGTGTACACCTTAATTTTCGAAAAAATAAAATATTGGTTTACAAAAATGATTTTCACCTGTATATTAACTGTTTGCCCGGAGTTCAGCTTTATATACAACATGTAGAATACAGGTTATCATTTGCTTAGCTTTAAAGAAAATCTGTAGTGAAGGAACAAGTTGGTGACCATTGCTCACCTTAACAGTTTGTTGCCTGCCTCCCATTGTTTCAACACCTCTTACATGTCTGACCCAGAAGAATTAACAACACCTGGAGTTTTGACCACTGTCCTACTTTTTTGTTTCATATATTTTAAAGATCATTAACTGAAAGTATAAAAACCAGAGACAGCTAAGCAACTAGTGTTTTCAGAAAGTGGTTATCAAAATCAAAATCCATGTTTCTATTGTTGCAGGTACATTTTACGTTATTACATTCATGGTTGTGGTAGATAGAATGAGGTCAAGCTAGACTCGTCTGTTCTGCAGTATTCTGTAAAGCTGGCAGGTGAGGTCAGGGTTATATGTCCACCTCCAAGATGGTTTCTAATACATAGTTATCCATCTCTAAAAACTCTGGGTCATTTTTTTCACTAAAGTCTGCTGTAAGACTTCTAACTCCTTACTCTCTAATGTCATGACTGCAAAGTTGGAGCAAGCAGGCCAATTTATATTCTACTGACAGTAGAAAGGATTCCCAGCTGAGTACAAGGCAATGGAGATTTAAACTTTCCCTGTATGCAAAGGACATATTTAATATTTATTTTTCTATTATTTAGGTAATGGGTGTCTTGGGTGTTCTCTGCTGGTTCTATTTTTGGCAAGCATAAGAACATTGCTGTCAAAAAGTTCAGGGAAGACGAAAGTACAGAACAAGCGAGAACGAATTGCTTATGCTTTTCACCAATGCTTTATGAGGTGCAGCAAAATGTAATTAAATATAAAAAAAATGATTTTTCTTTCATTAACGTGATTGAAGATGAGTTTTAGGCTCAATCATTATAGCCTTTTTTCACACTGTAAAATAAAATGTACACCGTACACATCTGTAGCATTTATTGTTATATGAGAGTACAAGAAAATGAGTGATTAAGTGAAATTAGGATGGATTGCTCCACAAATCTCAGCTAAATTGATTACTGTACCTTTCTTCTGCTTCACTCTTATATGAGTTGTCAACATCTCTGAAAAATGTATATCCTAAATAAAATGATCACCTAGCTTCACAGAACGGAGGACATTTAAATTCTTTCATGCTTCCATCAGATTTGCCAATGGTATTATTGCAAGATCAAGCCTTTTATTAAAATTGAGCTTGTTAATAGACAAAGTAGAGGCTGCCATGAATGTTTGGAATCATATGCTTAATTGACTAAATTTTAGTTTTATTAATAAAGCAATTTGAGCCCTGACCGAGTAAGACAATTAGCAATGGAAGAGCAAAGCCATCGCTTTCAATGGACTAAAACTGAATATTAAATGCCAAAATCTTTAACAAAGCAACATAACCTTAATTGGAAAATTGTTATGTTTTAATTGTTGATCTAAAATTAAATTTATATTATAGTTTTATAAATATAATGAATAAATAATTAATATTTTATATATTATTATAAATATCTACTACTAAAAAGTTATATAGTGGGCAGGGTCCACTCCTGTGTCACTGTCTGAATCTGTCAGTCATTTGCAACCCCTATTTATTGTACATCAAAAAAAAATTTATAAAAATAATGTACTTTATTGTATGTGATTTTAAAAACATGTCACAAAAACTTGCATTAATACCATAATTACAAAATACATTTCATGTGTAACAATAATGTTGAATAATTTAGGTTTCAAAATCACCCGTAGGCTTCCTCAGAAGGACACATGTTTCAAACACATCAAATGTATATAAATGTGCTAAAACAGAAAAGTATATAAAGTGAAAGAGTTACATTCATATCATTAACAGTATTTGAATTTTTGATTGTTTATAGAAAGCACCTAAAAAACCCTTATACCATATATAGGAATTTTGACTTAAAAGTATATAAGGTTATGGTACTGATCTAAATGCCTTCCCACCAAACTATCCATTTGAAGTAAAATTATTTGTAATTGATACATATTGTGTTAATAGGGGAAAGGGGTCCACTTACAGCATCGTTTACAGCAATTTAGAGTTACCTTTTCTTAGAGGCATTCAATGCTGGTATTCTTTTTCTTTGATACATTGAGGGTGATTTACCCATAAAAGTTTATCTGTTAGCAAAGTAAATGTTCACTCTGCAAAGTGCATTTTCATTAGGCTTAGTAAATAAAGTTGTGTTGACTTTGAATACCAAATCATGTGCAAGCAAAATTGAAAAACAGCTTGAAAAGGTTTGGATATGTGAATATTCAACTTATAGGGCGAGCATGTGATATTTCTTGGAAAATAAACAATATCAAAGGCACAAAGAATATCCAGGTATTTAAGCTATTTTTTCAATTTTCATAAATGGCATCCTTGTTCCATATCTAAGATTTAGAAAAAAAAGGATGACTGGTTTATCCAGCAACACTACCCAGCACTTCCTTTTATGAAGTTGCATGTGACCTGCTCCTGCATCTGGGTTCCAGACCTTCCTGCCAATTACTAGATTTGAGCATTGTCACGTGATCTGTGGAGGAAAGTCACCATTTTATTGGATTAAAGACGCAGCTAATCACAGCATTGGAGGAAAGGTGCTTTGAAAGTCCATGTAAAGAATGTATAGATTGTAGAGACACTCTCACCTTGCAATCTTGGACAAGGAAGCAGTGTCTCTTTAAGTAAATATACCTGTATAAAATAATCCCTTAGTTGAAAAAAAATACTAAAAATAAACTGAGATAGGTTTGCATCTCTTAATTGAATACATCTACGTCAAGAAGATGTGTTATACATCATTAGATAAATTGCTATCTTTCATATTTTGTGATATGAAAATTATATTTGTTCATTAAGGATCTCACTACGGAGAAATTTGAATCTAAATAGTAATTCAGCCTGTTGTCATAGATATAAAATGATTATGTTAATATGTTCAAGTGTACATAACCTAGTGAAGGTTCTATATTCACTTTATTGTTGAGTTAGCTCAATATTTTGCTATTCCTAGAACAAAAAGTATATTTAAACTTTATTCATGAAATCATTGATTTGATCACCCCAAAAGACTAGTACTCATCACAAAAATTAAACAATTGATTCAAAATACAAAATGCCAAATCTTTCCATGTTCATGCAAGGCGTTTTCTGAGTGGAGTAACAATGTTATGACTGCAGTACTGCTTACAATTATCAGTCATGTTACTCAACTCTAGCTGCAGTGCATATTCACAGATTTGTGTTAAATGCAATGAAATTTGTTTTACCAGAGTGAAATATTTTTCATCTATCTATAAATTGTTAATAAGTCTGCCTATGCTTGAAAGCAATATGAGAAGGAAGCAAAGACCCATAAAAAGAAAATATAAAATCAGTTAATGAAAAATTCTAATTGATTCCCCTATTTACACAGAAAGTCCATAATTTCACTTCTTCGAGCTTAAATTGAGTGGTAGAAAAGAATAACAATGGTTAAATTGAGTAACTGTGAGTTTGGAGCCTTCAATTAGGTTGCTAATAGGAGAGTGTTCCTTGGTACTGTTGAACTGAAACCCAAGTCTGTTTAAGCACCGGGGCAAGACCTTCTAGGTTGTGTTGGATATCCACATGGAGGCCGAGTGGTCATGAAACACCTCTATATGATAGACTCCCATACTGATCAGACGATAGTATGCAAGGTGCATATTTAGCTCAGTGTATAGAAAAAGGTCATGTGTGATGAAGCAGAGTTTTCAGGCAACTTGTATTGCAGCCTCCATAAGAGTAGAAGTGGGGAATCTGAACAGGGTGCAGATATAAGAGCACAAGTGCTATTAGTAAGTAAAATGTATATATATATATATATATATATATATATGTATATATATTTATTTTTTTAAAGGGGAGACTACATTGATAACGACTAACAAGGTATGCAGCAAAACAAAAATTACAATGGAGCAAACAGGTGTCATGCCTCCAGGTATACCCATCAGAATAGGTAATATGGCCATATGTGGAGGAAGAACATTCAGATACAAATAAAGTATACCGATGTCAGTCCCACGGACCTAGTTTGTAGCACATGTGAGATAGTTATGTTATGTCAATATTTGAGAATCCACTCCAAAATCTTTAGGAATGCCACATCAATGCACATTTCTTTGTGACCTGTTGACGATGTCTATTATTGATAATCAGAGGGACACCAGCTGTGAAGAAAGGAAATCTCCATCATTTTCCAATTGAGAGGCACTCAGCACCAGGTCAGATATTTCCAATTCCAAGCCATCAGCTTGTTCTGGGACCCTGACAATTATGTTTAACCACAAAAAGGGCCACTTGATAAGCAGCTTCTAACCTTGTAATCAGTGGCTCCCATTCTGCTCTAGTGGGCAATGCCTGTATCTATGCCCTCAAATCCAGTCCTGAAACAAGAAACAGCTGAGCTCCAATTTGCACCCCACAGTGCCACAAAGGACGTAGGCCCTTGTAAAGATATTGAAGAAAACTTTACTGGATAATTCTAAAGCATAATAAAAGCTCACTGTTCTACTAACTGATCCTTCCTTGGCAAGGACAGAAGGAAAGGCTGGCTCCATCTAGGAGATGTAGGCCTCAATACAAATGTTGTGTCAATCTGCACTCGGAAAGATGATTCAGATAAAAGCATGTACCACCAGATCTTCTGCAACCTTCTTATAGCTCAAGGAACACTTACTTTCCATCATTTAGGGATATTGACAGAACTGATGTTTGGGTGCCCAGCGGGTTAATACAGCAAAGAAGTAGCAAGGGCTCTAAAATAAATGGATGTTCATCACACTATGTTATGCCCATGCCCTCATCTTTACAAATATTTATATAGAAATATAATAAAGAGGAAACATCAAAAATAAAACATTTCTCTCTCTTGATTTTACATACACACCTAGATTGCTTTTATCATTATACTCTGATGGCCAAGTTTTAATAACGAGGTAAACTATGTTATTACATTGAGCACAGGCATACTTGATTTAATTTCCATGATGACAATTATAGGCTGTTCAGAGTTATTGTTTTGAAATTCTGAAAGCTGCAAAGCTATTTCTAGGTATGTCTCTAAAAATCAATACCAAGTGAAATATGGGATTACATTATTAAAAGTGACAGATTAAAGTTAGAAGCAGGTTGAGTTTTCTTTCATCTTGCAGTTTATTAGGCAGTACAGGTTTCTGAAGTAATCAGAATTCCAAACTATAAAACACTGGCAACCTGAAGATTTATGGGGCAAAATGTACACTGTTCAGTAATAAAACGGGAGATCTCTGTCAAACATGACTTTACATTGACTAAAGGATTTTTTTTGTTTTAAATAAGAAATGCTTATGATAACTTTATATGAAGAAACAATTTCCCTGATGGGGGAAATAAAGGAAGAGCTAAGTAAATATTCTTATTGATGTATATATAAAAAACACTGAGCAAATACAAAAAAATATAATGGCATCTTAAGTTCATTACATGTTTTACATGCTAATCATTTTACCATACTGAGAAAATCTTTATTTTAATCTGAGTAAACTAATTTATTTGAGACAATAAACTCAATATTTAGGGAAATACCAACGACAAAGGTAGAAGTTCTTAGAGATTGAATAGGGGTACAGGGTCAGCTGTACATACAGCAGCGTGTAAAACAGCAGTATTTTCCAACTGCATGTCAAGAAGCTAAAAATGTATGTAGTATTCCAAAATTCACTAACATGAGAAATGTGTATGCAGAAATGTTGTCTTTCTGTATATAAGGATGCTTAGCAGTTACAAACCAGCATGTTTTTCTGTTGTACTATTGTTCAAAGTGTATTTCAGTAACATGGAAAATTCCATGGTTGGATGTGAATTGACCAAAAAAGCAGCATGTGTCAACAAGAATTGTAGGTCTTATTGGTGGCAATGACAGCTAATGAAAATGCATGTTACATGAGTTTTGACACGTTTGGAGCAAATGGTAACCAGAAGACATCACTCAACATTTAGCTCATAATGCATAAAAACACACATAAGGTGCAACAAGGAATATACAAGCTTGAATAACAATGCACATGGAAAGGTATAAACCCAGCCTCAGTGTTAAAGGGGTCCCTACATCCATAAAAGTCACAAGGCCAATATTACTGTATAAGAAAGAACATATTTTTTCAAAAATGTGATCCTCTTGACAGAAAAAAACCACAGCAATCTCCTAGATTGTAAGCTTTTCAGGGCAGGGTCCTCTCCTCTTCCTGTGTCACTGTCTGTATTCTTCTGTCTTTTGGAACCCCTATTTAATGTACAGCAATGCATAATATGTTGGTGCTATAAAAATCCTGTTTATTAACAATAATAATAATAATATTAATAATAATACTCATTGCAATGCATGCAGCGTAGGCAAAGAGTTAAAATATGAATGGATTCATTTAATGAATTTGGCAACTCCTCATTTTAAAAGATAATACACAGAGTTGTAATTAGATCAACATCTTTCTTTATATTTTGACTCCCCAAGATACATTTTGTTTGTAATCATTTGCTGTAAGTTATTAATGCATTGGGAGACCCTTAAAATGGATTCTTACTACTACATTTTTTAATAAAATGTTGATGAAAGAGGAAGATGGCATGTTCTAATCGGCAGATAAATCTAAGCCTGCATATCCAATTACAAAATGCACTTGTCACGTATTTGTCAAAGCATATACATGTGCTGCTAACTGCGGGCTACAGTATTGAAAGATGCTTTATTTGAACACAATAATGATGCCACTAGTAGCATGACATGAGATCCATTATTTTGCATTACAGTAACAATATTGCCGGCAGCAGTATACATATGTAACTGTACATTTTACAGTGAGTGATAGCTGCACAGTTCACTATGTTGAATTAGTATGCCTTAAAGTAAAAAAATGCAAACATGAATAACGTAACATTTGTGATCTATGAATCTCTAAAGTGAGACATTCAGATTCATATAAAATGGATCATATTTAACTGGGGCATTATTTACATTCCGATATATAATACTTGAACAATACTCTGATAAAACAAATGTGCTAAGAGATGTAACTGAAGAAAACACAAAAATGTTATTTAAAAAGATTTGAGTATTAAAGAGATTTAAAAAGAGTATTAATTTGAGAATTAAAAAGATTTAACTTTCACCAAAAAAAACACATTTTTTCACAATAGATTTAAAAAAAAATGTGTGAATAACTTTTACTCATGATTTATACATTTTATACTGTGAACATTTTGGGTAAAACATTGGGTGAATTGTTGGTGAAAACATTTATAAATAGACAAAGTGTATGGTAAGCCAAAAAAAAATGTTTTTTTAATTTCTGTGTGTGTATTTAAATCTTTGTTAGGTTTTCATGTTGTAGTTGGAGAGCTTCCCTCACTTCCTCTAATCAAGTCAAAAATAGCAGTAAAAATACAACAAGAGTTCAGATCTTCAGATCCTTTACCACTAAAAGTGGCTTGAGATACTCTTAAAAAAAATTGAAGAAATAAAATATTGTCAGGATTTCAAACCTCAGCACAACTAGATGTGTAAAAAATAAATAATAAAATAATGATACAAGTTTATAAAGATGATGTGGAATACAGTTATTGCACTAATCTACTAGCTGAAAATCCTGTGCTGAACCTTACAGCCATTCCTCTAACATACTCTGAAAAATGTTACCAAAAAAAAAATTTCATGTGCTGAGCTTTGCCTACTGTTTGATATACAGTCATGTGGAAAAAAGTACACTTTGAATTATAATGTATCTGGACATAAAAAAAGCATCTGGTACTTTTTGGTAGCAAATTGCAAAAAAAACCCAAGAGCTAAATTTTAGATGCCTAGGCCTTAGCATGTTAAGTTATTTTTCATGACTGTATATTTAGAAAAACACTGAACAAGTTTGGCCTGTCTGAAAGGGTTTCTCTCTCAAACAAGGTATACCATGTTAGGTTTGCAAAGTCGAATCTGAACAAACCACAATATTTGTGGGGCAATGCCCTTTGCACATACAAGACCAAAGTGGAGATGTTTGGCCATAAAGTACAAAGCCAAATGGAGGCAACCAAATACAGTGGTGTGTGATGCCAATGGAGCAAAATACAGTAGGGGTGACTATTTGGGCTTGCTTTGCAGTCACTGGGAACTCCTATCTTTATTTCATTTCACTGTAGCAAATGAAGCAGCCATGTCATTATTAAAGGAACAGAGTTAGTGAATAAAGGAAAGCTGAGTTCACTCTCCAAATACTAAAAACTGTCTAGTTTAGCTGTCATAGGAGAATTTGCAGCTATTTTGCCTTAAAGTGCTTCATGTCAAACACCATCCTATAACTACTAATTAGGTTGATGGTTCATTTGCAGAAACAAAATGGAAAAAAAAAATCATAAAAACCAACTCCAAATATTCTGTGGTTATTACTGTATTGCTGACTGATCTGCTATGTCACCCCTACGGTCCATGCCTTTCTCTTGAGTAAGGTCAAATTCTCACATCTATACACAAATCTGGAAGTTTTCCAGTCATAATGCATTAAGGATTTTCAGGGTGGTAATTTATTGTCTGTCCTATTTTAACAGATGTGTATTAGCATTAGAACACAGTTGAAGCTGCCAAACAAATTGTTAGAAGTACTGGTTGTGTCGTTTATCATCCATCTCAGAGTGACATCACACAGAGGTCTATCTCCAAGAGTTTCATGGCTGGAGGGCTAAGGAAGGCTCATTACAAAGCTTGTATAGCAAAGCAAATTTAATACACAAGCTGCATGCAAATATGCATGCATATCCCCAGGTCATTTCTCTACTGTGTGACGAGCTAAAACAAATGACACAAGATGTGTAATTAATTATGAAATGTGAAAATGCCTGAGCTACCTGAACCAATTAAAGTATGATCCCTTCAGGAGTAGAAATTACTTTTGTACAAATTTGTTTCATGTAATTAAACAATTTTTATGCAGGAAGGTCAAACCTTTGTATCCATTTTCTATTTTAGTGATTACTTTCATAATGGAAGTCTTTACTTTTTTATTCTGGTGAAAAGGTGTCCAACTTTCATATCAACTCTGCAGAATATTTTAAGGACTGCGGGTGCAACAATACAAATTCTAATGGTTTCCTGTAAAACAGGCTGCTTAAAAAAATGTAAGCCTTCTGCTTGCTGCTTTAAATTACTCTAATTTGCCATGAAGGCTTTAAATAGAAGACTGAAGGTCTTCCTGCCAAAAATCTCCATGCTATCCCTGTGGGCAGATTAGCTTGGCATTTGAGAGATGGTATACATATATTAATTTTTGCCCACTGATATATTCTCTATTTATAGAAAATCTGTTCATTATACCTTTGAAGGACTGATCAAAGCCCTAAAAAATGTTATGCTACGTTTTTAATCTCTACAAAAAAAAAAATTACTAGATATAATGGAAATATTGAAATAAAATTTTTATTTGATATGAAGCAGAATGCAGTACAAATATCTATACTTGAATGCCCTATGGAACATAGGGACAAATATGAAATTTTAAATTGCAAAACATGTTTTTTTAAACCTCTGATACCTAGAAACAAATGGGACAATCGTTAGGTTTTATCAAAGTCAAGTGATGTGTTTCTGCCAAGTGTTGTCAGTCAGTGAAATGAAATTGTCTTCCCTTTAAAATCACACTGGATTGTATTTATGGACAGTGATATTACAAATCCAAGTATCCTGAAAATAACAACAGCTTGAATAATTGAAAGATGATGGAGATAAGAAAACACAATTGAAAAACATACAAGGAGCTTGGAATACCTGTTTAGTTTTTCAGCATTTCATGTAATGATTTCTGTACAGAACAAGTCCTTAACACCAAGTTTTGATCTGAGACTTCTAGGACTAGATAATCAGGGAGTTTGTTAATAGATTGGTAATAAAAGTGCACTACTAGTGACCCGGTGATTTTTGCACATATCATTAATATCTAACTGCAGACTGCAACACCGCTGATAACATGCTGCAGTTTGGATTATTGTTACCAAGATTTGGAGTAACATTTTATGTTTTTAGGAATCTATACCATCATTGCTTTATACTGTAAGAATAATAAACTAAAGTGGCTTTAAACCCTCTGTTAGGGTGAACTTTAGGGCTAGCTATTTCTTTGTACATTAATAATGTTATTGTTAGGTCATTGGCCTCTTTCATTTGTCATAATGTCCTTTAATACACTATCTACTGCACAAGTGGTATATGTTCCTTGTAACCCAAAAAACAAGAATTTGGTTGCTGTGTGTTCATGCACCCTGTGACATTTCTATTTGTACTATACTAATTTACTGTATGCTGTATTTACTGTAATGCTCATTCAGTTTGGAGAAACCATACACCTCTAGCTAACAAGTATATTAAATGAGAAAGGAATATGATGCTGCCATCTTGACTGCCTAAAAAAATAGTTTTGTGGTGGCAGGGGGGGGGGTCATCTGATCATTGTGCTTTTTAAATCACTGGAATGGTTGTGCACATCAGGTGTTCTGACCCTGCGTATCTGCATACCTGTTCCAGGTGAGTTACAAGAACATTCAAGGTTATTTATTTTCAGAAGGTTGGTAATGGCTTCTCCCTTAGATATCCCATGGTAGATTTTAACTCCATTCCAATCTGTGGACTGAGCACTTGTAAATCTAGTCATGGTGCAATGTTTCAATGTCAAATCTACTGTCTCGGCTATCTACACCCCTGTTGAGTTCTTACATCAACAAAAGATTTGGGGTGCAGTAGTAACCGCTGCACCATGACAGCATACATTGTAAAAGTGCAGAAACTGAGAAAATTATTTTTTTTTAGCTCAACTTTTATTTTCTGTTACCCAGTGCCCATGATGTATGGACATTGCACATTGTGACACATCTTACGCAGACAGCGTTACAAAATCTGCTTCAGCTTCACAGTAAGAGTTTCAATGGCTCAGTAGCTTTTTCTGCATATGTATATCTGTACATGTATATCTGTGTTTCCTTAAAAGAAATATAAATGATCTCTTTACATTTGTAAAGACTATGAAAAGTTCTGGTGCTGTATAATTTCAAGGGCTTGTGTCAAATTCTCCCGTGTTTGATGTGTTTTTTAAATGAATGTCAAATGCAGATTAGAAAATTACCATTTACATTAATGGGCCATTGTAGTTCAGCCATGTTTGACCTGCTTTCCATTGCACTGTTTCTTTGAATGCAACATCCCAAGTGCATTAGAACTGGAGATAAACCAGGTCAAATGCAACCTTTTCTTGTCAAACACTGCATTTTCAATTTGAGAGCATGTAGCTGCATTTGAATATAAAAAGCTGTAATTGACCAGAAAGCCCATGTCCAAATCCAAAAATAGAGTTATAATGGAAAAAAAGGATTTGCAATATTGTGGGTAACATATACTGAAATCATTAACCGTGATAAAGGAATGGAACATAAATATATCTAAACACTAATTCAAATATATATATATATATATATATATATAGGCACATACCACCATACATAATAAAACATATGCATGGAAGCCTGTTATGTATGCATGGGACTGAAAAGTACAGCCAAAAAAAAAGAATGTTTATTTAATAGGTAAGCCATTCTCTCCACCCCATCTCCCACGATTGGTTTAAATAGAATATGTATACTGTCTGCATGTTCCTCAGCATATTTGTGAGCTTATAGTCACATTCGCACTGCACGTTTACATGTACAGAGAGCAGCTATATGCATCCTCATGTGTGTAATTTGTTCAACTTTGGTGAGAGAAAATATTAGGATCACTGCTATTTTCAAGTATTTTTTGTGACAGAAACAGTGTTTCCTTACCGACATCACAGCTGCAGAGTAGAATGCGCAGGTTATTGTTGGTACTGGCAGTGTGTGGGTGGCAGTGTGTGTGTGGGTGTCTGACAACTGAAAGCATAATGTCTATTGTTGCATCATTAAAAGATGACATTAGGTAGCACTACTGAGCTTTTCATGGTGTCTGATGTAGTATAAATCAAATGGTGTCAGGTTTTTCTTTTTTACTGTTTCTTTTTTAATAAAGAAAAGGCTATTTAGCTTGTTGACCAACAAATCATTAGGCCAGATGGTTATGGATAGGGTACGTACAAGTATCTAGTTAATTTCTACTGTACCATCTACACGCTCATTTAAAATGCCTTGATTTTTTTTTCTTTCTTGAATGCTTTAAAATCCTGTAGACAAGGGTTACCAGTGTGACAGATGTTATATTAGTTATGGTCTAGGAAAATGTATGAAATGCAGCTCTAGTGCTTGCCTGGGAAATATGTTCTAGTTTAACCTATTATCACATGCTATTATTCTGTTCTTTTCTCTGTTCCCAAACATATTACTCTTTTTACTATATTTCTTTGGATTTAATTTATCAGATACCTAGAAGATGCATCTTTTTAATAATTTAAAACGGGCACACACACCCAACATTGGTTTATTAAATGCTACCTCTTTATTCAAGGTTAAAAACAGTAAGTTAGATGAGGTTTGCCAGATCACCCAGGTTCTCCCATGATGTTCTTCAGTCCTACAGAGCTTTAATAAATCAGGCTCAATGTATTCAGTGAAAATACTGAGCATCTTTAAGAAATTATAGCCATATAGCATCATGGAAGAAAGAACTTTTACACATTCACACATTTAAAAATACAATAAATTCAAATGTATGTTTATAAAAATGAATTTTCCCTACATCAAGTTACATTTTTTGTTTTTAACAGTGGCTCATGGTATACATTAACAACCAGTTAATGTTCCCAACACACTAAGTATCTTTGTGTTTGTTTTTGCATAAATCAGGGGTGCCCAACCTACGGCCCGCGGGCTGGCCCAGAGCTGTCAGGTCCAGCCCTCTGCTCATTCCCTCTCTGCTCGCGGTGCTCGCATCTCCTATATTTCTCTATGAAGATCGTGCTACCTTGAGAGGGAGTTGTTACCCGCCTAGCTTGTGCTGTGAGATAATCCTAGCAGCAGCATGAGAGTCCATGTAGCTGTCATTATCCCCATGCAGAAATCCTCATATCTCCTTCACTGATTATCATAGAAATATGAAATTTTCATGGTACACATGGGACCATAAATACTGATACTAAACCTAAACATAACAAGTTGCCAGATACAAGGTCAGAAGAATAAAGTCTTAACAACAATCAGGGATATTTTCACATTAGGGGGCTATTTCAATACCAGGGTCACTAAATTGAGTTTGCATGTTGGTGACCCCCTGGAGGCCACTTTCATGGCATGGAACATTGGGGTACTGCCAATTGTCTGTGTCCTGTGGTGCCCCTTAAAGTTCACAAAAACATCAAGGCTGCGTTCAGGTTGGCGGTGAGGTTGTGGTGCAGTTACCCCTTCCTTGTGCCATGGAACCCTGGCTCAGGGAAGACCCTCAGTACCGCTCATTGCCATCCGGAGTCAAATCTGCAGACGCTGCGGTGCGAGGGAGTGGCTAGTGAGCTGCCTGTTACACATAGTTGGACAATTACCTTCTGTGACCGTCAAAATCTCTGTAACAGAGGGATGTTGGCAACTGTAAATATGGGAAGCAGTAGGAAATGCCTCCCCCCCTTTACTATTAAAATGTTATACCCATCATATCATGCTACTCTGTCACATATAGCTATCCCCTTACTCTCTATGAACCCCAGTGACTCTGTGAACCCCAATATCTCTTTAACAGTAGAGAAAGGAAAATCTAGGATAAGTGGGGGACTCTTGTGGCTATCCCCCCACACTAAAATTTTATCACTCCTACCACATGATGGTGCCGTCACATATAAATATCCGTTTATGTTCTTTGAATCCCAATCTCTCCTGAAGGGGGAGCTGTAGGTATAATAAAATGTAGGATAAGTGGGGGGCGCTTGTGGCTAACTCCTCCTAACATTTTATTCCTGCAGCATCATCAAAAGATAAGGAAAACTATACCAACCATACCTTGCTACCCTGTCACACATATCTGGCCACTTACCTTCTGTGAACCCCAATTTCTCAGAATCTGGGAGATGTAGGGCCCTTAAAATGTAGTGGTAAGTAAATATTAGAAATAAAAAGTATTACAAAATATTGCAAGATGGCGAGATGTTTATTGCAGAAGGGACAGGCAATGTCCATAAAATGAAATGATCTCCCTGTTTGTATCTTTCCTGAAATGTATAATGAGCTATGCAAGCATATATCAATGTTCAATGTTCCTGCATACCAAGGCAGCCAGGAATGATTTTTACACATGTACACATGAACTGGATTTACATTGTTCTGTTTTAAGAACCTGCTGTAAATTTTGAACATTTGGCAGCACCCACGCACATATTAGTTGTAAATGCTACCCCCTTGACCCAAGATTCAGTGCAGACCCACTCTCCAATGCCTTGTCTTAAGCCAGATATTTCTCCTGTGGTGCTCATTTGTAAAAAGCAAACCTGCACACATAGTACCTACAGGCTAGATAGGTACGTAACAGTCTTAAGCTTGGTACACACGTCCAATGGTTCTCGCCCGACAATCGTCTCAGGGCCGATATCTGACGAGAATCTAGCGTGTGTACAGCACCCGCCGTCCATCGTCCGAATGACCGCCCTGGCGGATCCACCGACAACAAACCTAATGCAAGGGAAGTAGGAGAGCGCACAGCAGGGTACCGCTGCGTCATTCTCCCCCTCTCCAGAACAGGTACAGCACTCGTTCATGCATCACGGAGTCCTTAGTCGTTTAAAAGGAATGTGAAAGATCCTTTCCAACAACAATAATTGCATGTGTGTATGTAGCTTTACTGTGAGAAACAAAACAACAAAAAGCCAAGTGCATTTCAGAAGTCCAACTTTAGTGAACTTAAGAAAAATTTTACATACAATATATATAACTAATACATATATAACCTATACGCTGCTATGCACAGGCACAGGAAAAATGGGAACGCCATCTACTAGGGTTTTCCAGAGTTTAAGTTTACCAGACTGACTATAACAAAACTCACTAATTGTAAAGAAACTAATTTCTCAGGGGCTCACAAAAAAAGCACTGCATTTCAAGTGGCACCCACTGCAAGAACCCAGGAACTGTGCATTAGTAGCTCAAGGGAAATGAGGCTCTACATGTGTTAGTTTGTACTCCAGATGTTATTGTTACAGTCCATGCTGGGAGTTGTGTATTTGAGAAGCTATGCAGACAATGATGATTAGTAAAACTGCCAAGATCGTCTAAGTGGAAGCATTCCCAAGTCTTACACTTATCATAATACTCCAGACTCCAACACACAGAAAGGAAAAGGATGATAAAGACATGAGTGCAAATGCCAGGCCATGTTTTACTGCTTTGGAGCAGGAAATGACCCTGTAGTGTCAACAAAGGCAGCTATGCCTACAGCATTTTCTGCCAATAATAAGAACATAAAAGAAGTCAGGAGTATCTAGCTGCATGTCTGTTTTATTTGGAGTACAAATATTAGAACACATCTGTGCCAGTAGTAATATTAGGGTCCATTTCTGCAGAAAATGATGTGATGAGCTTTGGTTAACTAGAAAAAACTGTACCTGATACTACGTAGGTCACCCATGCTTCTGGAATCTATATAGAAGCAGATCATAAATAGATGTAAATGCCATTTTTATTTATATAATACTTTAGTGGTAGGATTTAGGTCTTCTTTAATAAATGTATAACAACATCTATTTAAATATGTATCCTTATCTAAATCTTAGTACTGACACGTTGATACACAAGCCCTTACGTAGCTATTAAATTGAAAGCCTTGATCCTGTTACAGAGTAAGACCAGAACCCCATCACCCTTTTTGAACCTCTATTCATACATTTTTTCATTATTTATAGTTGATGTCAAATGCCTTTTCCTCTATTTCTCCCTACAGATGTGGGTAATTTCTTTCAGCATTTTTCCCAGGAAGTACCCGTATTGGGTACGTCCTAAATGCCCTGGCATCATTCACTCTGCAAGACTGGCAATATCCAACCGAAGGTGAATATTGCAGCAAAGGCTGCTTTTTATTTTAGCTTTTTCTGGGTACTGGAGTTGAATGTTGATTTTCTTTATGTGAAAAAACTTTACACAAATTACTTCAAAACGAAAAAAGGTAGAAATATGCATTACATGACATTTATCATGACACTTCTGATTTCTGTTTTCAATTTCAGTAAAAATATTTTATTAGTCAAACAGACACGTGAAATACAAACTCACTACAACATGTTCACTTTTTTCATATGGATGGATAATTGTTTTATAGTTTTGTATTAGTATAGTTACTGTTTCTCTTACACCTTTGTTCCTGCACATGACAGAGGCCATGCCACACAATCAGGCAAACTCCTATGAAGGAGTCCCTAAGTTCCACAACAAAGTGAATTATTAGATAATAAAAGACATAAAACATTCTGTCATCTTCTAAAAATACCCAAAGGGACCAGCCAGGATCAACCTAGGACTAAATTAGATATTGTGCATCTTCAATAGCTACAACCGTACCCATTGCCAAGTTCTACAAAATGAGATGTCTTGGGAGAACGTAATCACAAGTGAGTAAAGTGTGAACACAAGAGGTCAGATCACATAAAAGAACATCTATCAACATCAGGCAGTTTTAGGTCAAGGTGCTTCTTGGCAAAAAATACCTTTAAGAAACATTATTATTATTATGCAGAAGGTTAACACATACTTTCTTTTAATGTAATACACATACAAGTCATGTGGTGGAAGATCCAAATACGTGTTATTGTATTAGTACAATATTCTGTTTAGACGCAAATTCTGTTTTTTTTTTTAAATGGAGAAAACAAAGAATCGTCTTTTGTGCACTGGTTGTTCACAAACATCCAGGCAGCATTCTCACATTCATATCATGGAACAAAACTATTACATATAGTCTTTAATGTCAGACATTCAAGAAATTCCTGCTGCTATGTTGTCTGGGCAACTAATAATAGTGGCACGAAATCAGTGATGCCTTTTATTAAAGATAATTGAACTTAACCCCGTCAGTATTTGTACACCTATTTCTAGAAAAGTGATAGAAAAGGTAGATCCCACAGCTAACCATTTATTACATAAATTACAATGGAACCATTTCTTTATCAGTTTTTTTCAGTAGATAATAGGAGAATCAGGACTATCTGTCTCTGGGGTAAAAGAACAAAAGCCATTTGCTGGATCACTTCTTCATATTATTATTAGAGATGTTTGACCTTTTGCATACCATATCTTCAGTAATACTTTAATATGGACCTATTTCAGCGCAGTTTTTCAATTAATAAAGACCTGAGTGGCCATCACTGTATGTCTACCTGCTGAAGATTCAATTAATTTTTATGATGACACAGATAAGTGTGTTCAATGAGTGTGTATTAATATGTCCCTTTGCCCATGTATTAGGCTCTATGTTGTGGCTGCATGAGTTTTCTTTTTCAGGCTTTGTCTCTTCGTTTTCCTAGCAATCTGGCTAGTAACCTGATTCTTGTCCTATGGTGACAAAACTTACTCTTCTGTGTTCCTTTTTACAAGAGAATCTGTATTCTTAGGATAGTTTACATGTTAGATGTATGGAACTTGGAGGAAAAAAAGTTTAAGCTCTGGATAAAGAATGGATTCTTTATAGTAAGGTCTCTGAAAATGTGGAATTGGCTCCTTCAGGAAGTAGTTTCAGAAACTACTATATATTGCTTTAAGAAAAAGCTGGATGTTTTTCTAGAAGCACAGAATATAACTGGGCATTAAAGATTTAAAGTAAAGATAACTGTTGATTCAGGGAACATCCATTTTTGTCCCCGTTGGAGTAATTGTACCAGGGGTTTGTTTTGCCTTCCTCTGCATCAACAATGTCCATAGGGTTTTATATCTGGGATATGTTTATTTTCCTAGTGGTTGAGCATGTTGGACTTTCTTGGATGTGGATGTTGGATATCTTTTTTCAACCTGACCTACTATGTAACTATGAACTTTAGGTTTAAATAAACTAAAAAAAAAAAAGAGTGCAAAGACTTTTTATTTCATCAAAAGCAGTCACAGCCAGAAGAGAAAGACCTGTCCCCTATTAGCGTGTGGTAAAGAAGAACTCTTGATTACTGAGTGGAAGCCATGTTTTGTTTGCAGAGGTGCTACACATTCCCTGTTGAGTCAGAGCTCCCCATTTAGTAGGAAGTATGAACTTTGTTGATTGCAAACCTAAAGGTATGGCTCACTAAGTGGGGTATCAGAGATCTCTTCATAGAAACCATTGCTTCCATACAAAGAGCAAGGGTCAAACTTGGTGTTCTGATGCATTTGAAAAGTATTAATGGTACAGTCAGCCTTTAGTCATAGCATTAATACTAGCAGGTGTAAGGAACACACCTGTCCAGCGAGTCCGCGGCATCCTTGGGGATCACAGCTGGCGAGGGAGACGTCATTGGGCACTCTGGCCATTTAAGGGGAACCTGTCCTGAACACCATTGCCTGCTATAAGCCTCTGTGTGTACAGTGTGCTTGGGTGCGTTCTCTGTGTTGTTTCATACTATCCTCCGTTGTGTCATTGCTAATAGTGAACTGGTCTGATTTCTGATTCTGCCTGAACTCCACCTGCCCTGACCTTGGATTGTTTTTTTCTACTCTTGCCTGCTGCCTGTCCTGACCTCAGACTATTCCTGACCTGCCTTTGCCTTATCTATCTGTACCACGCTTATCCGACTGATCATCTGTGAATGCCTTTGCCTTGTTTTATGACGACAATAAAGCTTGATAAAAGGATTCTTGGAGTTGGCTGTGGTTTGCGTGCCCAGGCGTATTACAGCAGGTATTTAATGTATTATATAAAGGTTTTCATATCCCCAGTGTTCCTCAACCAGGGTTCCATGAAAACCCTTGAGTTCCTTCAGAGGTTGCTATGGGTTCCTTGAGCAATGTGAAGCTTCCTGGTCAGTTTACCAGACACTAATGATCTTTTTGGCTATCTGTAAGGATGTCATTCCTCCCACTGGCCTGCATTATAAGAGGCATTCTTCCTACTGACTTCATCTCTAATGTACTCCTAACTGTGGAAATAATAATTATTGCAGGGGTTTCCTGAATGGCTGAAAGTTATAAAAGCTTTATTTAGGAGGGGCCTCTCCTTATCCTGTGACATTGTTTCTATATATCTAGTATGCAGGTATATAATTTGCAACCCCTATTTAATGTGCATCTCTGCGTATTATGTTGGGGCTTTATAAATATAATTAAATAATAATAATAAGCATTTAGATTACAATTTTATGAAACAGATTATCATCACTAGAAAATATATACATAACATCACAGACATTTGGCTTTAGGAAATATTCTGTTCTCAAAAATTCCTAGATTTTTCCAGCAAATGTAGACCTTGATATAAAAAAAAAAATCTTAGATCTTGCTTATCAGTTTTCATGTTATCAGTCAGGTAAAAAAGACAAGAGCTCCCAACAGTTACTGAAATATCCTTAATAGTTGGAGAAAATATGTACGTTGCTAGGCAACACGTCTAAACCCACATGGTATGCTGGGGAGCCGTGTGCTATCAGAATCATGCATGCACTGGAAGTGGAGGATGATGATGTAGGAAACATCAGTAACAGCAAGCATAAAATATAAGACAGGATATAGAATATTGTGCTAAAGCTTCTACTCCAAAATAGAATGCATAATATATACCACATAATGTATTTTGCATAATGATCATTTATTCAGTTCTTAAGAAGCAGGAAAATGTCATACACATAAAAGTAACAGCTCACATAAGTTATAGATAGCTTTACATTGAATTTTCATATTACAGAGTATAACCACCCAAAAATATTAGGATTATTATAAGAATAAAATAGTTAGAATTGTTCTTCATTTCTACACTTCAGTGTTACTAATTGGATTAGCTATAACAAGATGCTCAGGTTTGGAAAGGGAAGAATCTTGTTAAATAAAATGGTTATTATACTTGTGTGTGTATTTGGGTGGATGCTTGTTGTCTAAGGGATCCTCCATTGGCAAACAGGGCAGTTTTCATTTTTTTTCTGCCCCTGAAATGCGCAAAAACTGTCTCAGATAATCACAGTGATGGTATATAATGCGTATATCCCAGTGCTGCATTGTACCTACACCACTTCTCAGTGCTATGTTTAAAGATAGCAAATTGAAAAAGTCCTATTTAGAAAACATTAGGCACCTCTGAACTGCTTTGGTGTTAATTTTAGGTTTGTGTTTTAGTTGCATTTTCAGCATACAGGATACTTTACTATCCAGAATGCTTTTGGTGCTTCCTGTGTCTTTCTTCATAATAGACAGCATAGCTTCCAAATGTCCAGTTTTAATGAAAGTGCCCCTATTCGGGCTTTAGATGAGCTTCTAGAGTTATATAACAAGAGTTAAATATATTAGAGCGATGTCTGCAAAATACGGGTAGTCCCCGGGTTAGGGTCATCCGACATACGGACAACTCCTAGATACGAACGGGTCTTCCGTGCTTTCCCCTGTGCAGGATGGAGGCTTAGAGGGGGGAGGGGGCGGTATGCATGACCTACAGAAGAAATCTTTTGCTAAACACAGCTGAGGTTGTGGGTGATCTTAAGAGCTGAGCTGATCTGTAGCATCTTGTAACTCTTTAATGACCAAGACAAACTCTGCAGATGTTTCTTTTTGTATATCAGCACAGCTTGCTCCAGAAGTTAATGTATGCCTAGGCTCCATAAAGTTTTTTTTTTTCCTTTGTTGTGATTAGCTCATAGTGAGGATTTTATACAGTAACTGACACCACGCTGCCTAATATTATGTTGAGACAAATATCTGTCCTAATTGCATTTATTAAAATAATGTACTTGTTCTGACTTACATACAAATTCAACTTAAGAACAAACCTACAGTCCATATCTCGTACGTAACCCGGGGACTACCTGTAATAGGAATCTTGCAGGAAGTCAGGCTTGTGCCTGAGACTGGTCCAAACAATATGCAGAAAAAGGAGATGATGAAATTATGAAAAAAGGAACAGATAAATGCATGTATATATTTTAATATATGTGGGTAAATAATGACAGTACTTATTTAGGTTTCACAGTGGAGAAACTGGTGGGGCAAAGGTGACGATACATCACTTTTTGAGGAATAATTAACATGAAAATTAGCTGCCAGAGTTCAATGCAAATTTGACAAGCGAAATCTTCACCAATGCAGTGCAATTTAGGAGATGTCACCTGCTATGGTTCCCGCTGTCGACATCTCTGCCATTGTCACTTTTAGGTACACAGGCATCTTTTTCAGCCATTATGCAGCCACTGACAATGTAACTCTTGTCCATGTGCACGAAGGTTACATTGTCTCCAGAACTCAATTCCTGTCTCCACAATTCCACTTAGTTTATTCCTGTAATTCATCCTCACTCACAAAGGGGGGTAATTCCTATATTGCAGCACAGAAAATACAACAAATATTAAACATTTGCAAGTAAACCCTTTTTTAAAAGCATTTTCAAATGGATTTTTTTTAATTGGCGGGACAAAAATCTTTAAGTCTTTGTGCCTCAGGTTCCTCAAAACATGTTTTTGAAAGCAATTAAGAGGCTTTCAAATCAAAACACCCAAATGTCAGAGCAGAAACTATTCCACATTATAACCGTACACAATCCCAGTCCAGCAAGCTGTAAATATATAGGATGCCAGAAACACTGGCAAGTCTTGGTCTCTCTTTGAGTAATCATGTGAAGGAGAAAGAAAGGTAAACACAGATTTTGGCCAGAAGGGAAGCAGGCAAATGTTCTATCAGGAATGTAGTGCACAGATCTGCCGTAGAACACTGTTCAAAAACGTTTTCCTACATGGTTCTCAGCTGGCCATTCTATGTCGCTTTCCATACTACATTACCATTCTGTGTAGATCGGGAGGGTTACAGAAACATGAGAAAGGGTTGATTTAATCTATTTAATTGGGTGTTTTGGTTTTGTCCAATGTCTTTTTTCTTTCTTTTTTAGTATTTTTTAAAATATTCATGAAACATAAACTAAGGAGTACCATGCAGCTGTTTCTGGTGTGCATGTAAATAGGAAGTGGATGTAAGTTGAAAGGATCACCGGCACCAAGTTACAACAAAAGTTTAAAAAGGTGAAATTAGCACTTTTTTAGTGGCAATTGTTTAGTTGGAACTTTAACAAAACTAATGTAATTATTTTAGATTTTCATCTACTTTGACACATGCCAGTTCTGTAAGTATAGAAAAAAAAGAAAAAAAGCGACTGGCACTGCAACCTGTGTGAAATTTGGCACATGCATTATCAGCAGCAGCCAGAGCACCACTGAGTATTTCTGGTAAATAAGGTCACCAGTGCCTAGGTCACCTGATCTCACACTGTGCAGGTGGGAGATTGGGTGTTGTATCGTCCTGTAAATAAGAAAAAAAAAAAGAGTGTCAACCTCACTGGGCATGCGTGAGATGAGCACTTTTTTTTTTCATTGCAGAAGCTCTGCCACAGCAGTAAAGACAGAAGGGGAGAGGCTTCCCCTTTTCTGAAAACAATAATAAGTAATAAGTAATTTAAACAAAAAAAAGACAATTTTTACTTTATATAAAAGGGTTATCTCCCCTTTCATATAAAGTAAAAATGTTGGTGATAGATACGATTTTTGAGATAGATATGATAGATTGAGATTTGTAGCCAAAAATTCAATACGGTCCTAACCTTGAGTCCTTGTTCACATCAACATAACTTCTGCTACCTTTTTTCTATGAGAGCAAACAGCTTTTACATTGAAAATGCATTGAGTCGCTGTATCTAAAACTACCTTAACCCTACATGAAATGCAAACAGTGCAGAGTGGTGCAGGTAGGTGAAGTATGCCATTTTAATTTTTACTTTTACCCTTTAACTTAAGCCTTACACACAACCTCTGGTCCCAAACTTTAAAGTTAAGCAGGACTATATCTAAAATAATTTGCTTAGTTAGGCTAGAAAAAAAACGTTAGAATTCCTTTGCTCATACTTACACTTTGGCACACAGTTATCAGTATCCAAACAAGAGAGTCCTGCACCAAGAAGAGTCTAAAACACCTGTTCCACACCAAAATTAATAAAATGTTTGCATACGATAAAAAATATTTTTTCTGCGTAGCTTTATTTGATGTGTTTGCCACTGCAGATTTTTTTCTTTATTTTTTAGCTTACCATAAGTGTTTGTAGCTGCATAGCTATATTAAGAATGTGGCAGCAAAGGATGAGCACAAGGCATTTTCTCACCCTGAGGCTGAACTAGAAAATAATTTAACGTAATTAAAGATGAAACAAGAAGGTTGCCAAGCATGCTTGAAGGAAGCCTCGAAGAAACGTCTGCAAAGTCACAGAGACAATCTGAAGTGCAGCAGTGTCAGCACATATGCTTACAAAATTAAATACAAAAGTTACCAAAATCACTACCTCTTTATTTTAAATCTTTGCTGGAAACACTTATCTTTTTTTGTTTGCTAGAATGAAACAGAAAAAAAGATCATGCCATGAACTGGAACCAAACTAAAATTTAACAACTCTCTTTGGACTGTAAATCTTGCTCCAAAGCATATGTGTATATCATAAATATTAAAATGCTGTCTACTTTGCATATTTTGCAGCTTGCTGTTCAGACTGTAAATACTCACCAAGTCAACAGATCAGCCACTCAGAGCATGGTACTGCATGATGTAAAATAGAGCAGAAACAACTTTGTGCCAACCAGAAACAAGCCACCAGAAACAACACTGCATGTAAAAATCATTATACCAATACCATAGTGTACATATATATTTAGAGTGTACATATATATTTATACACACATATCAGTATATGAATTTAAAGAGGTCAATAAAGTATTTATGAACTACAATTTTAGCAAAACATATATAAATATATATATAAGTAATATATATATTTTTTTCACCATTTCTTTATTGAAATGTCAGACAGATATCTGATTGCACATTTCCAACACACATGACAGATGACAGTTTGTAAAAGCTTCATTACTGTTCTGAAAATTGGAGAGAATAAAAAGCCTAGCCGTATTAATTTTCTGGATCACAAGACTGGCTGAAAAAAATTGATGGGCCATTTACATGCGTCTCAACCAGAGATGCTGAGGACTGGACTCATATGGAACCACACGGTTCACACACATATCCAGCCCTTACGACAACTGGACTTAATGTGGACATTGCCTACTAAAGCTTAAACATACAGGCCCTGATTACCAAAATGGAAACTACTCATTAGAAATCTATAGGTGCAGTGAAACAGAACATTAACAAGAACATTAACAAAGTTGTAAAAAAAAATAGATTAGAGATTGAGATGTCAAGACTGGCACATAAAGTGCTTCAGCTAGAAGGTAGAGATTTACATTACCACTTTCAACCAGTGGATACCTCTTCCTTCAGGCTAAAACTGAACAGAGTTCATTGAAACTTGAGCCCACATTCTATAAATTGAATGAAGCCAAAATGAGGACAACCTGGGAAAAAGGTCCAGTGGATCTCATTGGATCTAGAATCACTCTCCTAACATATTGATATCACAAAACTCTCCAAAAGTTATCTGAAACCACTACTGGGCAAAATAGAAAAAAACTGGGGCTACTTTTCATCTGACCATGTATAAATCAGGGCGACACACTCATTGTTTTTCTATCCAAACCTGGCAGGCCTTTTTTCACTCTTTTCCTTAGGATGACTGGTATTATATAGGGATATAAAACAGTTAAAGCTCTGTTAACATCATGTCTATGGGGTTAGAGGAAAACTATGAAATACAATAGATTTGAAAAATCCTAAATTGAAAAACACAACTACATCATAAGAACACATGGTTTGTTACATTAATTATCTTAAATAATATATCATATTTGTACATTTATTTTATCATTCAGCCACATGTGAAATAACAAGATACATACTGCACATCCAGTTTGGCCATATGCACAGAAAACCGGATTAGATGAAAAGATAATTGTAGCCATATGTCTCCTTCAGGCCCACAAAGGAAGATCAGTATTCAGAATGGAAAGAATACTAAGCACTAATGAAGTAGCTCAGCAACTTCATAATGTGAATGACGGAAGGAATGGCAAAAAGTTTGCTTGCTTGACCTTGGGTAGCAAGACACTTTGTCCCACTGCTAGCAAGCATTAGCAGCAGTAAAATGTAAATTCTTTTAGACATGTACTTTATGTTAGTGTGTTGTTCAGATTATTTACAAAAGATAAGACTTTATTACTTGTTGTCAGCTAGGTACTTGTGTTCAGCAGCTAGGTGACTGAAGTGTATACTGAGATTACCCTAGAGATATTGGCTACACATTCAAAAGACAAATTGTAATGTGTATTCTCTTAAAGGGGGAATGCAAAATCTGTATTCAATTCCCCCTAGTTGTAAGTTTATCGAGTGTGTATTATCACACAAAGAAGTGTGAGACAAGGTAATACACAAAGACATTTTATGAGCCTGGGAGTCTGTGGAGGATTCCAAAAACACCATATACACAAAACTCAAACCCAACGTAGGGATAGCCCTTGCTCCGACATATGATCAGATAATTTTCTGAAAGTTTTATTCCCTACATAAATCATAAATTACATTTCTATTAACAAAAAAAGCAGTCAAATGCATTATGCATGTGATTTTTCATTGCAAAGACTATGAACATGGTATTGTTACCAACATTACTGGGGGTGTGGGTATCAAGGGAACCTCTGGGAACATACATCAAAAGATAAATAGTAAGTAAAAAATTGTTTGCTTTTTTGTTTGTTTTGTATGTGCAAGAAAAATCTAAGAGAATGTAAACAGATAATTAAGAAAAAATTCAAGTAACTGAATTTTGTAATAAAAATGACAAGATCATAAATGCTACCTATGTAAAACTAGAGTAGCCTTGGGAATGCAATTATTATTTTCAGCTTCTTCCTCTAGAGTAGACGTCGATAATTATAGGGGAGAAAACACACTAATATGAAAGTACTACATCCTCTCATTATTAATATCTTAATTATTTTATGTATTTATTTCTGAAAGTACTCAATTTTATACATTTACATCCCCTTTCTTCTTGTCAGTAAGTGGCTAATCAAAGTATTTAATTCGTATTCACCCAAATTAATATATTTTATAACTGAATAAATTGCAGGCTAAAAGCTCATAATTTATGATATAACAAACAAGAACATATTTTCTACAGCCTGAAAAGAATATGTTGATTTATTAATGTATTTGAAGAATATATCTTCAGTTGTATAAAAAACCTCGCTGTTTAATATATGGTAATATATGCATACTCTTTTGGGGGTAAATTGATAAAGCAGTGAATTTGACATACAGCAACATTCCCTGGTGGAGAATCATTCACCGCCATTTAAAACGCATGTACCTGGAAGATTTTCCAATAGAAATTGTTGCTGAATGTAAGATTCACTACTTTTTAAATAAGCCCTAAAGTCATATTTAAATAATACACTGGTCTTCCTCTGTTATTTTACTCATGCTTGTTAATGTTAATAGAGTTTTTACAATCTTAAAGCAATGAATTTTTTTTTACGAACTCTATATACTCTGAGAATAGCTCTCAATAACGTTGCCACTATAAATGGCAGTTGCATCTCGTTACAAATGCCCCCACTAATCCCAACAGATCAATCATAATATATTTTCCAATTACCTAAAAAATAGTCAAGTCAAAAACAGTATAGAGAACATTTTACTAACTTTCTGTCAAACAGACAACATATCAGATCAGATCTATTTAAAATATCTGTAATATGTGGTTAAATTTGAACTGAAAGTTAATGATTTTTTTGGAAAATAGTACAAAAATGAAAAAAAAATCACAGAGCTACAACCTTTCTGTGTTTGAAATGGTAAGAATAAAATTTACCACTGGGTAGTGGAGTCATACTAGGCTACTCTCAGCATCACATCATGTTTCTGACTGTATTCCAAATCTGAAAGCAAGTACATTTTTAATAAAAAAAAAATTTAAAAAGGCCATTTATTTTTATATGAACTGTGGGTTGTTGGTGTATTGATTCAAAAAGGATTTTGATGCCAAAATTCTACTTGTACACTAGATGTTTATTTGTGGTAGCCAAGTGCTGACTATGGAATGTGCGAGGCTTACCCAATGTGGTACATAAACATTTAAATGTACAATATTATAGTACAAATGTTGTTCAGTAAATTAAATTACAACTATCTACATAAAATATAGACTGTGTTTGCATTGTTTTCCACAACCAAGAAACTATCCCGGGGTTTACTGATACCCCTCAGATCTCTATCATGCCAGATTCCTAGTATATCATGCTGACAGCAAAAAGGGTTGTAAAGCTGAAAGTTATCCATGGCTTTGCTTGCACCAAAATAAATACATTCATTTCTTTGCCAAATTCACAAGTCACTGATCTGACTATTGCAACTCAAATTTCAGCCCTCTTTTTACTCAAATAATACAATCATGGATGAGGGATAGTTGGCTGAAACAGTCAACTATATTGTATGAACAGAAAACATATAACCAAACTTATACACATACAATTTTATTAACAATAAATTAACCATAAAAATATTGACGAAAAAAACTAACTTTTTTTGTTTTTAGTCCTGCAGGGGTTCAATATAATTTATCCACAGGCCCACTCCCAACCTTACCAGCTAATATTTACCATTTACCTAATTTATAAGACACCCCCAAAGGGTCCTCTTACCACTCTCCAGCATCAGGAAAACCACAGGACCTCAACTGCTAACATCCACACACTGACTAACTGACCACAAACCTACACCACAAAAGATTGGTGGTTGGAAGCTTTCTCTCCTCCAGCTGACCTTCTAATAAAGTATTTACCTTTCCAGCACCCTACCCCTCTCTGTACCCTACCATTCTCCCTTACCGTTTACAAGTCAAATTACTGACCTTCCAGTACCCTAAACACTTTTAGGCTTTTCCTTATTTATCACACCTTCATACCACACCATGTAACCCAGTAGACCAGAAAGGGGAAGGAAAGGGTATTGAATTGGCATTGGCAATGATGTGCTGAACTTATTAGGCTATTCTCCAACCACAGGCAGAATAAACAAAAAAAGAATCGGGTCTGAACACCCAGCTCCCGGAGAAACGTACTGTTAATAAAAAATCCTGTTAGAAAACAAGGGGATGTTGTACCTTGTTTCTTTCCTAAAAAACATATTGCCTAGATTGAAACAGCTAGCGGTTTCAGAAGAAGCAGTGCTAGAAGTAATCTTCCTCTTGTGAATTTTTCCCTTGAACTATCCAGGATGTTTAAGTAAGATCTAAATAAATTAAACATTATGTGAATCAGTTCACTTTCGACATACTTAGAATTAAACCAAACACATGTTTGAATTTGAATGCTTGCAGTATGTTTTTGCCTTCTAGGGCTGATTCTGTCCTACAAAAGTCGATAGCCCAATGTTAAAAATGCAAACATTCTTGGGATGGCAAAACACAAATTTGATTGTGTTCTGGAAGCACACAAAGTAGTTCGCTCTTGATAAATCAATTGGTTGCCAAGAGAAGTATAATTTCAGAAACATTGCTTTTAGGAAGAGTCATGCAAAAATGCATATAAAATCATTACAATTTTATACTTGAGAATTGTTTACAGTACAACTTGAAAAGATGTACAATTAATGCTGGTGAAGTGTCAAAAGCACCGGAAAGACTTTGTGTACGGTATTGTAGTTCACATTTGTGAATTATTATAGACTTCCTCAGCACAGCTGGACATATCTCAGATGATGAGTGCTCAAATGTCTGCCTTGTATAGAGTTCAGAGCCTCCACCATGTGCGTAGATGAGATAAACACAGCTGCCTCTTCAGTGCCTTCCCTGAATCTCTCAATAAGATAAATGCCAGTCTGAAACACTTTTCTATGCAGATGAGCAGCTTATATTTCTTTTTATTTATACTTTCTACTTCAAGCTGAGAATTATTGGCTAACCAAGTGAATCTGCCACTAAAATGTTGGTGGAACATTTATTCTTTTATAGGATTTATTTAAATCTATATGAATACATTAATATATATTAAAACATTTGCATGCTGTTCCATCCCTTATAATTGCTTGGCACTTGTATGTGCTGTATCAGGGTGGAGGAAATGATCCACCTGGATCAATATTCAACTGAACTTCAAATGATGGATTAGTGTTTATATGCAATATGTATGCGCTGCATTTATATTTTAGGATTTGTCTTCCCTTAAAAAAAAGAAAACAACGAATTACCAATACAAAACTAATCCCTAATTTGCATATTAAAATAAAGCATTGGGAGCTTATGTGATAAAATGTTATCTAGAACTTTACATCATCACAATGAGCTGTAATGCAGCAATGGAAATTGAAGCTGAAGTTTGAATGTGATTGTTAGAAATTGAGAAAGTATACACAGTGGCCTAAGAAAGTATTCCGAACCCCTTCCCTGTTTTCATTGTTATTTGGCACCATATTGTTACAATTGTTTAAATCTTTTTTTTTCCCATTAATCTATACTCTGTATGTATTAAAAAGAAAAAACTGAAATATCACATTTTCATTAGTATTCAGACCCTTTACTTAGCACTTATTTTAAGCACCTTTGGCAGCAATTACATGCCTCAAGACTTTCTGGGTACGCTGCAACAAGCTTTGCACACCTGGATTGGGGGATTTTCTGCCATTCTTTGCAAATCTTCTCTAGCTTAGTCAGGTTAGATGGGGATGGTTGGTGGACAGCCATTTTCAGTTCTCTCCAGAAATGTTTCTTAGGGTTCAAGTCAGGGCTTTGGCTGGGACTCACACAGTTGTCCCTAAGCCACTGTTATGTTGTCTTCAACGTCATCTGTGTGTTTTGGGTTATTGTCATTCTGTAATGTGAACCGTTGGCTCCGTCTGAGATCCTAAGCATTGTGGAACAGGTTTTCCTTAAGGATATCTCTGTACTTTGCTTCTTACAGCTTTTCCTCCATTCTGACTAGTCTCCCATTCTCTGCTGCTCAAAACATCCTCACAGCATGATGCTTCCACCACCATGCTTCACTAGTGGGATGGTATTGGGCAGGTGATGAGTTGTACCCTGATTCCTCCAGATAAACAGTTCAATCTTCATTTCATCAGACCAGAAAATCTTGTTCCTCAGAGTCCTCACCTGGGTAATTCAACTGCTTTCAAATCTTTTGAACTGAGGAGAGGCTATCATTTAGGCACTCTACCATAGATAACAGATCGGTGAAGGGCTGCAGTTAAGACTGTTTTGGAACATAGTCCCATTTCCACACGGGATCTCTGGAGCTCAGTCAGAGTTGGGTCCGATTGGGTTCAACTCTCTTACTAAGGCACTTCTCAGTGTATACATAAATATATGCTGCAAACACACTTCTATATGAAAAATCCACAAGAAATAATTCATAGCCAATTCTTTTATAGGCATATTGTTTTTCGGTAACAGTGTCACTTTAGGTAGAGAAACAAAAACACAAAGCCCACATAAAAAATGTAAGTAATGTTTTTATTTTTGAAAAAGAACACAGAATGTATTATGTCTATGGTTATCCAAAGACATGGAGGTGATATACCTCTTTCTGAACCCTTATATCCCAGTGGCCAAAACATATATGATTGACAATATTGGAGGCTATGTTCCCTATGGAGTAAGCCTTGAAAAGCCACAATACATATGTAATGATGTATGTATAACGTGAAAATAAAAAAAAATGTCTTCTATTAAAATGTTTACAGTGAAGCATTTCCTTTTTAAATCCTAAATCATGTATATTTCTGTTAAAAATGCTAAAAACAATAGGATTTATTGTTTTTTCATGTGCAATGCCAACTATGCATTCAAAGCTGCTAGTTCATAATACCAGTACAGTCTGAAATATAAAGCCTTTTCTCAACCTTGCCAATGAGTTGTTCAACCTAATTAGCCTACATCAATGCAATCATTATATGAGGATTTAAACCTTTGGATTTTGGATTTGTAGTTGAATTGATGTTGTGTAAATACATTCTGTTCTTTACTGTAATAAAGATGTAAAGCTGGGAGACTGAACATTGTGTATGCACAGATTTCACCAACTATTGCTGCAGTGCCAGAAAGTGCAGACTAGAACTTATGTATTATTTGTTTATGGATTTATATTATCATGGGCAATGCTGAAAACCATTTTAGCTGATAATTTAAACAATTGTTGATCTTTGCAGATAATGGACAACAAAGACAGTAGGTGCAGTGGGATATTTTATGCAAAAAAAGTTTGAGTTCAATAAACATAGTTATGTAAAAATGGCAGATGTGACACCTTTAAAATTCAAGTCATCATTATGTTCCAAATAATAAGAGCATATGCAAAGGATGGACACTTAACTGTTCCAAGTATCCACTACTCATGCTTGCCACTGGTGACCTTCAAGGTGTTAGCTTAAAAGCAAACATATATATTTATATGCAAAACATAGTCAGAAGTCTTCATACAAATTATGTTCACTGATAAATAATGATAGTTGTGCCATTTATATCAAGGGCTCTTAATATAATTTTAAAATTCAAGTAGTACTTATTCGACTCTCTAAGTATTTAGAACTAATTATATGTGAATACAATTTAGAACTAATTATATGGGTATATTTGCAAACCCCATACATTTTTGTGTATAAATACATATAAAATGTAATTTAATACGCAGAAACCTTCATGGGGTTATACTACATTGTTGTACGTGTCACATTTCAGACAGACTTTTTTGGCCCAATCATCACACATCAGGTCCTATTATGAATATAAACCTACAATATTGTAGGCTGAAAGATTGGATGCCTTCTTCAACATGGGACATCAGTACCTTTCATCTCTGTAGGGGCCATAGAATGGCAACAACCCAGAAGCATGAGTACTGGTGTCTGCGTCTTTGTGCAAGAAAGAACAGAAAAAGCCCTGCAAGAAGGTCTCCAGCAAGCTATATGTGTGCATGTTTCTGAACAACTGTCAGACACAGAGTGAGGGTTACATGTGGACCTGACATCCTATAGTTGGATCTGTGCACCCAGCTCAGCACCATGCAAGCTTACATTGGTGCAGTGGGGAGTTATGCTGGTGCAGGACAATGCCAAGCCTCATGTAGCCACATATACTGGTATATAAATGATTCAACTATATTTCGGTTATCGAGATCTTATATGTCAGTGCTACCTTTATTTTTGAGCAGTATATGTATGTATATATATATATACGCCATTATTAACACAAAATAACATTTGTATAGAAGATTTTTTTCACCTTAATATATAATGTAATCTATAAATAATCACAAGTGAGTCACATTTCTATACCTCGGTTTCTTAGCGACACAAAAGCAAATCCATTTTAATACATCCAATTATGTCTTGTAGTTCTTTTTTAGTTTGTTGTCTAGTCATATTTAATATTAGCAAAAAAATAAATTACTTTATTAGCTATGTCAATTACCATGAAACCTCTTGCTGGTAGGTATTGTGAGCCTCAGGCTATTGGAAGTAAGGTTACATTTCTAAAAAGAAATGCTACGGTTCAGCATGTCTTTCCTGTTAGGTGCTATGTAATGGAACATGTACTAAATTCTAATACCTCAAGGAAAATGTGGATGGGATTAGTTATACAAACCACATTGGGCTTCTGTGTGATAATTCATAGTTGCAGTTTGGAGGATGCATACAATGATATTCTTTTAATATTCAGTAGTAGCAGCTAAACTTTGTCAACAAGAAAAAAAATGAGCTGATCAAGGAGAAAACCGAGGATCAGAAGATAAAGAAAGTAACAACAATTGTGTTCTATATAACACCGAATTATTGGGTTTAACCTAATCAGTATCTGAGAAACATGCGGTATAAAACACAGAAACGCGGAAACATAGAAAAGTGATAGTCAACTGAGTCTGTTTTTTTTTTTTTACTTTTTTGTGTGTTAATAGTATGTTTGTAGTCACTACCTTTGCTGCAAGACTGTTCCTCCTATCACCTACGCTTTCATGTACATATTCATGCTTTTGCTTCAATAATGTACTCAACCCTTCTCTAAAAAGGTTCAAAATATTAATATAGTTTTTTTGCAGCACCATGACATTGATTTACTTTTTTTTACCTAGTCATTGTTACTTGTCTCAACCTCCCATCTTTTTCCGCTGAAGAAGTGTGTTGGAATCCAAGTTTTTGGACGTTTTGTTTTAAACAAAGTTGGCCCTAAAGTTGACTTTAGTCACATTCTTCGGTGTATGTGGTCAATATGCAACCACAGCTAAGATTCTGGAATCTGTATAGTATATTTGTGCAAGTAAATAACAGCAACATGTATTCATTTTGGCCAACATTCCATGCAAAGTGAATCCATGTATTTTTGATAGTCAGCATTTCAGTTCTCAGATCTTCTGGAATGCAGACAGATAGGCAGATCTGGGTTGGAATGCAGGCAGGTGCTGTAGTTGCTGTAGTAGCCTCCGACTCCACAGGGCCAATCTACACATTTATCTACAAATTTAGTGTGATTTTTAAAAGCAAGACCTTAAACAAATAATGCTTAAAAAATATCTGAATACTAGACCATGAATTGCAACCCCATATACCATTGGGCCCTTGGAGTCTCTAGAGGACAGTATACAAGATATGATTCCTTCCTTTCTTACAGGCAAATATAAAGACAATAACAAAATTAAAATTATATCTTTGTATCAGTATTTTTATAGGAATAGGAGATAAAAAGATGTGTGGAGTAATGCAAAACACAATGTTTAGAGCACCTAGAACAGCATATGCAATGTATAGCCATTTGCCTAATTTATTACCTAAATATATTCACAATCAATATGTAGCAAGAAAAACAAGACTTTATGACCATATAAACTCCACAATATGGCAGATTAAAAGAAAGAGCAGACATTGTATTTGGTTGATATTATATTATATTGACTGGTGGTAGAGATAAATGGCCACTAGTTTAATTAGCAGTGATGTTTTATTAAGATTGCATAGACCTTACAGAATAAAAACAAAATTAATGTTAACATTTTATCATTAATTTGTTATTAAAAATGATAGAGAACTTACAAAAAATGTTGTTTTTGTTGCATCGAGCATCAGGGGTAAACATTACTGCCAGGTTTTAAAGCAATCTAGGTATCTGCTAAAGAGATTTTTTTCTCCCCAATTGCCCTGATCACCAATGTATGTGACAGTTGTAATGTGTGCCAGATAGGTTGATCAATTTTAAATAGCAAAATGCATTATTTTTGCTAAAAATAGTCCTATTACAAAATACAAATACATGTAACCAACTTAATAGCATATATTTATAGTCTTATTTATGTAGTTATAAATAATAATATATATAAGAAGCACAGATATTGGCACAAAGTTTATATCATTTCTATAAACTTGGATTGTCATTGCAAACATTTCTAAAAATACAACACCCCAGTCTGAGTAAGTTTCATGTTGCTAAAGCAAAACCTTTGGTGATGGTATTTTACACAAGTTGAAACTCTTTAAACTAACACCTAAAAACAAGTAAACTTTAGGCATATACACACATTGACCCTCCCTGGCGGTCTGATTATGTTAGTATTCTTGAACGTGAAAGCGATGCATTCTGTTTAAATTTCCTGCCAGACACAACCTCACACATCCCATTGATTACGCCACGGATGCAAGCCCACGTGTTCTCGGAAAGTAGACACAAAAATAATAAAATAACAAACAAAAACACTATAACAACGTCATACGAACAGTAACATGTACAATAATTGTATAGTGAAATACAGATGCGCTAGTTATTAGACAGATAGACTGACTGATAAGAAAACAGGAAAACAGGTGGATACAAGACTGTGAGTCCTAGTTATATTTTGAAATACAGTTTCATTATAAACTAGCTTGACATGTAGTTTGACATAAATTACCTAAGGTAAGGCCTTCCAGAATGTATAGAATATGTTTAAAAGTCAAAATGCCATCCACTAGAGAGCAAACGATGGCTTGATATGACAAGAACACCAGAGCTTTAATGTCAAGAAGATCCGTTTCTGAAATCTATATGAATGTAAATACACATACTCTGACCTACAGACAACCTCACTTATTATAACAAACGGACAGGAGCTTCACATCAAACAAAGGTTTAATACTTTGACAATGGCTGGACTGAAAATTGGAAAGTATGAAACAAGCTGGGGACAGGTGAGCTGTAAAGTCTGTATTATGCATTCCAATAAATCTATCCTATTTTATATTGCAGAGATATTGTACAGTAGAGAAGAGGTAGACAGATTCTGATTTTGATTAAATGTGTTATGGTGGGCAAAAAAGAATATTTCTTGTTCACTTATAATTCTCCCTTGACTCCATGAAATGAACTTTATAGATTCTAGGTATTTCATTGTACAATATATCAAACCAATACTCTGTCAGTGCCATAAACATGGCATATTGGTAAGCAATAAATTTTGCAACTTTGACTTTATGCTAGTGTTACTGATGTTTATCATACACAGATAGAACCATTTTCTCTGCTTCATCTTTTGAGCTGTACATTTTCAGGCTTTATGTGGTAGCAACTTTTATTACTGAAAAAGCTGTATGCAAAAAGAAATAGATATCCTGCTTTAGTTTGCTGATTTCTGTGGTTTCATTCATGATGTTTAAACTGACTAGTATAACACCCGTGAGTATATACTACATTGTATTCCAGTCTAAAATACATAGCAGCTAAGAACATCAGAATAAAGGTATTTACTGAATTTATAGTTCTAACACTGCAACAAAGATATAGGAGGATTTCTTTCTGTCTTTCCATATATATATATATATATATATATATATATATTAAACTCTACAATGGTAGAGTCACACAACAAGGCCCAAGCTCTGGGACTCCTACTGGGTGCTCTTAATCTCCAGGCCTGCCATTTGAAAGAGTTTGAAAGTTGGTGGCAGCAAAAACAAATACACATCAACCCACACTGCTACAGAAAGTGTGGTCCCTAACACTAAACTATGTGCAGGACCACACTTTGCAGAGTTTCTCATGATGCAAAACTTAGGTTCCCTAGGTACTTGCAAATATATGCATCGAACAAAAAGTCAATGTCATATTAAATTATGTTGTTTGTGCTGATTAGATAGATTGAGTTGGTATTGCATTTGCATTGTTCTATGTCCTGTCCTAACCCAATCCACTTTTCTAGTGATATTTATAAATTGATCTGGGGAGCTAGCATTTTTTCCTCTAGGATTACACCACACGACACACACCACAGATACAAGAAAAGTGGCTTGACCAGAAGGAAGAATCCAAGATGTAGGTCTAAGTGTCCATTCACTCCAATCTTTTTTGTTCTGGTAAATATGCTAGGAAAGTCAGTTCATTGGAATCGACTACCCAACACAACACAACAAACCAAAATCTGTGTATGCGGCATTTTCTGCAGTGCACCATAATTGGGAGTATACACAATACTATACTGTGACAAAAACACTGAAAGTGCATGAATTATTGGAACTGAATAGTTTTGAATCAGTGAAGTTACATCTAGTGATTTTTAAAGAAATGTTTGCCTGATGCTAGAAGCCATTTTGATGAGTAAGGAGAACTTTTTGAATGAACAATGATATCATACAGTATGTGATGTATGATGAAGTTTTAAATGATGTGAAGTTACTTGACACATACAAGACATATATAAGGTTTTCTTACATGAAACACAAGATGAGATTACCTTGAATGTAGAAAGTAAACTTTATTAAAATCTCATCCCCCTCTTCCCATTCCATTTTTTTACTAGCTTTTCTTTGGTGATTCCATTAAACCAGTATAAGGAAGACTGCAATATGTTCTGCTTTTTAAACAAGTAAAAAATTGCTAAGGGGAGAAAATGTATTATAAAACCTAATATGGACAAAGACTCTTACAAATACAGAGCTGCACTGTGTTGCAGTTTTCTTCTTGCTTTTAGGAAAAAAGGCATTAAAAGTAGATTAAAAGCTCAAGTAAAATGCACCAGTGTATGAAAATCCTTTAAATCAGGATGTTCCACTTGTAATAAGAAAGCTTGTAATGTATCTATAGTACACAATGTACTGTACAATGATCAGCACTCTGAATCCACTGGGAATCTTCACACGGACAATACTATTTAATCACTGTGACGAGCATGTATTTTTAACAAGCCGGCACAAAGCCCCTGGAAGCACCCTTTCTCGAATACCCTGATCGTTTTGATTTAAAGATATCTATACTTTTGGTGCGGTTGCTTAAGTTTTCACTGTTTCTGAAGCCTGCTGGCCTGGGCTGCTATACATATCCTGCTATGCTGAAGGAAAAACTGTTCTTCTACTAGAAGAAACATTGGACAAGACAGGAGGTGGATACTGCATTAAACTGAATGAGTAACCTGCTCCTGGGGTCAGCCTCAACCTTATGTTGCATTGTAACTACAAGCAAAGACCAAACGGTTGTATAAATCATTTTTATTGGAAAATCTTTATATAGTGCCAGCATCTTTCATGGCACTGTACAAATCGCACCTCTAACATTGAGAGAAAACAAGGCCAGTTGGACAGCTCACCTTGTAAATTGTAGGTTGAGTACACAAATGATGTACAAGGATGATAATAAAGTTAGTAGGTAGTAACACAACCAAAAACTCCACTTTATATTTAATCTAATGAAGGTGTAGAATACAAGAGGTAAGTAGTGCAGTAAACACAGTAATCCCTTCAAGGTGTAGGCTTCTATATAGGCTGCAGGGACAGTTGCAGTTAATGGTTTCTCTCGACAAGTAAAAATAAGCCTGATGTAAGTGATTTACAACACCCATGTTAATGTTGTAACAATTATCCTTCCTATTATTAACAAACAGGATTTATATAGCGCCAACATAATATGCAGCACTGTACATTAAAAAGGTGTTGCAAATGACCGACAGATAAACACAGTGACACAGGAAAACGAGAGGACCCTGCCCAGAAGAGCTTACAATCTAGGAGGTGGGGGAACTATCACACAATAGCACACAATTTTTGTTTTATTCACTTTTGCCTAAAGAAGTACACTTAGACAGGTGTATTAATCGTATAGTTATCTTACAGGTCCACAGCTCCTTAAATATATTCAGATAACTTTTGATTTATTAAGCATCCTACTTGGTACCTACAGAATGACATATGAGTGCCAGCCACATGTGCCATAAAATGTGTTTGTGGAGTATTTTTTATTCTATATTAAGTGAATACATTTATTGTGGAACTTTATTAGGAAAAGCATTAAAACTGTTTAGTTATCCAAACTCTGGAACTCTCATTGAGTAGAAACCATTGCACAGAAACTGAGATGAGGAACATTCTTTTAAAACTCATGATTAGTAGTACACAATGTGCACACAACACTGTCCTAGAACGTTTCTTCCCAGATATGCTTGCCTTTTTTTCATATATCCATTACTTTACAGGTATAGTTTTCCAACTCTGAACCTCTCTGGGGGTTTGCTATGGTCATAAGTTGGAGATCTATGCAGGATAATCTTTAAATTACTTCTCTGGATAGAACTTACAGCAGCTGGTTTTAACGTTAAAGTTTTCTCATTTTTAGGGGTGCATTTTGAAAATGTAGTTGGTTGCCATTTGTGTTGGTGTACATTGCATTAGGTCAGCCATTACATTTAAATGGGAAGTCCAATGCGGAAATATCATGCATGTTGTCCTTTTAAAAGCACAGTGCAGCACAATGCATATATGATATGGTATATGGTGTGGATGCCAATAGGTTGAATGGCAACCCAGCACACAAATGCATGGCAAACTGTTAAAAAATGCTTGCTAAATTCTAGTAGAAATAGGAAAAGAAGTTCTTACAACTTCCTACAAGAAGTTCATTATATAGATGAACTATTTAAAATACATCTGTTTATAACCAAAACCTGTATTTCTCAACCAGGGTTCTGTGGAACTTTAGGGTTTCTCCACAGGTTCCTTAAACAATGAGCAGTTTGTGACTCTCACGTCAGTTTACCAGATAATGATCTTTTGATCTACAAGGGTGACATTCTCCCTACTCGTCAACAATGTAAAAGGCATTCTTACTACTGACCACCACACCAATGTACTGTGAGCTTTGAAGATAAGAATTATACCAGGGGTTTCCTGAAGACCTGAATGCTATATGTTAAAAAGTTTGAAAAACATGGACCTAAAGGAAAATATGAATTATGACAGTAAAGAAAGATGTTTTTTCAGTTGAAAATCATGGATGTTGACTGGCACTACCCAGTAGGGAAAGAATCTACAAACCAGCAAATGTAATTAATAACATTACTGGACAGTTGAATCAAAAGTTTCTTTAAAGGTAAGGTTTAATGTAAATATTATAATATTAGCTATAATTTAACCATTTGAAAAGACACTACAAAAAATCTGCATGGCTAAACATTTAAAACATGATACAAAGGCATATTCAAGAGGTTGTAATAAAACCATGAGATGAAGACCTTGATTTTAATTTAAATGGAAACGTACGCTTTCCTTTACAAGCACAGGATTTTAAAAGTAGTATTAGTAGTAGTGGTAAAATGGTGTCTGTATAAAGCTGGGTGGATGTATATGATCATTATAGGCCTCGATTCTAGAAGGAAAAAATTTTTGTGTCAGTATAGAATATTTGAAGCCCAATTAAAGTAAAAACAAAGGTGGGCAAAAACATTGTCACTGTGGTTTAAGGATTGTATGAAGTGTGATAAAAAGCTAAAATGAATAGCTTGCAAGTGTATCGGTAATGCCTATCCAGAATTTAGAGAACAGGCAAAAGGGTGCAAAGACACATCTTCTCCATTACTAAGACACAGGGTGCATTAGATTGCTGCAGAGAGACCCCTGCTCTCACTACTCAGAATAGCAACAGTACTTAGTGTGTCTCAAGACAGAGTTGCAGGAAAAACAGTACGTCGGTTACACAAGCGTTTATAGGATTCTAGAGTGATTCTGTGCATCAAGAGTGGACGAACACCTTCAGATTATCATATTGCAAAATGGGGATTTTTGAAAGTAGTACAAAGGTAGATAAAAAAAAGTTGTCAATGCATGTTTAATGCCTTTATCATATTTTGTTGGGGTTTCCTTCTAATATTGAAACCAGATCAGGCTTGAGACCTTCTTGGATAGGAAATAGAATAGTGAGATTGTACACCCTCACCTTTCAATAAAAGTTCCTCTAGAGTCTGGTTTAGCAAAAATAGAATGGGACACTAAGCACGTAGACCTCTTCCTTTTTGGACACAAAAAAAACCCTGTCTGCCTCCATTGGTAGCAGGGGCCATTGTTGGGGGAGAGGGCATATTTCCCTATGCCTCTTTATATAAGGGGTGGCTTAGATATATGCCCCCTCATCTCCATGCCAAAAATAGCCGAACATTAAAAACAGCTCAATCCTGGAAATGACTATAAAAGCCAAATGTTGTTGTGTGAAACCACTCCTAGACTCCCTTTGTAAGGGCCTAGGCAAATTGAAATTTACTTTGGTGTTCAGGATCATTGTCCTTCCATATGAAACAAATCCTTTTGTTTTTAAATTTATAGACATCTTGAAATTCTGATGCAAATTTTGATTCATTACTTCAGAACTGTAAACCTCCATGTCTTAAAACAGCAGTAAGACCCACACCATTTCACTGCTTTGCATTCTTTTCTGTTAGGAGGTTTGTGTGTTTTTCCCCAAACATTCAAATATGTGCATTTGCTAAAAAGATCCTCTTTCTCCTGATAGGAGTAATGTTGGCCATTTTTCAAGTGGTGCTGGAGAAAATCTGTACAACTCACAACAGGATGTTTGCAGCTATTTGCATTTATGGTTAGATCAATGGGTATAGGAGAGCTGTGCTGGATTTGTTTTTTTCCTTTTCAGATACTCTTTAAATAGGATAAATTAATTGTGTAATTTTTTTATGACCTTGATATAGCCATATTTCACTTGTAAACTAGGATGGCCAGTGGTAAGCCTTAGTGAAATTACTGGGCTGTAATTGCTGAGTAAAGAAAATGGGTTTGTCCTATATATTTATAGATATTTGTTTTTCATGTTTTTTATTTATTTGAAGATATATTTAGATGTATCCCCCCAAAAATAATCTAAATTGTGAATCTATATGTAATAAGTTTGTTGTGGATATCAAAATTAACATATACGTTTATATGTAGTCTTTATTACAAATATAATCCTACTGTATGCCTATATCAGGCAGATAAAATATGTGGATAATATAACTATCAAATTAATGCATAGTTTAGGGGTGAATCATAAATCATGATTTGCAAATTCAATTTAAATCTCATATCTTTTTTTATTTAATCAACTTAAAGTACCTTTTTCCATATGCCTTCTCTTCCTACACAGTGTCTAAACGCCCACCATACAGTGAAAAATAAATCTGTCAAGTAGTACATGTTCTGTTGTAAAGGGAGTTTGGATGGATAATTTTACATGCTTTTTTTTACTGTGTTTATTCTTGAAGTGTATGCTGCAAGTTTTAAATTACTTATCTTCATGTTCTAGAACCTTTATGTAGGTTTCCTTTTTTCTGCAATAACAAACACTGCTATCATCAAAATTTTACTATGTGGATAAAAAACCAAAATAAAAGTAATGATGTGAGCGATAAGTACTCACTGCCAGTTAAATATTGTCTTAATATGTTTCTGCTTGTTTTATTAATGTCCATATGTGAGAAATATAATGATAGAACACAATATTACATCCTATGCAATAAACAGTCCATATAAAATGTGTTTGAAACTTCTAAAGTAATGTGAATAATACTGTTTAATGATAAAGTACACACACAATGTTCTGCCAGCAATATGTACCAGATGGTCATATACTTAGCAAAGATCAGGGCAAGTATTATAAGTAAAATCAGCAATCATGGTTTTTAACGAAAGGATGCAAGGTGATAATGACACAGAATATTAAACACATAAAAGGAATGTAGCATTGTGATAAATAGTTAACACCTACAAGGACTGAACATATATATTAGAGGTAAGAAATCCACTGGAAATCGTATCTGCCAATGACTCACACACTCACCTCTGCAATATAGTTTGGAATTAAAATATAAAATACATGAAAACGTACATTTTTGTAATAATTTAACCACTATGGGCTTTTGTAGAGTTTCCTTACATATGCTCTCTATTAAGTTTCCACAAACACAGTTTTTTCCCCTTTTTCCCCATTTACATGTATATGAACTATTTTTATATTAAAAAAATAAATATGGTGGGAGAAAAGCTTTGCTAGGGAGGCAAGGCATTGAAGTAAATAAAACTTTTTTGCCATCAGCATGTGAGCCGTGAATAAGAAAGGGAGGAGGTTGATGGCAAAAAAACTTCATGTATAGCTTTGGAGTAAATCATTTTGGAGTACTACAAGACCTTAGATCAGGCAAAACAGCTGATGATTGAAGAATATATCAATACTTCAACTTTGGATAGATTTTGGCATTTAAGTGTCCAGCCAATTTTTTTTGGTTTTGGACAGTGTGCTATCTGCTACGTTTTAGTGCTATCTGGAACATTTCCATCACTTTCTTTTTTTTCCCACATCATATATGTAACACAGGAATGCAGCACAGATCACAAATACAGTATATAATGAATAAAACTCAATTAACTCAGAGTGCAAAGAAGTACGTATTCAAATTGTTAGACTTTTTGTTGTCCCAATTGTCTAAGTGAGGAAAATATAGTTAAGTTCTAGGGAGCAATCATAAAACAATGCATGAATCGGGCCTGGTATGTCAATGTCTTATATGTAGGGTGGAGTCTATAATTGGTAAGGGTATATGAGGAGGGAGGAGGAGCGAGCATTGAGACAAGAGAATGAGCAAGAACAGGAGGTAAAGAAGATGATGAGGTGTTGTGTGGGACAACCCTGGATGTTAAAAATGCAGGGAAGCAAAGAAAACTCTGCACTGGGCAGACCCCTCAAACATTATCTAGGATGTCTAGGTACACAGTGGATGCAAGATGCATTGTTTGAATTTTCAGTGGTGGCTGTAAGATTTTCCATAAACATGATCTCAATTACGTTAGATATCCATAGGAAGAGACTTTCCAATCTACAGACTATAGTTTAGAAAATAGGTACAGCAATAAAAAATGAGTTCTAGCCTTATCCAACAATTAATGTATATTTCTGTCTGTGTTGCAGTTAAAACTTCACCCTTGCTTTCTGTCTATTGAAAAATTTGCCAGCAGAGCAGAAAGTGAGGAAAATCTACATAAGTCCCACCAAGCAGTTAAATCAAACAGTGATTTTACTTCTCCTCTATCTCCACTCCTTCTTCCATCTGTGAATTCACTAATTTTCTTCTGCACTGAGAAATTAGAATCTGCTTTCTTTAAAACGAAGGGAGTTATAGTTTTACCAGGGGTTAACTGGAAACACTATCTAAATATACAGTATTTACTCATCTCTTTTAAATTATCTCTTGCTATGGGTAACAGAAAAATGTAGATATTAGCAAGTCACTATAATTGTAATTTTCAATTCAAAATACATTTTCCTTAAAATCTGTAAAAAATAAAAGGTGAAAAGGGTAATTAGAAAACATGTTTTAATTATTTATTATCATCTTTATAACTAATTAATAAACAATCTATATAATTATGTATATAACTATGCTACATGCACATTGGAGTTATCTTAATAAAGTAGTTTAGGTTGTTCATTTTACATAGAATACACAATTATATGCAAGGAAATGTTAAAAACCCACACATTTACTTGCATATGATTGTATCGTTGAAGTTAGCAAAACTTTACCTGACTTAATAAACTAACCTAATATTTCCTTCCAAGGTAATAATTCTCTTTGCAAAGTGAATAGCCTATATTCCTTAATAAAATAAACCTTATTGATCCTACCAAAGCTGAGACTTACCAACATGTTTAATTCATATAATATTTTATTGTAATTATGGTAAGGATGTACATTTTTCTCTGTTCATAGAGCCGGAAGCAGAGTAAAGAACTCTTTTTCTTCTTACCAATAATTTTAGGCTCTTTTAGACACCATATTACTAAAATTCACTTGTGCATGATGAATCTTAAACAAAATGAAAATGCAGTCCTCTGCATATTTCATGGAACCATTTCATTCACTGATCTTTAGTGAATCAAGCCCAAAGTCACAGTGTTGGATTCATCATCCTGATGTGACTGCAAAGACGAATGAATCATAAAGTCTACTATGCAGGTCAGAGATGAATCGGCTCACTGATACTTTGTTATGACACCCATAGGAATTACAGTGCTTTATTGCTGCTGCTCACAGTGTTGCTACTGTTGGTTCTACTTTTAAATATCCCTCACAGTTTTACTATCTGAAGTGGTTGGATTAAAGTTTTGTTTATATGTTCCACATGCATAGCTATTTTACTTTTTAGACGATAATAACTTTTAAATGATCCACTACTACCTAAAAGTCCTGTGTGTTAACTTTCATTCAATTTAAAGTTTGAATTTTCGAGAAAAAGAATAAAGTTTTTATAGGAGGAAAGGGGGCTAGCGGGCAAGAGAATATTAATATATCAATACATCCCAAAATTTGTGATATATTTGGAGAAATGTTTAGACAGAAACATTATTAAAAACAGTAAAGTACCATAACTCAACTATTTGACCCTGCTAACCAAAAACTGTAAATATGCTATTCTATTTTTTTCATGTAAAGTAGTCTAATGTAAAGTCTCAATTATATGCCATAATTTAGATAAATAATATTTTTTTTACTGTGAACGAATATTTGTAAAACAATCTAACTTATCCAGCAGGAAGTTCCAGAATAATTGGTAGTCTACAATAAACTTGATTTGTTACCACTTTTTACCATTTGATGTGATGGGAGACAGCACCAGGTATAAACTCACAAGAGAAAGAAAAGTAGTTGGAAGGACAATTTCACCAAAGGAATATGGCCCCTTGTATTGGTTAAACGATAGTTAAAAATAACAGTAACATACCAAATAAATATTTGGTAGTTAATTTTAACGGAGCAAAAACAGTCACTGTGGATCTTGCAAATGTCTCATTGATTTTCAACAAGAATGCAGAATTACACACACAGTAGTTCCTTATAATATTAGACTCAATTAACTTAAATGTCTAACAAGAACTATTTTGCAAGGTGTTATACCGGTGACCCTTTCCAGACTGGCTAATTCACAATGATTAAGTAACAAATAGCATAATATATATTCAACTCTACTAAACTATTTTACTCCTTGCTGAAGGATTCAAATATCACTAAAGTAAAGGAAAGTGAGTAGCGTATAGTTGTGTATTGAAAGATTTTCCCTTAGTGACAACAATAAAATATTGGCTTTTTCATTACTTTCTGCCTCAGTTACAGCTGCCACAAGGACAAATTGAGAGGGCGGATCAGTCCTCAGAAGGGGAACAGAGAAAAAAGATACTTGACACCTTTCTAGTCCATTCCAAACTATAGTGTTGACTATAAATACAACTTAATTGTATATATCTTTGGGGACATTTAGGTTTATTAGCATACCCTAGGCACCTTTTAGCCTCATTAAGGTTCCATTCAGTGTTGGCAACTATCATAGACACAGGATTTTGTTTCCAAGAGTTAGGACAGATGTTGGAAAATGTGAGAATATTATGTTGTCCATTTGTCCGAAAATCAGACTGGCTTTTCTACTTGCAGTTAGTGCCTGAAACACCTCGACCTGGAGTAGTGAATTGTGTTCAAGGTCAAATTTTAAGATGGTGCTCTAATAAATGTGAATGATTATGTCCCTGCTTCAGTCCCATTGTCAACAATGCAATCTAATATAATAATTGCAAAATGTATGGTTTTTGAATATGTATTTGAATGTCAATTTAGAGTATCCTGTGTTGTGGATTAAACATATTTGACCAATTTACTTCCTTGTCCCTGCAAAAAAAAAAATCTTTTTATTTACCAATAATGAAGTTTGTTTGATTGGTCTGATGTAAAAAAAAGAAAAATGTTTTAAATAAAATAATCCCAGCTCAATTACATGTGTTTTAAATCCATAAATAATTTAGAAATAATAACCAAAAGCATAGTGGCTTTTGGTTGAAAGTTATAATGAGCATTTATTTGCTAGATCATTGTGGATATGTGACAAAAAAACAAAAGATTAGGCTCGCTCATTCTGTCAAGCATTTTACTGTCTGGGCTGTCTGGTTAAATAATGACTCTGTAAAAAATGAATGTGAATAAATGACCAAGAAAAAGCCACCTGCATCCTTTATTTCTATTGTTGAGTGTGGCATTGCACTTTTTTCTGATCTCCATTCAGCAATCATCATTTAAACACAATGCCAAACCTAACAATGGCATACACTTGCATAGTATCCTAAAATGTTCTGTTGTTCAGCTAAGCTTTGTAAGCTACCTACAATTTTTATTCTCGAAATACCTCTTTCTAAACATAAGCAGTATTAGTAAAGGCTGTCAGCATGTTTCAGAAAATACTACATGTACTCGTCTTATTCACAATAGGTAATATTTTTTTGTCTGGTTGAACAAAGATTTTGTGAACACTTTCAGCATTTGTACAGTACAGCTACATTTTTTCAGCCAAACTCCAGTTATAAAGTGTCATACTGAGAATATTGTTGCAGAAAATACATTTTACAGAGTGGTCAAGCTGGCCTAAGAGATTCTAAACCTTAACTTTGTTGTAAATTTACAGAAATCTATTTTATAGAGATGTATTAGACTTAGCATTCACTGTATTCATTCTATTTCTTAAAGGCGAAGTTTAAAAACAAAATGCTTTAAAAAAAATCACTATGTCTGGTATTTTTTTTTATTACTCTACAAAAAATAACATGAGAATAAACCGTGAAGGCATGTTTACTGAATAGTTTGACTTATTAAAGGAGCAGGGATGTTTACCTAGTTTAGTACGTAAGAAGTAGTTGAGTTTACCTTCAATACCTCATCATGTGCAAAGGAAATTCAAATTAAGTATTATTGATTACACATGATTGGATAATTAAAGTGAAATCAGCTTTACCTTATACACTATGTTAAAAAAAGAAAAAAATAACTCTGTGTAGAGTACATGTGTTCTTCTTTAGTAAATCATTCCCAATGAATAAAGCTTGCTTGTGTTTCTTACCAATAAACAGACAACAGGCTCACAAAAAAAAATCAACATGCAGGTCCTTTTAATAATACGAGACATACAAATTCAAAGAACATTTGTTCATTCAGGCTTAATCATCAAATATTCTTTACACTATTATATTTTCATTGTAGAATATTTATTCATATGAATAAAATGTTAACTCTGTATAATGCTAGTTGAACAATGGTACAAAAGATAATCCTTTTCTACAGAGCCCATGCCATTTGATATATAGTAAAGGCGCAAAATGCATGTAAACATAAAGACGTATTTAATCCTCATGAAGCATCTTTCACATTAACTTAATATTAAATGAGATAAGAACAGATCTTGTACATTGACCTAGTACTGCTTGCCAGCTATTAAAGAAGACATACACAAACTTAACTTTAGCTTTTTAAAAAGGAACAGTCATTTAAAAATGACACTTATCTTCTACAAAGCCCTCCATCCCTCCAGTTTCCTTGATTCGATCCCGCGCTGTCCTGAATTCTTTGATGATCACCGGGTGCCGCCAACTTCTTCCTTCATTTTCCAGCTTCTGCTTACGTCACCCGATCTGGCATTGCCCAGGCTCAAGATCAGATGGCCTATGCTCTTGTACACACTAACATGCGTGAGATTGGCACTTTTTTCATTATGGGGAAACGCCCCTTCTGTGCTTGCCTGTTCCCGGAGTAAGGCGTAGCCCAAGGCCTTCAATTTGTTTAAAAAATAAAAAGTTATTTAGGAAAAAAACAAACACATTTTTGCTTTATAATAAAGGGGTATATGTACCCTTTTATATAAAGTACAAATTGTGGTGATAGGTCAGAAAAATTACTATATAAAAGTTGGGTCACTTCCTAGCTGTAAGCTGAGCGACACATTTGTATTTCAATGCACCGTACCTGTAAATTGTTTTATGAAAAACAAAAATACAATAAACAACCCTATAGGGACCACCTATCATTTCAAAACCAGACTTTTACTCATGCATGGAACCTGGCTGACCACAAAAAGAGGACACTGAGTCTTTAAACCCTCTTCACTGACTAGCAAGTTAGGGAGGGGAGAGTGAGCATTTAGGTCCACTCTGGGCAATACCAGGTTCCTGCCCTCTTTCATCAGATGAGAGGTCCTCATTTAGAACAATTGGTATTTCTTTTTACTTTAGTCCTGTTTATTGCTTGCGACATTTGCTGGGTAAGTAGCTTGTAAAATATATCTAACATTGGGTTGGAAAAAAGGAGGGTAAAATAAAACATAAAAGAAAATCCAATTAGCTTGTAAAAATAAATAAATATAAGTGCTCAGCAATAAAAGGAAATGGTACATAGCTTAGTAAAATATATTAGGTCAACCTGACATCCATCCTTCCACAATTCTCTACTCTCTTTTTTTGCAAATAATCCAATAGCCCACAGCTAACCTTGCCCACTGCTTCTGTTACTGAAACCTTTTCCACTGTAAGCCGTAGCATCTAAGAGGGGAAGCATGTGAAAGTGGTAGTATTTTTTTTAGCCAAATAAAAACAATGCCTAAAAACCAGTTAAAGAAGTCATACTGGATTTTCTGACATATCTATTCCACAAGCTGAGTGGATAATAGTAGGAATAAAGTGATATATTTGATTAGGTGAAAGAATAAATATATAATAATTATATCTAAATCCTAAACCAATATGAAATGAGAATGGACTTAGAGTTTGTTCTACAGCAAGCAATATGTTAAAATATAATAATAAAAAAAAGTTTGTCTACCTTTTTGTAGACAGGAGATGGCACAGTCAGTGTTAAAGACCGCTAGCATGAATTGAAGGTTCACTGTATTTAGAGGTCCCAGGTAGGTGGGGTAATTTATTTTTTATAATGCACTTTTGGGGAGGTGAACAAATGTACTAGATGTACTACTTTGTGGTAATACAAACAAATAAAAGGTATAGATTAATCAAATATATTATAAAGAATGTTGTGTAGTACTAGATCCATTATACCACTGCTTCCTTTATCTATTTTTATATATGTTACTTTATATAGTATTATGACTGACATTTCACATACGGCCTATTATTACTTGGGGCCCTTGCATATGTCGTACGGGGTACTATGGCAAATAGGTGTTTGGGGAAGAAAAAGTGGTACATGTTCCTAATAGTTTTTGATTAGTTTATTTATTTCTAATAAAGTAAGTAAAAATGTAAAGATGTATTAGTTTAAATATAGTGTTTTAAATACTTTTGAAACTTTTTTTCTATATTCATTTCACTGACAAATTGCAATTCTGATTTAGACATATGAAGACAAAGGAGCAACACATGTTGCAACAGATTGCTATTAATACATGTCTTACTTATTTGCAGAGCAAAGTCATTTAAATTTTCATATCACAATTATGTCAGACATGACCCTTCTGTGTATATATTAATATATATATATATATATATATATATATATATATATATATATATAGTCTCTGAAGGCTTAGCTACAAACACAACAGCATATAAATGCATTTTTGTGCATTAAATTAGTAAAGGTTACATGATCCCTGCGCTGCATATGGCTTGTTCTGAGAGCAAAGGTTTGTGTAATCCACTAATCTTCCCAATGCAGGGACCTGTGGAGGAGAGCCCAATACAGGACTAGTATACCTGCACAAGGACAGAAAGCACTGTTACAAGAAACTTTCTCAATAAGAGGTAGGAAAACATGTTTGGTGATGTCATGTGTGCTAAACGTTTATGCGAGAAGGAAATGTGTGAAAAAGTGAAAGAATCATCAGGAGGACTGGTTTAACATTCCTGCAGAGAGGACTACAAACTTTTATTTCCCCCTGAGGTTAGATGCAGCATTGTTGATCATACTTCTCCAAAGGTGGGTAAATTTGACGGTATGATGGTCAAGGGATGGCGTGTCCCTCTAGGAGACATTTATGTACTGTGAATGTTGTGGTTTGGTGGTTTGGGACCTAGTGACCTTCACACAACCTGCAAAGTTCAATAGGTTTAGATTTCTCTATGCACCTCTGGTGATCCTGCTCCAGGAAGAGTTTTAGGTTACAAGTAGAATACAAGGAAGCTCATATCAGGATGTGGTCTCCTTTCAAGTGCAGAAGCTGTTTATTATGTGATAAGTTCACAGATCTGAGAAAAATACAAACAATACCTAGAATGTACTAGCCTGGTATATTTAGGCAATTGTTTGTTTAGCCTAGATTTCAGCTTTACCTGCATAATAAAGTAAAAATGTTTCAATTATTATTTTTATTATTATTATTATTAATAAACAGGATTTATATAGTGCCAACATATTACGCAGTGCTGTACATTAAATAGGGATTGCAAATGACAGACTAATCCAGACAGTGATACAGGAGGAGAGGACCCTGCCCCGATGAGGTTACAATCTAGGAGGTGGGGGAATTTCACACACAATAGGATGGGAGATATGTAGTGGTGGGAAGTAGTGGTGGTTTCAAATGACAGAAGAAGATGGGTAGGCAAGTTTCAAAAAAATGGGTTTCAATATGGATTTAAGTAGGTGGTTACATTTAAGTAAAATCTACTACTAAATCTCTGGTGATGCAAAAAAAGAAACTTTGGTATTTTTATTTCAAATTAGCCTATACTAGTAAGTGATGGTCTGTAGTGGAAATTCAGTGAACTTGTGCAGCCTTTATGTTTCTGTCTGCTTTTTTGAAATGGCATTTGAACAAAAGCATATTGCCAGGCATTGAAAATAAACCTCCTTTGCAAGCAATATACAGGTAGTCCCCATGTTAAAGATATCCGACATACAGAGGACTCCTAGACAGGAACTGGCTACCCTGCTCACTCATGTGCAGGATGGAGGCTTACTGGGGGAGGGGGTGGCTTGCATGACTTGCAGAAGAAATCTTTTGGTTGTAACTCTTTAATGACCAAGACAAACTCTGCAGTTGTTTCTTTTTGAATATCTTGCATGCTTGCTCCAGAAGTTAATGAATGTCTAGGCATAAAGTTATATTTGTTTTGCTTTGTTTTGTGATTAACTCACAGTGAGGATTTTATACAGTAACTGACACCACACTGTGTAATAATATGTTGAGACAAACATCTGTCCTAATTGCATTTATTAAAATAATGTACCTGTTCCGACCTACATACAAATTTAAATTTAATTCAAGAACAAACCTACAGTACCTATCTTGTATGTAACCCAGGGAACCCTTTGCCCCACTTTTCTTACTTCTGTGCCAATCCATCGTAGTGGAATCTTAATTACCCTGGACTTCCAAGTACAGGTAAGCATGTGACCCATTCCCCCTTTCTCTTGTGGCAGCACTAGGCAGCCTGGGATTCGTGGAGAACTCCATACCACTCTGTGAGTTCCAATAATTAGTCTGCAGATTATACCATTGAGTCTGTAAATTAATTCATACTACACTATAATAATTTAAATCTGAAAAAGAGGAAAAGCATTACATGAAGATATGTAAGATATATTAGAGTATAAGAGTATCGTGGTGACCCTCAGCTTACTAATGTTGTGGGCTTGTTTAATAGGTATACAACAATTATTTCAAGCTCTTTGAGAATACATCCAAACAATACGGCTCCTTTATGTTCATGTTTTCACCATCATTGTCAATTGTCTTTGATTGCAATGTTAACCCTTACTTTACCTTGACTGCGAGGCAGAAAAAAATAGATTTCATGGTGTTGCGAAGTCATCAAATAACACAAAGCATTGCTGTCACCTGTCACTCTGACAAGAGCACTGGAGTGTAGGATGGGAGAATAACGCACCATAGCCTATTGAATGGCAGCTAATATTGTAGTTTTACATGCTCTCTATTAGCATCTACATAAAGAACAACGTACCTTTAAATTGTTTTTGCTATTTTTTTCCTAATAGTGCAAGGTGGCTGCAAAGGATATGTGTGGATTCTAAAGAATTTCTATTTCCTAAGACACATTTTAGTCAATGGAAAAGAACCAACAAATAATGTCACTTGGCTGCTTTATAAAGTGATAGTGAAGTCTCTGTTAAATAAGCTTTCATGAGGTCATCTTTCTGAATAGAACCTGGCAGACTTCCAAGGAAACCTACTTTAAATGCAATGCACACGACTGTTCTAATTTATTCTGCTACTAGGTGATAGCTTCACTTGGTTCCAACTTCTAAACATGAGGCAGCATACTCCTCTAATCCATTGCAAAACTCACCAGTAAAATGTACTGACAATGTTTATATGACATTTACATAAAATATGAGTTAGTTTACAGACCACATATAGTAGAGATGTTTTTTCAATTATCAAATATGATATCACTGGCCATACACTATTGCATTTATTTCACCCTGATCATTATTTTATTACAATGCATCTGAAAGTCAAATTTTATATTTATTTTAATTCAACTAAAAGAAGTGATTAAATCTAACCTGTTGTGTATAATGGGCTACATTAAAAGTTATTTTTAAGGCTTCCTTTCTCTTGAATATAGGAGGCAAGCTATTCTTGGTCAACAATTTCTAGAGGGATCAGTGACTGCCCTCTACTGGCTATCCTTTAAAAAAGTTCTGACAGTCACTTAAAAAGACATAAGTTGTCATAGCAGTACATCCTGGTTTTAATAGATTAACATTAGAAGGGAAAATATTTAACATGAATATTTTAACTTTGTGCCAGCCAACCACACAGACTGTTAAGCAGTTGTAGTTTTATTTCATTTTAACCAGTAAGCCAGCAGTTTGAGGATTATGAATAAATCCAAATACTTCAACAAATTGCATTCTAAACATACGAGTGCTGCACTGAATGTAATGGCTACCAGCTGAAAAAAAATGTTTTCCTTGCATACCTAACTTTTCTGCTAGCCTGTAGATCTTTGTAGCTGCTTTACCCATTTTCCTAATGTTTTTTTTTATTTATCAGCCTATAGTCTGAAACCTTTATTTCATGCTTCCAGCACCAGTGTTTTTTTCAGTCCATTACAACCCCCTACAGTATCACTAACACACAACAAAGTTCTGTTAAACCTTGTGTAAACCCAGTCCCAAAAAGTCTCATACAACCATTGACATGATAAATGTAATTTCAAAGTAATTCTTTTTATTTCTAAGCTTTCATTAAAAGATTTTGTAGTGGTCCTGTCCTGAAGGTCCCTGTCCAAGCACATTCTCTAATAACATGTAAATGATCTGCTCTTGTCTCCCAAAGGTGTCCCTTTCCTGTCACCTTGTCATGTAGGCTTCCAATGGACGCTACGAGTACCTATTTCAACGCAAATTATACAGTTATGGACCATTGTTATCACCATAAGAAAATGACAAAAAAACCATCAGTAGAGTACATGCATTAGGCATTAAGTGGCTGAAAAATTGCTGCAGGAGATCACAAGCACTGAAATAAAAGAAGGAATGAAGAGGCTGAAAATAAGTATTTTATTATCATAGCACAGTGAGTTAAAAATTAAAAAAAATACTCTGAGTAAAAAAATAGGGTGGCCTTCCTTAAGGTATATTTTCAAAAACATAACCTTCCTTAAAGTGGCCCTAAACTCAACATTTTTACTTTATTTAAAAGGATAGACAACCCTTATATGTATAGTAAAAATTGTATTTTTTATAAGTGCAACCACCTCCCCCCTTTCTTTACAGTGGGCTACGTTGCTACCTGCACAGTGCAAGATCGGATGAAGTAGCAAGAAGACTAGAGGATAAGAATGAAGATGGCCATGTCTGGCGCTTCCTCAGTGCCAGGACGAAGAACAATTCTAGCACAACACAGGACTGGATTGAGGGAAGGTCCAGCGCCATTGAGGGACCTTCGGGATTAAAAAAAATGTATTTTTTAGTTTTTTTCCACTTTAGTTCGGCATTAACTGCTTTGCAGTCAGTGAATAAGTATCGTAGTAAGGATAACAATGATAACCTCAGCCACAGGGGATGCAAGATAGTGATAACAGACATCATATTTCTATCCATAAAAATTGGAACATAAGTGGAACAGTAGCGTGAAGGGTTTGCAGTGTTGAGATCTTAGTGTGTTGAGTATACAGTAGATCATCTGGGTTTTACTTCCTCTAGCACTGATAGCTCCACAATTCTCATTATTGCTCTTTTTTGTCATTTATTTCCTCCCAGTGTCTTCCCTCTTTGCCCACTGGTTGAGCACTAATGTTGGGACTAATGCTTCCACCACCTGTCTCCGTTTTCAGCACCTTACAGATGTTTGGAGTGTACTTAAATGGGGAATAAACCCAGGCTGACTCACTTGTCTGATTTCCAGCATAGGACACCACCCTCTTGCTTATTTTCTTCCTTTTCTGGACTTTATTTGACCATCTTGATTGGCCGTGCCAGGATGGTGTAATTCCTGCACAGGTACAAGGGTGTTCATTCATCCCAGCATGTGCAAGGGAAGCCCGGAATGCCGGTTTCCTTGACAACTAATGCTGATGCTGGGCATGCACAACTCAGTTTTCTTCCAGAAACCTGGAGCGATCAGGCAGGTAAGACATATTATTGTAGAAGGAACATTGCCTGTTACTTTCTGCAATAATGACCTGTCTGATCAAACTAATTTTAAGGCATGTTGCCACTTTACATATAAAGGAAATATCATTTGATCACACAAATATTGGTTTCATGTCTTCAGACAGACAATAAAACACAGAACACAGTAAGGGAAATAATGGGGAATGTTTTTCTATATGCTGAGAGTTTGTTTTATGTGCTTGGTTTATTAAATCTTTATTACAAAAAGATAATAATAGACAAGCTTTATGGTGTCCCAAATGATCTATATGTGTTTACAAACAGAGATGGGATATATTCACTCAGATTCCAACATAAATGGTTCACAAATCTGCTCAGCAGAATAACACCGTGAACCACTATTTTCTAGGTGTATAACATTCTGTAATTTAGTTTTGTGTGCCTCTGCATTACATCTGAATGGACTAGACGTGCCATGGCAGATCTTTGTACTTTCCACTTGTCTGAAGGGGAAGCTGAACAGAAACGAGCAGGAGAGTACATTGCAGATTACCAGTAGTGCTGAAAACGTGCACAATGGCACCATTTATTATGGCCTTTCTATAGTATGCAGCTGGAGGTTGTCTGTAACTTTACCAATCATGTCATGAAGAATTGTATTGACACAGTTCCTTCTAACATCTTTTTAAAAAAATATTAGTTGCTATATATTTGATCTGGTTGTTGAAGTAGTCCAACTATAATATAAAAACAGATTTATTTTTATGAGCAGTGAAAGAACAAACTTTGTAGCTTATAGAAACCAGATTTCTATGGTTATTGTTACAGCTTTGAAGTAGATGCAAACCCTAACTGGATAACATTTGGTATGCTAAAGAACTGTTTATCATACACAATAGCAAGGATTTTTTCATAAGTTACTGTTTTCTCTTTTTTTTTTTAGTATCTCTGTGTTGCTGATCTCCTTTTGACTTTATCGGTTATGTACATGCATTACTGCCACGTTAGCTCCATGTACAGATTATGAAAAAGTATTGAGTATGTAGTCTTTTTGTTATTATATCTACCTGCTGGTATTTAGCATGTTTTTACAGTTACCGAACCTAAACCAATCTTTAGTAATCATTTTGAAAATGTCCATACTGTACCAGGACAGACCTAAATGTCCCCCATCCCATTACGTTCACACACTTACACTAATGAACCATTTTTATGCAACGTTTTACTTACATTGGTCCTTTTGTGGCTTCTAGCTAGAATGAAGGTGCCTGCTTTGAGCAGCATTTGCAGGACAGTCAGACCTGTCAGACCTCCTGAACAGAAACTTTGCAGAGGCAAATCATTATACTGTAGGACATAAACACCATAAACTATGTTTTATCCATTTACCATCTGTAATAAAAACCAAACAGGACTTCAGAAATGTTCCATAATCTATCCCAAACTGGAAAAAAGTTTTTTTTACCTGACATAACAAAAGCTTTTTAAACCCAAAATAGCTGAACTTATGTCCCTGTCATCATTTTTACACTGTAATAAGACCTTAAAACTACTGACAGTCCTGACAGTAAAAGATAGATACCTATTTATTCTTTTTCTTATATGTATTTTGCACATATCAGTACATACAGATAATATTGTCATAATAATACATGTCCTTCTAAGTGATTAAAGGTAAATATTAAATTAAAATCAATGAAAATTAAATAAACAAAAAAGGAAATATTTATTGTTTCTACTGCCCAAAAAATATTATGTTCGGTGTTGCATGTTATTAACTAAGTGACACTGATTTTACAAGTTACCAAATCAATAGCTAAAGAACACTGGGCCTCGGTGAACAAACTCTGTCCTGCTTGTGTATGCTCCTACCAGATATACATTGTGTGACCCATGGGGGAAACTCAAATCTTACTTATTCCCAAGGAGAGGCTGTCTGAAACAAGTATTTCTTTTTATTTTTAGTGCATTTGTAAATAACTATGAGGCTCCCCATGGGTCACACAGAATATCTGACATAATTGCAGGATTGACAGGTTCTCCCATGACAGTCAATCTTCTTCAATCTTGTAGAGATTTAAAAATCAAACCCAATGTGTTGCTAGATATAAGGTACAAGGATTAGGTAAAAATAACCAAAGCAAAAAAATACCATGAGTCAGGCAGATGTCAAACACTTTCAATGTAAACTAAAAGCATACAAAATATTATATATATCCAAATCTCTCCATGCAGGTCACCATATAGGAAAATCATGAAAAGATATTAGTCTTTATTATGTGAGCTCACAAGAAACATATGGAAAGCTCACAGTGGTGACTACAACATGCTTATGATGGAGAGTTAGATAAAGATTGTCATGATCCTCTCCCATATTGACAAACATAGGTAAAGTCAGGATACCTATGAATGGACAGAAAAAAAATTTATTGAAAAACCCAGGTTTGCTAGATCACCCAGCTTCACTGAAAAAAGTGTATCCTCCCCAGCCTTGCAGATCTTTAATAAATCACCCCCATGAGGTTGTAGTATGATAACCTTGTTAATGCCTCGTGCGATTTAGTTCTTGTGGATATGGATGAGAGTGAGAAGTGGAAATCATATATTACATTTTAAACACATTCACTTCCCAAAAGAGAAAGAAGCATCTCATGTATAAATACCTAAATGGAATAGTTAAGAGAAATCTTAACTAAGCAATAAGTGTAAGTAGAAAAAAGAGCAGCCAAAGAAGTCACAAGAGAAAACAGAGGCAGGTGAAGAGTAATGCAATCTATAAAATTATGAAACAGCTAACCAATACTTCCTGCTGAAGAAACTCATCAAGAGTAAAGCAGAAGATCATTATATAAATTAAGAGGATCCATTACAATGGGGGAGAAAACCTTTCCAGACAGAACTGATCTTTTATTTACTGCTGCATAGGAAAGCATATCAGGAACTATTTGAGGACTGACACACACACCCAGCTAGCACAGCAATAATGCCATTAGGAAGAAAAAAAAGAAAGAGTAGCACGGACTATATTTCCTCAGAGATTCCCAAGACTTATCCCCTCTAAGACTGCTCCTCTTTTCACTGCGTTCTTATTAGTTTAGGAAAACAGTTAAATCATCTTCAAAAACTGGACAGGGATTATACTGTTGTGAATGATGAATAAAGTATTATCTTTAGTTGTAATGAAATGTGGACCAGAAAAAAGGGTGGTTAGTAGAACCTAGTACACAAGTATAGGCTAGATTAATACCACACAGTTTATCATGATGCTGTGTGTTAAGGACAAATTCTCATTATATGTATATATTGGTCTTATTGGGCCTGATTTATTAAAGCTTTCCAAGGCTGGATAGGATACACTTTCAACAGTGAACCTGGGTGATCCAGCAAACCTGGAATAGATTTCTTAAATTAGGTTGCTATTTGTTTGAAATCATGGACTATATCCATAACAAGTTTTTTAAAAAAACCTTTTTTAAATCAGACCCATTGTGTAGGACTAAATAGAGAGAAAGTTCCTTAACATACATGTGTGTTTTAGTGTACTGATAATATATCCTAATACAAGTAGTCCCCGGGTTACATATGAAATAGGGACTGTAGGTTGAATTTGTATGTAAGTCGGAACAGGTACATTATTTTAATAAATGCAATTAGGACAGATGTTTGTCGCAACATATTATTAGGCAGCATGGTGTCAGTTACTGTATAAACAAAAAAAAACAAAACATTTTGTAGCCTAGACATTCATTAACTTCTGGAGCAAGCTGTGCTTTAATATACAAATAGAAGCAACTGCAGAGTTTGTCTTGGTCATTAAAGATTTTTACAAGAGGATGCAGAAAGAGCTCAGTCTCAGCTGTGTTTAGTAAAAGATTTCTTCTGCAAGTCATGCAAACTGCCCCCCAGCCCCCCCCCATCAAGCTCTGTCCTTGCACACAAACGAGCAGGGAAGCCCCGTTCTTATCTAGGAGTTGTCTGTATGTCGGATGTCCTCAGTGAACTCAGTGACTACCTGTACTATCAGCTGCTACATAAAAATATTTTAAAAAATTATTTTGCAAAAATTTTCACAACTTTACATGCAGTGTTCCAAACACCAAAATTTCATCTTATAGCAGCAGGTGAAAACTACCAGTGAGTAAGCTTACATATTTAAGTTTCTATTTATATAAATTGACCAACATCTAACTAAATGTACACTGTCAGTTCCAAGAGGCTATGTTTAAGCATTGTAGTATAAATTATAATAAATCCCTTGTTTTGTTCTCTTCTGCATGAAGTAAAGTGTTGTCTAAATGTTGCCAGGGACCAAACCCAGAATCCCGTCATAAAGTGCTTTTTATACCTAGCACTGATGAGCAGATCCATGAACCATTTATTCTATACAGCACAAAAAGAATGCAGTCAGTGTGCTATTGGGGTGGCATTGTGAGAAACTGACCTGGAGATTTAACAGACCTGGATATTATACTGAAACAAAATAACAAGTCTTAGAATCCTGCAGAATAATGCTGAATTGGTTTTAGTTTGTACATATAAAACATGGAACACGATTGAAAAGAGGTCTAAAGACCTTCATCAACAGATGTCCTTGGTTGATTCTTGGCATAAAGCAGTGATAATTATCAGTAATGAATTATGGGTATTAACCAACCATCCAACAGCCAGGAAAATGATCAAAAGCAAAAAGCAAGAAAGCAGTCTCTGCCAATATAACCCTGAATCCACATGGCAGGCACTTGAGAACATGCAAGTCAAACAGCAATTTGGTAATAATTTTTGAGGTTACTAATCTTCCATAACCTCATCCCAGATTTGGCATCAATTAGATTTATTGGTAATCAAAAATACAGATCAGATAAAAAAAACAGATGCAATACAAAAGACAGGGCTATTTTTCATTTGATTGTTCGAGATTCCTTATAGGCATATAGATGTTCTTTTGAATTTTTAACATGTTGTGACATTGCTTTCACAATAAAGCCAGAATCCTGTACTTTGGAGTGCTGGTGACTTTATCTTTTGTTTCTCTAAAATTCTGATCTAGTATCCCCCTTGCCCTCTGATGCTTGGTTTAGCAATGTGTTACGACAATATCTTAATGCTCATGAGTCTTAGGCCTTCAGCATGTTACCAATAGACTTTTTGTTTCTGTTAGATGATCACCTATAAGACCATTTAAACACATTCCAATACATGTCCATCTATTTATTTTTAAAAAAGAAGAAAAAAAATCACAAGCAATTTTTGCTAAAAAAACGTAGCATTGATTTCTCCTTCAATAAGGTGAACATATTTTGCTAAACAAATAAAGAAAACCTCAATCACTATCCTGTCTGGGCTGCTAGGCTGAACAGCAGGAGCACCCCATCTGAACAGAAACCCTGCTGGTGGATTTTCCTGGTTCAATAACACAAGCACACGTTAAATCACCTGTACTCGCAGATGAAGCTTCCTGCTGTTTTAAGCTTTTTATTAACTTTCAGCTGTTCTTGCTCTGGTCATTGGGATGTGGTCACAGTTGAGTCTGAACTGTCTTACCCTTCTGTCTTTTGTGCAGACTGTAGAGAAAATTGGCATGCAAGAACAGTGTTCTATTGTGTAAATTCAACCTACCCAATACCTAATTTTGGTAAACAAATACAGAAAACACTAGTTTAAAAATTCTTGTTTTTTTTTTTAAAGAAAGATTACAGTATGATGATCCTCTACTGATACAAAATACATTGCTCCTAAATTTCCCTCTCAGTGGGTATCATGTTTCAAAGTTGCAAAAGTAGTAAAATATGTCATTATTTCCTTATAGTAATTCTTTTTTATTGAAAAATATGGAGAAATAAAAGAAGTTCCCAGCACTATTTCTTGAATATTAAGCCTACTATATTGCCAGATCATAGGTATGTGGGTGGTTGACCACAATGTTGTACTGATTAGAAAAGATAACATTAAACCTACGCGACTTAGATTTGTTATACCCAACTTTCTGCTTAGGTAAAAATGTCATCACTTTTTTTCAGTTCCTGGGGAACACAGGGAAGCCTAAATTACACAAGAAGCAACTCTTGCTATAGACTGGAGTGACTTTTTGTGAGATTTGATTTGCTCTGCACACCTCAGAAATCTGGGGAAAAAGAAGAATCCAAGTGATGTGAAAGACAGGAGTAAGATATATATATTGTGTTTATACAATCTTGAAAAAACTTTCAGAAGGAAAATTTTACAGAGGGAGGGACATTTTAACTTGGGCTTGCATTGTACCACCTCTTTACTGTGTCATTTTACCATTTGTAAATACTGCAGTATCAGTGGATTTATAGCAGCCACTCCAACAGCCAAAAAAATGGATCCACATATCTACTAAGAGGATCCAGTGATATCATTGTGAAAGATATTTGATGATCACTATAAGGCACTTAGGCACTACACTAAAGCTGGGTACACACATGCAATAATTGTCTTTGGAAAGGATCTTTCACGATCCTTTCCAACAACTAAGGACTGCAGGATGCATGAACGACTCCTGTATATACAGCACCGTTCTGCTGTATGGAGGGGGAGGGGGAGGGGGGGGCGACGGAGCAGCAGCCGGCTGCATGCTCTACCCCTTCACTTCCATTATGATCATTCATCGTCCGTGGATCAGCCAGGGCGGTCCTTCAGACAATGAACAACAGGCACTGTACACACGCCAGATTCTCACCCGATTATCGGATGAGAAGCATTGCAAGTGTGTACGTAGCCTAATAACTGGCACACATATACTCTAAAATACCAACAGCAGTCTATCCAAGTTCCGACACTCTTTCCAACACCCATGTTTCTTTCACTCTTTCCAACACCAGTTGTTGGTACAAAAGAAAGGCAAATGGCCTTGTGGTCCTCATATCTTTATCTGTGTAAATGTGTGTGTATTTATGCATATTAGCATATTATGCATATTAAATATTTATTGAATGTATTAGGTATTTTAGGTATTTTTAGGTATTTTAGGGTTAACATTGTAGCTGGTAAGTTTTAAAGACTATAGTAACAAGAGGATAAACAACGAGGTAGAGTGATGAAGAAGAGGTTTTGGAATTTAAAGGAAGACAATTGGCTTGATAAATTTTTATTTTTTTTCTTGGTGTGGTTTGAATTTTAATAATGTTTCCATTTTAAAGAAAAGTGCTTTTACATAGCACCTGCTGATATCTAGCACTCTATCTAGTACCCCAAGGAAACTACCTGTTTGTGCCAACCATCCTATTCTTACATAAAAACCTGCATGCTCCTCGTGCAAAGTAACTTTCATATACAGGATCCTGCAAGTAAACTTTATAATAAAATTCAAGAGGAAAGCGTACCAGATCCATTTATTAAAACCATCTGTGAATTAAAAAAGTGAATGTAATTAAAATACTATGTCTGATAATTTTGAGAATGTGTGGAATTGTGCAAGGTCACAAGTTTTTTATATTGTATGTGACATTTGTTCACGTATGGATGCAATGCTATCCCAGTTTTTACATCATACCTTCTCACCACTGTAGTTGAAACATTTTCCAGCATCAGTGTCTTGTAGCATTCTTTAAATTGAATTTTAAAGCTGGTCACAGAGGTGCTGAATCCTCACCTCTAGATTTTTGAGACACAGAAGAATCACATAGGTGAACTCACCAGCAACTGCCCAAAACGAAATTATAATTGAATTCTGATTGAAAAGCAGAAAATTGATTTCTTTCCAATAAGTTTATGGCAGATTGCGTTGAAATCATTGGACACCTCATGCCTGACAAAATGGACACCTTATGTCTAAAAATACACCAAGCCACTGAGCCATGTGCAGCTTAAAGGCCAATTTATAATAAAGAGTAGATACAGGTGTCTGTTCTTTCCTAGACTCAGCAGTGTTTACCCCTTGCTAGTATAACCTGAATCAAAAACAAAAACAGCCATGACTACCACCGCTGCAACTTTACATCATTGCTACTCATTTGTATTTGATTTACAGATAAGCATTAACAAAACCACGTTCGCACTCTCAGTTAAATCATAAAAGTAATTATGTTATAAATTCCTTCAAGCGGAAAAGATGATTATTTTTTAAGGATATTACCCTGCACTACACCTTAATTTTACACATACAAATCAGGTCAACATGGAGCCCATGGTGTCCTACACAGTATTCTCTGCAATAAAACTGCAATACTTAAAACATTCTAAGATAGATGAACAAGCTGGTCACATAACAGATCACATGATCACGTTTTTTTTTCCCACTGGTATGGGAATATTCTTTCCCCAAATTTTAAAAGCAGGGAAAGAACTAAGCACATTTGTAAATCAAATTCAAATTGTTTAAGACCACACTTGTAAATAGGCCTTGAGTCCCAGTATTGAGAATCTGTAGCAAACATTCAGATTTAAATCTTTACCTGCATTGAAACAATGCAGGAGTTGGGTGTATGGAGTGTGGATAAAATGCACCATAAACAGGAAAATAGGGCAACATGATCAAGTAAGAATAGACAGCTCTTCTAATTACAAAATATTTATTTTCTGGGACTTTGGAATTGAGATCTCTGGCATCTCCAGAGCAAATTTTATTTATATGTTCTTTAGGATGCACAAGTTCACATTTGTGTTGCAACAATGAACACAATGCAAAAAAAAATGCAACCGCATTTATTTTGAAAAGGTTTATAACTTTAAACAAAGTGAGGGATGGTGATTAAATCAAACTAAAAATGTTTATAACCTATCTGCAATTGTGATTGCAAAAATATACATGAGCATAAATCCTATAACAGTTACATTTTGATGAACTAGTCTTCCAGAAATGAATTTCCGATGGAGTAATACTACCAGAGCCGCATGAAAATTTGTTGATGTTGCATTATGCTATAATGCTCAGAAATAAAAAGGGAAAAGTATACTACATTAAAATGTTAAGAATGTTTGGTTGTGATGGGAATTGGAAAGCATTTTCGCATAATAACTAAAATCTGCTTATCAGTCATCCACATTGCTTTCCGTGCTTGTGTTGGAGTTGAATGCAGTGATGTTGATACTTGTAATGCACTGCAAGTTGCTGTCTTAACATCCTCTGCTGCTCGGGCCAGTGAAAAGATTTGGATGAAAAGACATGGACATTCCTTGGGGATTCATATGCCAAGATTAAAAGTAAAAGGACATAATTTAGAGAGTATACGATAACTAGTACTATAACAAAAGGTCATTGGCAAACAGTAGATTCTTCTAGATATTTAATGGAAGTTAAAGATCAGAGACAGAATTCAGTCTTCAGTATTAGTGTCTTTAGCACAAATCCACATTTTGCACATCCAGCCTTAACAAATTTTCTGCAGTAAACAAAATGTGATAATCACACTTTTAAATTACAAGACTTTTCCTATTTTTTTATCATAAAAAATGTACAATTTACCATATAAACTTATATTTGTATGCAGCAATAAATGTAAATTGTATTCTCACAGACTATATTTTTAATATACACTCATTCAGCAGATCTGCTTGTAGAATGAGGTTGTAAAATGATCTACAATGCTTTATGCAGCTTGCAGATAATGTTGCACAGTGACAAGATAATCTAAGGACACCAATGGTCGGCAAACTATCAACTAAGAGGAAATGTGCTTATTATCCTTTGCTTTCTATTATGAGTACAGAGTTGTATGGGCATTATGGTTCAAGGAATGTGATAAAAGTGTACAAACATGTATTTCAGGGTCAGATTGTCAAAGTAATTTTCAAAGTGAGGCCAACTGCTCTTTCTTGTTAATGTGATGTATGCTGTATGTTACCCTTTTATGCTTGGAACATTAAATTATACGAAATGACATTTGATTGTATGCAATGCACCTTTGTTTTATATGAAGGGCAGTATACATAATTGTTGATGACAATCTAATGTGGTAAAACAGTAAACACTGTCACACTGAACCCCCTATTTCCGATCCCAGAGATACGGTGTCCTTCCTGATGATAATTTTTTTTTAGAAAACTCATTGGAGAGCTTAAAATGCATTAGCCCCCATTAAGCTGGGGGTCCTGAGTAGAAATAATTCACTGTTCTGACAACAATCAGAACGAGACCAATGGTCAGTGAAGCATGCTAGTTTATTTTGTCTGACTTGCAATCAAAGAGTTTGTCAGTTTTCCAGATCCAACTTCCTCCCACATCCCAAGATTAATTAATAATTTAATAGTAATAAAAGATAATAACGGCATATCTACATGGACCTATATTTGTACATTATTAATGCAAAAATAATTTCCTCATTTATATTGAATAAAAGCAGTAGACATCCCTTTATACAGTATATGACCTACTTGTACCAACTTTTTAAAACTTAAAAAAATGTATTTGAAGCTTCCTTTTTTATACTCTGCTCAAATGCTTATATGCAGTCCATAATTCCTCCAAGGTTTTCAGCCATCATCTTCAAAGTATTATATTTTATACTAGCCCATGAGGTCTTCTAAGGTATGACTGTTTTACTGAAATCTTTTGCATGTGATTTTAGCAATGTACGATTTGCCCTTCTAGTCTGGACTTATTGATCTGTAGAAGACTGTGATCAGTTTTGACCTCCTAATTCATCAAATCAAAGATGTACCTTTACTCACAAGTTTTACCAGCCATGTAAAACCTATGAATACTTTTTTCTACAAAGAAATAGTGCCAACTTTAAAACTTTCCATAAAAGTGAAGTACTCTGTGTTCCTTTCATCAAGGAGGTCCTGGCCCAGAGGAACTGAGCAACTCAACTCTAAAAATTATATCTATTACACTAATAATCATCAACACAATCAGAATTATTGTGATTTGTTTCTTTGTATTTGAAGTACACTACAGCTATATTTAAATAAAATAATTTTGTCATATTTGTTGGTTGAATTCCAATAAAAATGTACGTTTGTGGAAACAAAGCTTTTTCATAATAATATATATCATGGGGAGAAATTCATCAATAACGTTATAACTGCTGCACAGTTGGTATAAACTGTTGATTAGGGTTTTAACATTTTTATTGTGTAGAAGGAGTGGGCTAACAACAGTAACAGGAAATGTATTGTATTTTAAATAAGATAACGAATTTGGAGAAAACAAATACGGTATATTCAGGTTGCCGTGTTCCTATCGGTTTTGAACTTTCATTTACTATTAATAAAATAGGTAATTATAAAACATTATCTTTTTAAAAGTATTACTCACCCACTCCTATACACAGTTACATTAATGAAAAGAAGTGTCAACGTAAAATCGATTTACTGAAGGTACAAACAATGTTCAATATGCAAAAGTGAATGTGTTTTTAGTGAAAAAGAGTTAAACTGCGTCTCCTTTTTTGCCCAATTATGAGGGGGGGCAAGACGCATGCTTATGATTCTAGGATTAGCATGAGCACAATTTCTCTTTATTTTCTAGGCATATTTAGCTTGTTTACCAATATTTCAATATTTTCTATTCCTATAGTTGATTAACCAATCCGCTAGGGTTTTTTACTTGCCTGTTCGAAATAAGTTTGATAAAAAGAGCAAAGAGATTGTTCACATATTTCACCTATTCTTCTTTTTTTAATTTTCCTTGCACATGATTAGAGATTAGCAGTGAATACAGATTCAACCTATTTATGAATGTCTGTAAACATTTGCTTTGCAAAGAGTACATTTACTATTAAATATTCAGTTTCTACACATTTAGTAAATCAACCCAAATTAATCAGCATTACTTCCCTTTTATGTATTAAAAATTTTTTACCTTTGAATGTTTGCTAAACCTAGGCTATGTTAAGCATAACACATTTAACCTAACAATTAAGTGAATTGGTAGGAGCTAGTTCAGTCATTTAGGCTAAACTAGCTTTTCTTTGAAACGGTGCCAATGGGGTTACCCATATTTAGCCACCCCCCTAAAGAAGGTTAACAATGGAATGAATGAGTTTGTACATATTTTTGTTCAGATGTTTGCTTGCAGTTGATTTTTTTCTAGATGCCACATGCAGCCTCTAAAAATGGTTAAGCACGGTTAATGGTTAATTATTAAGAAGTTAGAAAAAAAGGCAAACAAATAAACTTCTGCACAGGCATTTGCAAATACATAGCATTTACCACCTAATACTGTTTGTAGGTGCCTATTGGCAACTGCCAGGTGCTCGAGAGCATTAAATGCTATGGTTTTTAACTGCTAAACTGAACTTTTCTTAATAGCAACATGCTCAGTTTCTAGTATGGCAAAGCCAATACTTAATTAATAACTGAAGGAAAAGACCAAGTTTGAAAAAATCCTGACAGTAGTAAAAGCTTTTGTTTAGTTGAGTTTTAGGTATACAGGACCCTTTAAATAATTTACATTGGACTCAGCCATTTCCAGCCATACCTCATGCCTGAAGCTAGCCTTGTTTACTCTTGATCTCTGTTTCATCCATCAAAAATAATAAGTAATTTATGTCAACATTTTGCATTTATTGAAAAATAATAAAAAAAAAGTGTATTAAAAAACTTTACCCTAAACCAAAATTGCTCACTAATTAGGTAAAACTGTACTGCACAAAGCTGGGGAAAAAAAGAAATATTTTTTGTTCCGTACAAAATAACTGAGTTTAATTGCATTGTTGTAAAGTCTGTAGGCTAATAAAAATCTTATTTAAGAAGTTAGATTTTCAATCAAGCTTTAAAGAGAACTTGTCCCCTCAAGCTAGCTCCAAGTGTCTATTGTCTGTGCAGAAAATGTCCACAATAAAAGAAGGCAGCAACATATATAGAACAAGGAAGCTTTACAAAGCAGCAACTGGAACAGAAGAATGACTTACATGACAATTTCATTTTCTGCTCCAAACAATCTGCTGAACATCCTCTTCTACCCCTGCAGTTGTTTGCTTTACTTTAAAATGATTCAGGCTCTTGTGCAGGCACTGTCTGTGTATATATTATAATATATATATATATATATATATATATATATATATATATAACTGGATGTATGTATGTATGTATGTATGTGTGTTCCACCATCACTAGGTAACGCATGGAGACATTTCAACCAAACTTGCCATACATATAATTGTGACTCATGTGAGTGCACCAGACATCTTTGTATAGCGCTGTGCTATATGTTAGAGCTATATTTGGATGTGTGTATGTTCCACCATCACTAGGTAACGCATGGAGACATTTCAACCAAACTTGCCATACATATGACTGAGACTCATGTGAGTGCACCAATCATCTTTGTACAGTGCTGGGCCATATGTCAGAGCTATATTTGTATGTATGTATGTATGTTTCATGATCACTCAGAAATGCATGGAGACATTTCAACCAAACTTGCTAGACATATGACTGAGACTCATGTGAGTGCACCGCTGATCTTTGTACAGCGCTGTGGTATATGTCAGAGGTATATTTGCATCTATGTATGTATGTATGTGTGTGTGTATGTATTGCTCAGCACAGTGTGCCTTTTGCTTATATTTTTACATACTTTTTTTGGACTATATTATAAGATTGCAATAAATAAATACCCGGGCAAGGCCAGGTAATTAGCTAATATATATATATATATATATATATATATTTATATGCATACACACACATTTAAAGAAAATTTCTTTTAAAAAGTGCCCCTAAATATCTTATCAATGTATTCAGAAGCCATTGAACTCCCAAACTGTGCACACCAAGGTTTTGAACAGGGTCAAAGTAGCATCATTTGGTTATTGCCGGTAACATCTATGTTGGCTTTAGGACCAAGCAGTTCTGCTGGTGAAACACCTAGAGCAAGCCTTGGGGTGAGACTATCAGTGGTTTTACAGAACCCTGCAGGCATGCTGAGTGTCAGAATGGCATTCAGCATTCTAAATGTTATCATTAGAGGGCTGTAATTAGCAATACCACTCATTTACTTACATCATAAGGGTACAAAACTGATACAATTAACAAGTAATTGGTACAAACTTTTGGATTTACATACTTTTTAGGCTTAGCGCATTATATTTGTGTATTAGCTTAGTACATAACATATATTGGTAAAGTACACATAGCAAAGCTTCAATTAAGTTGCATGGCCCCTAAATATCTTATCAATGTATTCAGAAGCCATTGAACTCCCAAACTGTGCACACCAAGGTTTTGAACAGGGTCAAAGTAGCATCATTTGGTTATTGCCGGTAACATCTATGTTGGCTTTAGGACCAAGCAGTTCTGCTGGTGAAACACCTAGAGCAAGCCTTGGGGTGAGACTATCAGTGGTTTTACAGAACCCTGCAGGCATGCTGAGTGTCAGAATGGCATTCAGCATTCTAAATGTTATCATTAGAGGGCTGTAATTAGCAATACCACTCATTTACTTACATCATAAGGGTACAAAACTGATACAATTAACAAGTAATTGGTACAAACTTTTGGATTTACATACTTTTTAGGCTTAGCGCATTATATTTGTGTATTAGCTTAGTACATAACATTATATTGGTAAAGTACACATAGCAAAGCTTCAATTAAGTTGCATGCGTAAGATATTTTGTTTGGCTTTGGAAGATAGTTCTAGTTAGTAACTGAATACAAATAGGAAACGCTACACAATATAAAATAATATCATTAAAGCTTTAGAGGGCTATGTTTAGACTAGCAATTAAAAACTGCACTGGTTACCACTCCTGAGTGCCAAGTAGTTGCTAATAGGCACTCAAGAGTGGAAGTGGGTGCCAACGTTTTTTTTTTTAGGTGTTTGCAAGTGCTACAGTTGTTTGCTTGCAGTTGGAAGCTGTATCTGTGTTTTCGAACTTCTAGACTATAGCTTTAGCTACTTCTAGACTAGTTCTGGACAATAGCTTCTTAACTATAGAATTATAGAATTCTTCTAAGATGATGGAGCAGGTAACTATTCTTGAACGCTGCATGTAGACTGAGAATGAATGAACCCATTTGTTCTAAAATTCATCTTTTTAGAGGGAAGCTAAATGCAGTTAACTGTTATTACTGCAGAAACTGAACTTTGCATAGATGCCCAAAAAAAAATGCCAACTTGGCCCAGACTGCTAGTTGTTATTGAAACATCATTACCACATTAATAAGCTCATAATTGTGCTTGTTCTGCTTTTTCCTCGTGTTCTGTCTATATTAGATTAACAATAAAGTATAATTAAATAGAATCAGAGTGTTTACTACTCTCCATATCAAAGTCTTGTTGTGCTTGATGAAAGAAAACCTTCACTCATAGAAACATGGATGTCGCCATTTGCCTGAGTGTTCTTCTGACCCTTTGGTTTTAAAACTTTTTGGCTATGACACATATCGGGAAAAATCATTTTTTTCGGGGTAGGTCTTATATTAGGGCAGGTTGGGGGGAAAAGTGCTAGGTCTTATTTTCGGGGTAGGTCTTACTTTCGGGGAAACACGGTAGGTAACGCATGGAGACATTTCAACCAAACTTGCCATACATATAACTGTGACTCATGTGAGTGCACCAGACATCTTTGTATAGCGCTGTGCTATATGTTAGAGCTATATTTGGATGTGTGTATGTGTGTATGTTCCACCATCACTAGGTAATGCATGGAGACATTTCAACCAAACTTGCCATACATATGACTGAGACTCATGTGAGTGCACCAGTCATCTTTGTACAGTGCTGGGCCATATGTCAGAGCTATATTTGTATGTATGTATGTATGTATGTTTCATGATCACTCAGAAATGCATGGAGACATTTCAACTAAACATGCTAGACATATGACTGAGACTCATGTGAGTGCACCGCTGATCTTTGTACAGCACTGTGGTATATGTCAGAGGTATATTTGCATCTATGTATGTATGTATGTGTGTATGTATTGCTCAGCACAGTGTGCCTTTTGCTTATATTTTTACAGAAAACTGCTATTTATATCTGGTAATCGGGGACCATGTACCAAAGAATAGGCTTTAGATCAAATTACCACCATTTTTAATATACTGTTATTATTAACTCAAATAAAAGCCAAGAACTTCAGGTTGTCAAAAAAGGCTGTAAGTGTACACTAGTAAAGGGAGCATTGAAAAACAAAGATAAGAATTCAAGCAGGATTATCCAAACTTTTTTCTCCCGGTATCTGATTGCAAATTATTTAACAATATAAAGATCAAATTCTTGTAATAAGGTTTCAGCATGGCCACGTTGCACCTTACAGTGGTGAAAATTACAGTAACTTAAATGAGAGCCCACTTTATCTACTATATATTTACCACACATATTTAGCCACAGCAATAGTGCCAACAAAATACACTTTATATTTCAATAGGTTTTTTTTTAAAGAATCAACATAATATACAACATTAATTATATCCATAGACATCCTACAGCACATAGCAGATTGATCCAGTTTCACCTTTTTCTTTTTATAAACTAAAAAAAAAAAAGAAAAACTACAACCGTAGAGTCTAGCAAATAAAGGACATTAAAAAAAGAAACAGAAACAGAATACACTTTAATGTATATGCAAATGTAACACAGCCTTAGGTCACAGGTTAGACATATAGTGATTAACACCCCATTTGATTCTTTACACTAACTCACAATTTTTTATAGCACAGTTGTATCTTTGTATCTTTTATCACTAAAACACATTCACATATCCACATACAAACACACCTACTTTCATACACTCACATACATACACAGCTTCAATATCACATACACACATCAGCCGTCATTTGCTTACTTCACCTTCATTTTCTGCCAGCTGGGCATTATTAGACCCCTGTGAGCTCAGTCCGATACCTAATAGTCAGCAACCATTGTTGTAACTTGGAGGAGCCATCCTGCCGGAGGAGCCACAGCAGTAGCTGTGCTATACAATACAGAAGCTGCATTGCTCTCTAGGGCTAAGATATTTGAAGGCCCATATTGTTATGGGGAACCTCATTCTACAGGTGCATTAATGTTATACAGGTCATGCTCTCCTGCAATAAGACTTTACCCTAAAGCAATATTGCCAAAGCTACTTTGTTTACATCAGTAGCATCATACAAATGTGTGGTTGATCAGCTTTCAGTTTGCATCCTGTAATGCGATGAGCTTTCTCTGGTTACATCTTATAATGGCATAAATAATAAAATATTTAAATACAGCAAAGGGTTGGAAACCACTTTTAATAATAGCACACTTTGGCACAGTTCAAAAATCAAAAAAATGTCTTGTGTTAAGAGAACTGTTCGGCCTATTTACCTACTTTTCTATGTTTAAATGAAATTTCTTCAGGAAAAACTCCCATGCATAATTTCTATCTCCATACACTCTACTACATCACCATACACTCTACCTCTTCCTCCTCTATCAGGTGTGGTCCTAATCCTTTTATTCATTCTACATAATATAATGTCCTCTTCCAGCAGACCTTGACAGATAAAAGCGTATTGTTCATGAAAATATAATTCTTTAAATCTTTATTATCATCACACCCAATTTATCCTCTCTCCACTGGTCCTAGAATTCCTTGAAACATATAGGAACTATTCCTTTATGTAACACCGCTGCATTATGAACTAATTAAAAAACTATTGATTGTTTTGTACCATTTACAAGATCTACATTTTTATAGTGACTGTCTGTAAAACATTACACAAACACTTGCCGCATTGCTCATTTAGTACTGAGAGATGTATTGATAGGTTTCTAACACAAAGTGGAAAAACTTGTAAATAGGTTGGCCATGTTAATGTGGATAAAATATATGCTAAAAACCATCATCCTGGGACATTTGTATGTTAAACCAAAGCTGTCTAAAGATTGTATTTTATAGGTGTACAGATGAATATAACACTGACTGGGTGTTATATATAATGTACATTGTTATCCACCCAATGTCTTTTATAAAGCATATAATTCTAAAATACATAATTTCCCTTTTTTACTAACACCACAGCACTAATGAAGTAGTAAGAATCTTTGTAGAGACTTATCTTTGAGAATAAATACCAGAATTGGCACACACATAAAACAGAAGCCCAGTTTTAGAAATTAAACTGTGTTCCCCCTTGTTGCCTAACATGACTTACCTATTCCAGCAGTATGGTGTACAGCTAATTATGACCAATTTTAAATAATTATACAGCGTAAACTAATACACATTTTTAAACTGAACTTTATGAAGAGTTCTGTACTCATTAAAGCATTGGCTCTGTAATCATTAAAGCATCTGTAAATTGGTATCAGCCTCTTGAAGTCACTGTATAGAAGAGCTTAGACTAAAAAAGGGAGAAGCAGGGCAAGGATCCAATTATGTGTACTGAAGTGCAAGAAACATGCACATAGGAGAGGTGAATGAAAAACAGATGAGCTTTAAAATGTGCTGATTCTTCCCTTACTGAGAGGGTGGGGGAGGAGGATAGTATGTGAGTACAATTACAGAAAATAAAGACATAATTGATGAAAATAGTGAATGTAATAATACTTATATTTATAAAGCATGACACAAGCTGGTAGAATAGTGACTAATGCACACACAAAATACATATGCCAAATAAAAGTGTGCAGGGGATACCCAAAAACACTTTTGGAACAAGAAAAGAGAAAGGATAAAATCAGGAGAGATAAACATCAACACAAACACTAGGAATCTGCCATCTGCATACTAATAGTATGCATAACACCAAAATTTTGTTCTTTAATAACTGCATATTTCTCATATTGCATTGCAGTAATGTGTGTGGTAAGCTTACTCAAATTTTTTTAAATGCCTAATTTATGCAAAATGTGTGACAATAAAAACAAGTTATTATTTGTTTTAAAACAGGTAGCTTCTAAGAAACAACCAAATATTGCTTATTTCTATATACATTATGTAATGTTAAGAAAGGATTTTGTCTTTACAGTATAGAGACGTATAACTCAAACAGGGTTCCATGGAAGCCTAGCATTCCTCCAGAGGTTGCTAGATGTTCCTTCAGCAATGAGCAGTTTGTGCCTCTCAGGTCAGTTAAACTGACACCAATCATCTTTTTAGTTATCTGTAAGGGAGACATTCTTTACATTGATCAGCATTGTAGGAGTCTTTCTTCCCACTAAACACAATGAATATTGGGTTCCCTGAGACCTCAATACTTTTTTAGGGGTTCCCCATGTATAAATGGTCAATAAAGGCCATTAGGTCAATAAAGGTAATATAGGTAGTGTGGTATTGATGAACTCATCTCATCCTGGACCTGCTGTTAAATATTCCAATTCATTACCCAATGCCTTTATATTATAAAACAATGAGCATGTTCAATTTACATGCACTTAGTATGTAGTGGAGTAGATGCAAATCTGTAAAGTCATTTTCAGGCAAAAAATGGTTTATAATACCCTGTGTACAACATACATTTAGCTATTTACTTATCCTAAACAAGCAGTAAAATAAACACGTTAAACTTTACAACAGAAGCATAAGATATTGGCAGCCTGCCAGTCCTACAAGCAGGTGTTTCTAAGCTAAAACCTAACATCAGTCTATGTTGTGATCTTTAAGGATCATTAGGAATGAACCATTCCAAATTACAAGAAGCTAGAAAGGCGGGTGAGGGCTTGTTGTAAAGCTATTATTGCTTAAGACTACTTTAATGTCCATAGTTTAGGAATAGGAGTTTTAATCCAATGTATGTGTTTGTGGATGGACTCCAAGACCTTGTCCATTTTTAGTTTGCATTAAACAGCAAGACTTCTGTTGTTTAGGGTTCACTAAACTTGCTTGCTCTATAGATGAATGTTTGACATTTTTACTGAATGAAACACTTGGAAAAAGGAACAAAAAAATGCTCAGAAAATCCATAAACCCCAAAAAATTCTAGGACAGCCGTTTTCCTCAACCTCAACATGGGGGAACCTTGAACTTTCAGGACTTCAGGGAACCACTTCTATATTTACTATATCCACAACTCGAAGTATATTACCTTGGAGGCCAGTGGGCAGAATGCCTCTTACACCACATTGCAATGATACAGAATAGAATAATCTGTCAGGGCATAAGATTGCATTATAGATAGCAAAAATGATGATTAGTGTCAGTGATAACACAGAGAGAGGCACAAATTGGTCATTACTCAAATAACTCCTAGCAACCAATGGAGGAACACCACAACTTCACAGAATACTGGTCGACAAACACTGGTTTAAAGGATTGATCCAGCTAGACGTACATATTTCTCAAGCACTATATGAGAATATGTATGACCAAGACCTGGCTTATAAATTAACATGAACGATGCCACCTTTACCTTTCTCTGTCTTTCACTTTTTTCTTTCTTGTATGCTTACTTCATAAGTGAGTGCCTTGTATTCTTTTTTATCTATTTATGTTTTATTTAATTTAATTAGGAAGAGTATGACAGTTTATAATTATAGTTAAAAGGAAATTTTTGTTGTCTAATAATGTTGGGAAAATATCACTCTTACAGCAAAGAACATATGCTATGCTCTGCATTAAGACATGATAATATTACTCTGACCTTTTGATAAACAGCACTTTGGGGAATATATCATTTTGATTCAGCTTCATGCTAATTTCGATGCTAAGTTATGTTCTACAGTTAGGTTCTGTTTTCTATTAGACAGGAAATAAAAAAATGAACTGCTGTTACTCCATTAAACAAGAATCATGACTCTCTTTCATCTCATTTATATTTTTATTAAATCACTGTACATATGTAGTAGTGCATACTTGTTTTGTTCTGACATACTAGTTTAGATACTAGTTATATACATTCTAGTTATATGCTCTCCCAGTTTTTTATTACCTGTAGCTCTAAGCAGTGATTTTTTAAAGCAATGTCTTGAAAGTAGCCTTCAGGATATAGTGATGGGTTCCTGGATAAAATGTCTGGGTTTCAAATGCATCTGACTTACTTTGGGTACTGTCTGTTGAGGAGGATGCAGTGGATATGTGATTAATTGGTATTAATAGAACTTTGACATTCTCCTACAAATCAGGTAATTCAGCTTTCTTTCCATGTTCTTTACTAAGAACTTAGAATGTAAATAATTGGAAGAATGGATGAATTACAACGCAGAAAAAACAGATATCATGGTCTCAATAATTTCTACCTACACAAGCAACTTTCAATCATACATCAATGAAGGTATCTTTAATGTAGAATTATTAGAACTATAACTTCATCTGTTCCACCTTTGGAGAGCTGACCCTGAATTTTACAGGGGGAGCTTGCAGATCCCTTTACCCCTTTAGATCAGGACTAGAAAGTACATGACCACTCTACGATGCTAACTTCTGCCCCTCTCCTCAAAAATCTAGGTCAGTGGTAGTACAGTGCTCACAAAGCCATAGAGCTCTGTGAGAATAAAATAGAGGGGGGTCAGCTTATCATATGGCAAGATTACATAGATGTACTTTTATGTCCTAATGGTATCTGAAAATGTGAAGCCAGTTTATTATACGGGAAGATACTATAAGTCAGGGGGTGACAAACTCTGGCCCGTGGGCCAACTCCGGCCCTCAAGGGCCTTTTTTGGCCCCCCCAAAGAATTCTGAAAATGAACTACATCTGGCCCGCCCGACCACCTCACATCATCATTTTCAATACATGCAATACACCCATCATGTGACACAAAGCCTAGGCAATGATCCTGACAACCGAGGCATTGTGTTTGTTTCAATCCATTAGAGACTGCATAATGTAATATTTAGTGTCAGACAAACTTGTGATTTGAGAGGACGAACAACACACAGCCTGCAAAGATAGATACAAATTAGTCTTTTCAACCCTAAAGTGTGTGTAGAGAGGTTTGTTTTTATTAGTTATGGATGTAGTAAACTTACTCAGTTTTTGAAGTAAATTTCAAGTTTGGCCTCCGACTGGGTCAAAGTTTTTAATTTCTGCTCTCTGTGTATTTGGTTTTGACACCGTTGCCATAGGTGTTCTTTATTGTAGTGAAGGTGTCTGCTTTACAACGTGTAGCCAGTTTATTATTTGGGAAAATCACATGTGTGTGCTTTATTTTCCTAAAGGTATCTGCTTTACAATATAGGACCAGTTTATTATATGGGAAGATACCATATTTGTGTTTTATTGTCCTGCAGGTGTCTGCAGGTGTCTTATCATACAAGAAGGTATCATGGGTATTCTATACTGTTCAGAAAGTGTTTCCTTTACAATGTGGGGTCAGTTACTTACACAAGAAGCTATCATAGTTGTGGTTTATTGTCCTGAAGGTGTATATTTTACAATGCAGGGCCAGTTTTATTATACGGGAAGATGACACAAGTTTGCTTTGTTGTCTAAAATGAAAATCTTCAGTGTTACTTTATGAAAATATCCATTATCTTTTTTCATATTTCTGTGTTTAGAAATATCCTCTTATAATAATGCACAAGCTGCTAGTCATACTGTTTCTTTTAGAAACAGCAGGAACAATTCATTTCATTTCCATCTGTTTTAATGTGATGAGTTGACTATACCCCATATCTCTCGGAACATGGCCAAATAGTCTGTCCAGCTAATTGGCAATGTCCCAGATGGCATAATTCCTTAAATAAATGAATTTTCTATTTTAAAGCAACATTTTCTTTTTATTTCAAATAAAGAGTATTCACTTTTCATGAGTGTAAAGCATTTAATGCATTTGTTTTTCTTTCATATATTCCAGTAATATTAAACAATTCCAATTAAAGCAGATGCCATTGTTTTGGGAGAAAAAAAAACAAGTTCTGGTCACCCGCTGAGTCTTCAGCGCTGTATTGCGCCATGGAGAACAGCTCTTCCTAGCTAATTAGTGATGAAATAGGAGCTTAGCTTAACACACTCAGCTGGGCTACTGTTGTCACTACCATATATATTTTCTATAAATACCTATGAAATATTACTGGCAAGTACTCATGAAACACCTTTATTGCTAAGCTCTTGAGGAATATATTTTAAGTGGAAAAAAGTGCAAAAAACAAGAATATCAATAATATTAATAATAATAAGTACCCTTAAATCTATGTATGTATTAATTTAGGGTCCATTTGAACCATAACACATCCATGTTAGTGTGGGTTTTAAATTGTGCTACACCTATATTTGGTGTTGACATGGACTGGCAATTTTAGAGCAGGAGGAGGAAAAACAGCTAGAATTTCACATGTACCCCAAAGTTCTTTGTGGCCTGAAGAGGGATGAAGTGGCTCACACAGCCTCATCAGGTCTATGGCAATGGGATCCTAAAGAACTCCCTTGACATTCCTTTGCCCCGTTTCATTCACAGAAGACATCTGTGGTTCCCCATCCTGCATGTCCGACCTTGGCAAGGGGTGTTATCCTGGCCTACATCTGATTCTGTAGGCTTTGTGGAGAACATGTACTATCAAATTTCTTGCACCCCATTCACCGTCTAAAATAAGCTGTCCTTTGTCCACCTAGCTATATCTATCCATATGTTTAGTAGCCCAGTGGTGAGTTTTCCAAGGAAGCAGTGGTAGCTCTGATGAAACCCAAACACCATGTACGGGCTAAGCCCCATTCAGAATACATTTGGATTAGTTACTACCCTTAGGAAACACCACAGAACAATGAGTACTTGTTAAAAAATGTTTGTCTTTAGCCCTGGCATGAAATAGAATGGAGAATTATTCATGTATCAGCTGTATGTTGACCTTGCAGTTTGAGGAATACTTGCAAGTGTTTTGCAGATTTCCCAGGCACTCACCCAAACTATTGATGCTTCTGATTACACTTCAGAAATTCTAAGTACATTATTTAATGACTGAACAGTTTGCTGGACATAAGGCACTTTTCTGTCTCCTCTGCAATTATAATATCATTTTGTTTAGTTTTGAAGATAGTTTGGCATGCGTGCTACAAAAACTGCTTTTAGCAGGTAAAATAGGTGTAAACCTTACCCAAATGGCAATTAGCTTGCCAGAAAAATTTCTTATGTAGACATTTTAGATGGTGACAACAGTGGACAATGTCTGTGTAATGTATGTTAAAAATTGCTATTTGCAAACCTAGGTAAAAGCCGTATGACTGGGTAACAAAACAAGAGGAATTGGGAAACAGGGACAAAGCAGTGTCACCCTTTGACTGGAAGTTGCAGAAGCCATTTACATAATATTTTAAATAATCTGCAAAATTATAAATAATAAAAGTTACATTTAAAATACCTATCACATGTAAAATATGGGTGGGATTTTGGTGATAGAGCTGTGGAGAAAAAAAAAAGGGCAAAAATTTAATAATTAAATATTTAAAGAGGATATATGTACACATGTGCTTTTTGCATTTATATGTACTATATGGAATGAAGAATCTGGTAAAGGAAATTGGACCCCAAGCAACACTTACATCAATTATGTGATTTGTAATATTTCTTTTGGCTGAGACAATATTCTTTGTCTTCTTTGTTTGTCATATAAATAAATAATATGAAGCACAGAGTGGTTGCTCAATAAATAAGAAAGGTTTTCCTTGGAATATTGCCTTCTGATATCTTAACATGCACTGAAGCAAAACACATCTTTCCTATATACCAACGAGTACTGGAATACCCAATTTTTGTCTCTTGACATAATTTGGTGACCTGACCCAGTTCTCCATTTCTGTGGATAGATCCAGGTCCCCTTCTGACAACCCCCTACTCCCTTTCTTGGGAATTTGGAACTTCCTTGGGAACCTGGTGAGCGCCACTGGAATGGCTGCCCTGTAAACAGAGGAACAGGTATTTGGGTCTCCTCTTTCTGATTTTTGATTGTACAAACAAATATCTGCATTCATTACTGAAATCTAACTCTTTTATTTCATTGTCCTTTACTATTCTTTTTACAGTATATGCACAGCCAAATAGCATATTTGCTTTGGTAATGCATTGGATCTTGACAAGTGCAGCCCATTGCATGAGGTGTTTACCACATCTTAATATATATTTACTTACCCAGTGCTAACCCATAGTTTCTTCCTTCACCACATACAACACCAACAAATCCAATACCGATTGGTGTTGGGGAAGCAATAATGTTGGTTGGCCAATTACAAATAGGCACAATACCAGATTTCAGAAACCAGGACTGTTATAAGATGTGTTTAGGAAGCTTCAAAGACTGGAATACCTCCTTATTTTTATAAGCACTAAATATATACCTTCCTAAGGTAGTTTTTATATATTAGGTATTTTATTGTAAACAATTTCTTGATTGACACTTTTACCATTTGCATAATTTATTTAATTATACAACAGCATCCATGCATATGTATAAAACATAACCATTTAAATATATTTGTAGGAAGACAAGAGGATATTTATGTTGCTAAATAAAAAAGAGAGGAATCACCGTTTCAATGTTGTCTTACAGACAGATTGGAAAGCCTGCACCTCCCTAACACGTGTCAAGCCATCTTTCTGAGCAAGTTGATTTAAATTGCCTGACATGAATAATGTGAAGATGAAACCTATTATTTGAAAATAGTGTATTACACATTTAAATCCTTGTACGGTTCTTTAATTAGTTGATTATCAACTAATTGCTGAAAAGGAAAAAAATATGTTTGTAACCATATTATTTTGTCTCGCAGTTTGTTGTTCGGCTCGTGTCATGATGGTATGACAGGTAAATGACACTTAAATATAATGCTTGCTACAATACAAGTCAAAGGAACAAGCAAGCTAAGAATAATGTGATGTGCTTAATTATTAACAAAATTTATTAATGGTATTCTTTCTATATCTAGTTCAGTTCACACAAAGGTATTTTAAATGTACATTTTACATTTTCTAGACAGGCTTGTTTATGATTACTACAGTGGGCCATGTTTGTGCAATGTATGTCATTTTGATTGCCCATTGACAGCACCAGGGGTGCATGTGACATGATTGTAACATGTAAACTTACATTCACCTAATACATTTTTATAATAAGTTTATTAATAAGTTTAATGCATGCTATATTTTACAAATGTGGAAAAAGAACCAAAAACATAGGAACACAAACAAACAACCCAAAATTGTTGATGCATGGGGTGTGTAATGTCTTGCGGAAGAAATCTTTTGCTGTTCTGCAAGCACTTGTAACACTTTAATGACCAAGACAAACTCTGCAGTTGTCTCTTTTTTGCATATCAAAGCACAACTTGCTCCAGAAGGTAATAAATGTCTAGGCCTCAAAAGTTTTTTTTTTTTTTTTGCTTTGTTTGTGATTAACTCACAGTGAGGATTTTTACAGTAACTGACACCATGCTGCCTAATATTTTGTTGAGACAAACATCTGTCCTGATTGTGTTTATTAAAATAATGTACAGGTTCCGCCCTACATACAAATTCAACTTAAGAACAAACCTACAGTGCCTATTTCGTATGTAACCCGGGGACTACCTGTACTATGCTATTAAGCTCATTCCTGCAAACACAGCCTGTTTTCACCCACTTGGGGGGTGCTTCATTACATTATTGATAATGATGGTGATATCATTAGACAAGTAGAAAACTGCTGGAATATATTATATTTTTAAAATTTTTAAATATAGTACCATGCAAAATTGCTTATAGGATGTTTAAATTATGTCATATGTTAAGCAGTTGATTTTCCTAAATAAAATTCCCTGGGCAGTGGTTTATGCAGCACCATTGATTTCATCAGTAACCTGTAAAGATTATATGAAATAAGTTTGTATTCTGCAAAACAAAAAGCAGGGTTTTTTGACTGAAGGTGTCCAACAATCTGGAAAAGCTTTTCAAAAGATTTAAAAAAATGTGCAGTTACAGATATTTCATTAGTAGCAGTGCAAAACAGAATGTCAACTCAAGAGTCTGATTGTTAAAAGATGTTTCCGCTGCACAGTCCTTATCTCACTCTCCTCTCTATTCAGATCTGATGTTTCTCCCTATAAGTGTAATAAAGTGTTCTGAAGTGGACTGAGACACCTGAGACAGGTTGCTTCTAAATAAAATGTTTACTGAAACTCTCAATTCAGAAAAATCCAGGCACAAAAGGATGGGGCTTAAAGTGGACTGAGACTAAGGCAACTTCATTCTAACAGAGTGAGACAAGTCAGCTGGGAAAGACATAGCAATTACAGTACGAATTCCACATCTCCTTATGTGCCTAGTTCCATGTTTTTTAGGAGTACATTAAACAAAAAGGAGTCGTATATATTCATTATTAAAGATGTGCAGATGTGAACATCACAATGACTACTCTTCCACCAGAGAGGTACAAAGTGAGCCACATAGTAAAAAAAAAGGAATGTAAAGCTACAAATCTTAATTCCTTTTTGTTCATTGTACTCCTGAAGAAGCGGATTGTGTAATACCCCGAAACACGACGAGTAGAACACTGTTGGAAAGCCTGTTTGTAATAGGTTGCACTAATGTGTACTATTGTTTTGTTTGTTTTTTTGATAATTATGTTCAGTTAATTATGAAAGTCTTTCTATGCTCTCACTTTTATCAATTAAGAAACATTTCAGATTTATGTGCTGTTTATCTATTCTGTGTTGTACAGAAAAGTTGTATATATATATATATATTGTGGCATATTACTGGGGGTTGCTTATAGTAACGGGATGCCTACAGGGCAGATTAGAGGCTACAGACTCCAAAAGTCCAAAAACAGTAGTTTTTGTTTGTTTAGGCAAGCGTTACAGCACACTCCACAGCTTCACAACAAAACAATAAACAGTAGCCTGACTGGGCATCTGACTACCTCACTTAGGTGCCCTCTCTTACTAACACATACACTAAATCAGTACTGTTGCACTCACAGTTTTGTAGTACTGTTTGGCCGCTGGCTTTCCTGGAACCCCCTGGGCCTCTCACAGCCTGGAATCCACTCTGGCCCTTTCTCAGCCTCTAGCTGATCACACTCCAGGCTGCAACACACTGGGTGATCACACTCCTACCTTGCACCTGGGTGCAGGTGCATATAACCCAGACTTTGATTTGGTTTGGGCCAAGGAACCCACCCTTTTATTCCCCTGGCTGGCTCCAGGGTCCTATAGTCCCTGGTTTCTTGCTAAAAACCTATACAAACCTAAAAACTTCTTTTCCCTGGAGCCTTTTTAACACTTTCCCTGACATTGTTAGTGACACTCTGTCACAATATATATATATATTAAAGTGTTTCTACCAGTTAAGATGTTTCCTTTAGACATGCTTCTTCTCCCCTGCAATGACTCATTTATGTATGGCAGTTTTGACAATGGAAACAAACCAGCAGGCGTTGCACTTAAGTAGCACTGGCTGGGTAATCTGTAATTGTAGAGATGAGAGTTGTCAAATATGTGGATTTACAATCTTGGATGACATGATTGACAATTGATTTATTTCCGTAGACAAAGTTTTTTTTATTTTTCACTTTTATTATTTTTTGTTATAAACTGGGACTTGAATAAGAAGATAGGGCACACTTGATGCTCCCCTACCCCCTTTTCTTTTTGTGACCAGTAAGGCTCCATACTTGGCATAGGATAAATATCCATATTAAAGGAAGTATCCACACCATTCAAAAAAAATGAACACCACATCAAGATTTAAGGCATTACATAAATAATGCTATTGATCTATTAACCCCCTGGGCATTACACTGATGTCTAGATTTCTGTACCAAAAGCGTTACACTGTTTTTCATGAAATTTTTTTTTTTTATTGTAGACCTGAAAGTTACAGAAATATGTCTGAACAAGGGTCAAGTAGATATCATGAATATAAAAAAAAGTTTGAAACACACAATCATGTAAAAAAAAATGTACTTTTAATAAAATCCTATCCTTTTTTTTTTGCATAGAAATTTTTGTTTATATTGTGGGCTTGTAATTCTTAGGATTAACTCCCGGGTATGATAATTATATTTATTTATTATATTATAATCATAAATTATATTATAATACATACATATAAATAATAATTTAAAACAATAATGAATAGACAACAATGTAATCTAAAAATAAAATTAAAAATGTACTTTTATTTTTATTTCATGTTGTGTGGTGTTTTTGTACTGTAAAAACCATTTAAAAACAGATTACAGATTACATCCGGGGTGATGTGAGGGGGGGGATTTCCCTGCCCAGCTCACACAGACAGAGACGCTGGACGCTGGAGCTGGAGCTGCTGCATCTACAGAGAGATGCACAGCACAATGCAGGATTTCTGCATTGTGCTTCACATCTCACTGCAGATGGCAGCAGCAATAGCAAATTTTTATTGCTGCTGGAGGAGCTGCGGACACTGGGTAAGTATTTGCTTTCAGTTGTAATCCGATTGTCATACAATGTATGACAATCGGATTGCAATATAACGTTTGTTTACATTTTTACCACCTGGTGAGAAAAGTTCGGGTTTAACACTTTTTGCAAAAGTTTTTACCCCGAACATGGTCGGGCTTAACGGCCAGGTGGTTAAAGAACATTTAAAAATGTTTAAAAATGTTAGGGAGGGTGGAGGCTTTGAAAACATGGTAACAAAGCTAATTTTAATAAAAAAGAATAAAAATATGTATACATGTCAGAAGGTTCCCGCCTGATGAGCAGTTGACTCATCTTGGGCAAGATTCTGACATTCTTTTTACAGACCCATGAACGACCGCAATAGAAATGAAGGGAGAAGAGCACAGCTGGGTGTTGCTCCCTCATTGTCCCCTCTTTCATCTTCATAGAACTGTGCTGTGTGTACAGTGCTCCTTCGTATATCTGTCAGTCTTTTGTCGCTGGAAATTATTTCTAACTATGAAAATTGAGCAGTGTACGCATCTTAACATGAAAGAAAGCAAGGGAAATGCATTACAAAACAAAATAATAAATCTGGGAACAATACAAGATCCATCAATAATAACACAGAGGTTCCAAATAGGAAATTAAAAAAGTAAAGCTAAAAACATGACAGAAATCATCGAGCACTTGCAAGGTACCATGATGAAACATTTTACATTTTGCCTCAAGAAAATACAGAAGCAAATTCAACATTTTTACTGAAATCTTCCAGGTTTGTCATGCTGCTCTTCATCACTTGATAACAGATGTCCCTGTTAAATTGCCTTAAATCTTTTCCCAATTTAGGCTTCAGGAAATTTGACAGTTAAGTAACCACTGAATCAAAAATACAATATATACGAACTACTACCTTTGAAGTATCTCTCAAATCAAAAATGTTCCTGTTAAACATAGATTTTCATAATTTTCAAGTTCAAGAAAAAGTTGATTTGCATTCTTTTCTTTTTTAACATACTCTTACAATATTATCTATATTGGTAATTCAGAGAATTTTCTGTACACATATATGGTCACGTTTATTTGTTTCCTAAATAAGTAAAGACAAATACAAAACATATTATGATTGGACTTGAGTGTGCATTCTAAAATCTTCTTTGCTGATGATGTGCCTGATTTGACCCTTCTCTTAGTTTTGCCCATACTAAAACTTAAAAAAATATGTTTTTTTCTTCTGAACCAAAAAAAATGTTCTTTATCAAGTCCTACATATGCTGTACCCTGATGAACCTGAGCTCACATCTACAAATGTTCAAAGGTACATAACAATTAAGAAATGAAATACTATTTTGCTTGGGCAACACTGTATTTTATTTTTCTCTTTGTGAGCATCAGCACCATCAACAAACCTAGGCTGCTGGGGGTGGCTAACAATGAAGGTGACAAATGTAAACATTAATTACAGATTTTCTTTAAGTGCAGGAACACGATATCTTTTGACGCTAAATTCGAATTCTAGCTAAATATTTTTGTTTGTTTCAGCACAACTGAGTAAAATTAGAACCTGCCTTTATGTGTGTGTGGTCTTCATTGGGCAGATGGTCACGTCCTGGGCCATTGACCACCTCCTATTTCTACCAAGGTTTACCAAAATTATTACATACTACTACTATTAGTGTAATTATTATTCTGCTGCATTCCAAGCCCTTTTTTCAACTGAATCCTGATCCTCAAAAAATACATTTGGACAAGATTTGATTTTTTTCTTCAAAAACGAGTAAGTAGACACTAGACTCCCTCAATATATAATTGTTAAACATTCCATGTACCTGTTTCAGAATCTCCTCGAATAGGGGTAAAATCTATCAGGAAATCTAATTCCTTCTCACTTAAATCACCCCACCCCAAGAAAAATATAGATATATTGTTGTACATAAACTCCAATTTACAAGCTTAATATGTCCAACTTGTCACCTACTGTACAGTAAATTTAGAAGTTTTTAAAGTTTATAAACTCTTCTAAAAATATAAACCCTGTAGATACCCTTAGTTTAAGACTCTTTAAAAGCAGTCTCCTTAATAACTTATGATTATAACATGATTACATTCTGACCTTTATGTGTAATTATTTTCAATTTAAAAACAAGATATGTTGGCACAGAGTAAACTTGTTGAGGGGAAAATGTATGTGTAAAAGTGACATTACAAAGAACAAAGACATTTCATTCGAAGGAGGATGATAAAGTTCTGGATTCTAATTAAATCTTGACACATAAGTGCGGTCAATAGCTTCTCAGGGACAAAAAGCAAACTGTAATGATAATTTTCATTATTATCAATGTTTAAATTAGGTTCACAAAATGTGATATAAGATGTTATGTTACAAAGAAAAGAAAAAGTGCAGACTCAGTGTTGCTAGAACCATAAATAGTCTGGTTGTCTAAGTGAATGTACGCACAAGCTTTAGATATTAGGAGTCTTGGTTCTTGTCTAAGCTCATAAATGCACAGATTTGTTTAGCTCCAAGGCTTTCCCAACCATCATAAGCTGAGCTATGATTTGGTTGAATATGTTGTAACTCTGTTTATCTGATTTGATCCAAACTCTGTTGACTGATAAATGAGCAGAGCTTATGAATAAGCTAACAATACAGCAAACAGCAAAAGATAAAATGTTAACTGCAAAACATTAGTTAAAAAATTTGAAAGGACTTGCTTTAAGAATAAAACCTAGAAAGACTCTATACATAACCCAAATACATTTCAAAAAAATTCGGAAAAACAACCAACCTTTCAGTGAAAACACTTTAAAAGAAACAAATTTAGAGATATAGAAAAGCTGATATTGATCTCCCATTTCTAAAAATATACAGAGTTTCTGGCTGTATCTGCTCTCACTTTGGTATTTTCTCAGTCAATGATCATCCACATAAATATTGAAAACAAAGTCGTAACAAAGAATATACATATTCATTTTACGTCAATGTATTTTTATTATCTATTATTGGAGCCACAATCACCATAACAACCAGCATTTTTAAAAGGAGAGTTCAATATTATTAGCCACCACATGCTTTAAGTATATATATCCTTTAATTGCATATTGAGAAGTAAGTTCACATAGTGTGTGGTTTAATTCAATGACATTTAAACTTGAGAAAAAACTTGGAAATCTATTCAGCAGCTATATTATCAGGTATAATTTTTTGCTGAGATGCTTCAGTACATTTTAAGGTCCTAGCATAAGGACACTTCCTTTATTTGCATTTACAAATGACCTCTTCCTTTGATATCCTTTATAATCCATTCAATATGTTGTTGAGATAAGCAACTTTTGACACTTCATTTGAATTAAAGAGCAGCATTCGATGCCAAATATGAAATTATACTAGGTTTCAACTTCAATAGAACAAAGCAAATGTCTTTTTTCAATAAGTAAAAGGAAAATGTGAAACTGTAGGTTGCGTTAAATGTAAATTTATTAACGTGGAACTAGCATTTCCATGGAAAAACTTTTCTGCCTTTCAAACTTCAAACAGAATTTTAAATAGATGCTTATATTTTTAAACTGTTTTAGACTCTTTTTATAGATTTTGCTGGTGGGGGTTCAAGTATTATCAATGTTGAATTGTGTTCCTAATGTAGTTTGCAAAACTTTCTGCTGTCTTTGTAGGCATGGCAAGAGGGTTTAACCCCACATATAAAATACGAGAGGGTACTGAGAAGTTCCTGGCTTTGCCCAGAAAGAAGAGAGCCAGAGTTATGAAATAACACATTTATTCAACATATTCCCCCCTGAGACTGATGCACTTGGTACAGCGTAGTTGCAGCTTTTCTAGACCGTTTAAATAAAAGTCCTTCAGTTTGGTCGCAAACCAGCAGCATCTTTGACGTCAGAAATGTCCTCAAAACATTGCCCCTCCAGGTGTTTCTTCAAATTCGGGAACAGATATTAGTCCGAAGGAGCCAGGTCAGGTGAGTAGGGGGGATTGTGGACCAATTGGAAGCCCAGGGTGTTCAATTTGGCAGCCACACCTGTGTGTAGGTGCATTGTCCTGCAAAAAAAGGATCCCTTTGGTCAACTTTCCATGGCGTTTCGTCCTTATTGCCTCCTTCAGCTGGCCCAGGAGGATAGCATAATACTGTCCAGTGATACTAGAGCCCTGAGGTAGGTAGTCCACCAACAGAATACCGTCTTTGTCCCAGAAAAAGGACACTATAGCTGTTTTGGCAGATTTCAGGGTTCGGAACTTCTTCACCCACGGGGACCTGTGGCGCTTTTCCTTTGACTGTTCCTTGGTTTATGGATCATGTGGAGCCATGTTTCATCCTCAGTCACTAACCTAGCCAAAAAGTCTTGTGCAGCTTCAAAATGGGCCAAAACGGCTTTGGATGCTTCAACTCGTTCCTTCTTCTGATTACTGTTCACACATTTCGGCACCCACTTCGCTGAAAGCTTGTGCATGTCTAGGATAGATGGTGATAACAAACCCACAATGTTCCTGTAAAATGTCAAGTATCTGGGCTATCTTATTTGAGGGTATTCACCGGTCCTCAGAAATCAGCTCATGGACAGCATCGCAGGTTGCAGAGTCAGTTGAGGTTGGGGGGCACCCACTGCGGGGCTCATCTTCAACGGTGAAATGCCCAGTCTTGAAACGACATATTCAGGTTCTGACAGTGCCGTAGGAAGGACACTTGTGCCTCTGCCATCACTAAAAGAAAAAACAGTTTTAAGAATTGCAAAGACCTTACATACTAAGATATTAGGCTGTCATATTTAATCTGGAAGGGGGCAAAGCCAGGAACTTCCCAGCACCCCTTCGTACATATTAAGGTGCTCATGTGAATCAACATGAATGTGAATCACCATATCTTTTCATTAACAAAATTCTCTGACAATTCTCTAATGTTATAGTTAGATGGTCAGTTCATGGGTACAAATGGACATAAAGAATGATTTTACCAAACATTGGGATTTTCTTCGTAAAATGTAATCACATTTGTACAAAAAATATTTATATATATAGCAGTGATAGATCTATCCTTTTGAGAGATGATTGCATATATACATACCTTTTATTTCATTGGTTTATGGCAAATAATTGGACTACTCTGATAAGCAAAGCTTTGACAACTACTAACAGCACTGAACCCCGTTTTGTATCTTGTAATTTCCTTTTGGACATTTTTTAAATAAAATAAATTATGAACATATGCTAAACATTGCTAGTCACAGAGGTAGAGTCTTAGCATTAGAATAGTTATGTATTAAGTCTGATATTTGCTAACAACTGATATACTTGAGCTTAATAAGCATGTTGGCATATGAGCTGGGTTTCTCTGCATATAAATCTATATAGAAAATATATTTGTGTTATGTTTATGACCTCAGTTTGTTGACCATTGAAGAGGGATTTCAAGTGTGTGGGATCATGTGACTGTGTGCCAATAGAGTGTTCCCAAATGTCATTGTAAGATATACTGATTATGCACAGCCACCCCCAGCAACCAATAAAAATTTAGCCCTCCTCTCTCTATATAGGCCACAGACTGAGAGTTTCTTTCCCATTCAAATTGTTGTGTTCGATGAGTGTAGAGAAGGATAATATGTTCAGTGAAGTCAAAGCATTGCAGCTATACCAGAACCTTTACACATGTAAGGAAAATGGTTTCCAACTGAATTCTAGTCTTTGAAGCAGGGTCAGTTCCGTATGACAGTAATGGCTGCATTTGTCATCACTGTTAGTAGCTTCTCAGTGCTGCTGCTGTCTTTTAAGCTGCACAATGAGGTACAAAATCAATATTGTCCAGTACAGACTTCTCAATTTGAGAAAAGTTATGTCTGCTTCTTTTCTACAGTTCCCCATAATGTCCCTGTATTTACCGCAGTTTACTATATAATGCTGTATTTAGGGACACTCCACAGAGTCTGCTGTTGTGATCCTATAATTGTTCTGTATTTCTGTATTTAAGGTTTACAGTGATAAATAAATACTGATATACACCACATATTTAACAGTCATGATACTGAGTTTTTCCATTTCCATGGTAAAAACAGTGGTAAAAACAAATTTAAACATTATTCACAGGTTTGCTTTTCACATTAAAAAAAAAAAATAAATGACAGATGCACTGCTTTTTGTTCACTCATTTCTCTGCAAACACTGGCAAAGTTTCAACTACCTTCTACACTATTTTAAAGATAAACCATTGATGAAATAATCTTCTGTAACAATCTTTTGCAATTAAAATCATAATGCAATCCACAGCAACTGCATGAATGTGACCAAATTTGCCTTCTACAAAATGTTTGCATTTTTGTAAAAATATGCCATTTTTAGGAAAATTTTCTTCAAAATGAAATTGTCAATTTCATTTCTCGCTACATAATTGCATTTTAATTAATATTATCTATAATAATACTTATTATACCACCAGTAACAATGTGTTCTATAACCTACAAAGGAAAAGTCATATTTTACCTTGAGAGCGGCTGATTTGCAATTTATTGCACTTGACAGGAAATGCCAGCACACAAATAAAGTGAGAGATTTCATGAGGATGCAGGAATTTACAAGAAAACTTTTATGGAATAAATGACAACCAGGTTTTAATAACTATGTCAATCATAGAATCAACAACTTTATACTGTTTCAGAATTTCATACATATGTTTTGCCTAATAAAATGGCACCACTTTTACACTTTTCACTTTAAATAACCCATCTTTGGAAAACATCTTCTTTTACCAATAGCATAACTTGCTGGAGTGTGAACAGCTTGTGGAAGAAGTGTGAACAGGTTTGCAGTTGAACAAGAATTGATGTAAACTTAAAGTTATACATTACTCATACAAAATAAATCATCTTCTATATCTTTATATAAAAGAATATTGTTTACTATTTTTTTCATAATATTTTCCAAAACATTCACTTTCTAGAAATATATAATAGTAGTTTGGATATTTAATTACTGTGGTAATATAGTGTTACTGGTTACAATGAAAATTCTTGTTACTACTTAAAAATAAACATACTGGCACCGGCTTATCTAAACTGAAAAGAAAATGAAAACATGGCTGTGGCATTTGCACTCAGCGACCAATTAGAATTTGTACTTATGTTTAAATTAGGAAAAAAATAAGAATCGGGTAAGGTTGGTTGGTTGTTTTTTTCAGGTGTTTATAAAACAGCTAAATTGCTTTTAAATTCCCTTGGACAATGGTTTCTAGCACATCTTCCTCCCAGGACAGTATCTTTTTTCCTCCAAGGTGATGCCAGATCAAAGAACAGATTAATGTGATTACCTAAATGCAAATTGGTATATGAAAAATAAATTATCATATTAACCACTGTTTACAACTACAGAAGCTAAAATGCCTTTCAGACAGCTAATGTGCATATAATATATGGCTGTTGAGAAACTGAAATATATAAAAAATATTAAAAAAAATGTTTAGGGATACAAAGAGTTGTGCTCACTCATAAATGGTGCACCCCTGGGTTCTGTTTTGGAGTAATTACTCTTTAACTGCATGACTGGATATTTTTTTTTCATTTTTACAAATCAAAAGCCTATAACTTGTTTTTTGGAGATTAAATGCCTACTTCTGTAATTTTAGATGACACAAAGCGTTATAGTGCCATTCCTTATGGAGGATATCTGCAATTATAAAGCTACAAACACCTGCCAAGTTTTTATTGCTCAGTTTATTTGTGAAAATCCAGTAACACCCCCGTGATATCTTTCTTGTTCTGGAAAACAAAAGGAATGCCCAGCCTGGGACCTCTTTCTCTGGTGCCAGAAGGTCCTAAATAGGTCTTCACTCTGATGTCTGCAACAATAAAGCTTTTAGATTTGAGATATCAAATTAATGTCAATGGATCTTTACTATAAAATTGGATGTTTGTCTGGTGTGTAGATGAATCTCTTTTCAATTTGTGCACCTATCAGCCTCAAGAGAGTGGGCAAGCGAGCGGTATTAGAGGTGGGGTAACTTTCCTTGGAGATATTTTTTTTTCTTTTTCGCTGGCTAGATTCACTCTGTTTGTCCTAGTGACCACTGATTTAGTTTACACTCTGGCATGCTTAATTAACATAACTTTTCACCACGGTTCAGTTTAAGGGCAGGTCTACCATGAGATGTTAATGCACGATAACAAAAGAATGCCAAATTATGTTGCTAATTTAGGGCAATGCAGCAAGAAACCAAAAGGGACAGTTAAATTAAATAAAAATGTAAGTGCAGCCATATGAAAAATATTATGTTAGACACGGTGAAGCTGTCGGTAAATATAAATTACTGGAGCCACTTACTCAGTGGTGGCATTCCATGACTGTTCAACATTATCATAATAATTTGAACAAAATGCAGATTAATGGCAAATGAAATTCTATGTGGATAAATGTATTATTCTTGATTTGGGGACAAAACAAAAATAAAATTACAATTTATAGAGAAAGGGTGGGGTTGCATCAATTAGTAACGAGGAAGGTACAGGATACAATCTTTAAGGAATGGGGATACAGTTGCATTAATTATTGCTAAGGATAGTTCTGATTATCCTTGTAGACCTAAAGTGTCTGTATAGCTCAAACTTTTACATTTATGTTGACCACAGTAGGTCCTTTACCTGCACATATTGAGCAGCCAGGCTCACTGTGTCCAAACTAGCTCAACTGCCAAGGTATACAGCCAGAACCTTAAAGTGGAACTATAATTCTACAAAGAAACTTTGTGATCAGGTAGGTTGTTATCTTTCCTCCCATGCTGCTGGGACTAAATGGCATACCACCTATATACGCAAGGGTTACACCACCCCGGCACTGCCAATGAAGATGGTCAGAAATCAAGAACTTGGAACAGGAGCATTTGAGTGTATATAAAAAAAAATTAGATCTGGCAAGTAAGGTTAATTGATTGCAGAATGGGACATCACCTGTTCCTTCTGCAATTTAGGACCTGCTTGGTTGCAAGTAAGATTTTTAGTCTGCTTTAGCTCACAAAGGTAAACCCTGAAACTGAAAGAATGTAAATCAGTCTGATCTGCATAAAATACACAACTTTGGAATTCAGACAATCACGATGCACAATCTCTCTGCATATTGGACATATTGCATATTTTATTTAATAAAAAATGATTAACATTGTGCCTGGTGTAGGTTTATTGAATGTGTTAAGCTTAGTGAATGTGTTGAACAAATATTTTTTAAAAGAATACCTAATCACAATCAAGGAAACGATAAAAACTAAATGATTTCTGCTTGCACATGACTGGATGGCTGAAGTCAGCAGAGCCTTATGTAATTAACTAAGCAACCCCTATTTAATGTACAGTGCTGCAAAATATGTTGGTGCTATATAAATCCTGTTTAATAATTTAAAGATAATAATACCAAAAACTTCATTACAATTTGTTAAAATTTTTTTACAGATGATAAGATTTATTTAAAGATACATAATGGAGGATGAATAGCGGATCATTTGTCAGTGAGGGTACACAATTTTATATTTAATAAATAATCATGAGGAGACTCAACAAAAATTCCCTCAGTGTACAATAAGTATAATCTAAAATATATTCCTTTTCCCTTTTTTCAAACACTATTGGGTGTATAAAAGGTGTGGTTTTGTTAGTGTGGTGGGCTGACACATAATTCTCCTATGAAAAACACAACTTGCTAATGTTGTTTTTATGATTGGTTACAAATTAATACGCTTAAAAGTTGTAAATTGTTTTTTGGTAATGGAATTTCTAATTAAGAAGAATCAATTATGAAAACTCCATAAAATGTTCTTCTGAGGGAACCAACGGGCAAAACGTGTCAAGAATTATTTAGAGACATAACAATGTGATATACAGGTAGTCCCTGAGTTAAGGACATCTAACATACGGACGCCTCCTAGATACGAACAGGGCTTCCCTGCTTGCTCGTGTGCAGGACGAAAGCCTGGAGGGGGCCGGTTTGCATGACTTGCAGAAGAAATCTTTTGCTAAACACAGATGATGTTGTGGGTGATCTTAGGAGCTGTGCTGATCTGTAACATCTTGTAACTCTTTAATGAACAAGACAAACTCTGCAGTTGTTTCTTTTTGCATATCAAAGCTCCAGAAGTTAATGAATGTCTAGGCTCCATAAAGTTTTTTTTTTTTGTTTGTGATTAACTCACAGTGTGGATTTTATACAGTAACTGACACCACGCTGCCTAATATTATGTTGGGACAAACATCTGTCCTAAGAGCATTTATTAAAATATTGTACCTGTTCCGCATACAAATTCAACTTAAGAACAAACCTACAGCCCCTATCTCGTATGTAACCTGGGGCTACCTGTATTATTATTTGTTATGATTTTCCTGTGATTGTTGAGTAATGGCTAATTATTTGAAAATTTGACCTGACTGAAAGTTTGTTTTTAATGCACATATTTGAATAAATTGTAATGAATTTATATTAACCTGTGTATATATTAATTGAGAGGTACCTAACAAATCCTTGAATGTAGAAATACTTTGGTTGTAAAAGAATTTAAAAGAAACAAGGGATGTGGTATAGTGATGTCCAGTGATGTGATAAAATTTCAGGATGTGTTATGTGTGATTGTCTTTAAATATCCTATTAACAGACAGCTTTGAAACCCATATGAAGGAGTTTTTTGAGGTTATGTACACATTGCTATTTAGAAAATATTTCTTGTATCTTCCCTTAATTTTTATAATGCTTGACCGAAACTAAGAAAGCAAACAATGGAATATTTAAGCGAGTACACTCGCTTGATGCTATTTATCGCATTTATTTCATGTGGGGGCACCTTATTTTGAGCGTTGCTTGACCATAGCTTGTTTTGATTGTGACTTGAGCAAAGATCTTTGTGATGAAAGAAGCTACTTACTTGCCTTGCTTAAAGTGATTGCAGGTGCATCACACTGTCCTGACAAATCAACATCCAAGTGAGCCCAGAGACCAATGATTTATATGAAAAGTTGAAAGTGTTGCACATCACTGCTTTGCCATGGTGGAGGGCACAACTGTGTGGGGGATGCTAAAATTATTTTGCTTTCCAGAGTCCCAGATCTATTATCCAGTATGGAAGACAAATGTCAGTGTCTCTGTGTCAGATTCCATTGTTCCAACAGCAAGTTAAAAAGGTATCTAACCATGGGAATGAGACCTTAGCATGTAGGCCCTTAGGGTGTTCTATACATAAAACTATTGTATATGTGAATGTCACAAGTAGGGTCAGGCTGAGTAAAATTTTAAAGACCCAGTCAAAATAATACTCTTTGATGGATGATGAATGCTCATCCTGAGACTAGCAATTTGTGTCTATTGCATATGGCATTTTAGCAATAGTGGAATACAAAGCATGAACAAGAGATGGTTTGTTTGTTTTGTGTTTTTTTTTTCAATCTGTGTTGAGTCTGTCTAAATTTTTGCCATAGAAGTCAAAGATTGATATGCGCTCAGTGTGATTTTTCATCCCTCTTTGCTTGATCTATGACAACAAAAATGAGGAACGAGTCCAGATACCCATTTGCTTTTTTTTGTCAAATAACATTAAGCACCAGGATTAGAATGGCCTGTTAAATGTTGTATATACACTTAAGAGAGAGAGATCCATTACTCATTTTGTATATAAAAGGTTTGCTGGCTTTCAGGAGAGGAGGCAGCCAAATAAGTTACTATTGTGGTGAATAGGGTTGGTCGAATATCTCACTATTCGATTCTACGGCTATTTGATTGAGGGCTATTCGATCGAATAGGCCGATATTGTTTGGGCGATCAAATATCGAATTTGAACACCATTAATGTCAATAGGAGGAAAATTTGGGCTATTTTTCGGGACTGTGTAGAGCTTCTACAGCCTCCAAATACATTTAAAAAGACATGCCAAGACTTCCCAGCTCTGCACAACACTGTACAAGGCAAGAAAAAAATCAGGAAGGCGTACTGAACTCATATGACCACTCAATGGAGAATCTCCATTGAGAGGTCATATGAGTTTAGTGCGCCTGCGGTGACAGCTGATTGGACAGGCCTTCAATCAGCTGTTACCGCAGGTTCCCACGGTCCAGTTTCCAATGGTCCCCGGGCTGTAGTGTACTTATCAATGGTAAGTACAGCCCAGGGACCATGGGAACCTCATTTCAGGTGAGTTACTAAGAGAAAAGGTAAGTAATAAGTAAGTACAAACAAATCACATAAATTTATTCACTCATAACCTCATCACACGCACGGATACAAGACTTCTCTAGAGCTGCCCCCACTCTCAGGAATGGTCTTCCTCGTCCTATTCGGCTTGCTCCTACTAGCTCCTCATTTAAAAGAGCGCTCAAAACCCATTTTTTCAAACTTCCCTACCCGTCTTCTTCTGTTTTTTGAAACCACCACTACTTCCCACCACTACTTCAGACCACTGCATATCTCCCATCCTATTGTGTGTGAAATTCCCCCACCTACTAGATTGTAAGCTCTTCGGGGCAGGGTCCTCTCCTCCTATATCACTCTCTGTATTAGTCTGTCATTTGCAATTCCTATTTAATGTACAGTGCTGCGTAATATGTTGGTGCTATATAAATCCTGTTTATTAATATTAATAATAATAATAATTTATTAAAAAATAAATTTCACATTAAAGTCTGGACCCATTATTTGCACTTATATTTTAACCTTTCAGAGAACCAGTAAGGAGTATTATGTACCCCTGTACTTATTCCTCATGGTTGGACACCTGGGAGTCACCTTATTAAAGGGGGCTTCCGGAATTCGGAGCGCCGAGATCTCGCCGTCGAATCCTGTATTTTTCAGGTCGGGTCTATACGAATTTGAACTGCCATATTCGGGTCGAATGTAAGGACAACCCAAATTGGAACACCAACACTGGTGGTGAACCATTCTAGCTGATCTTATTCCACAAATTCCTGTGATCAGAAAGAATACTCAAAAATATATTCTGCTTCTAGGGATTACAGAAGCCAGTATTTAAATTTTGATTTCCCTATTGGATTCCCTAAATCTAGCTGCCACTCATCTATTGTACTACTTGCACATGTAGAAATGCTGCATTTTCCTGATACTTCTGGAATGCGACTTTAAAAAAAGTATGCCACCCTAAATTCACGGTCCTTCTACATGAACAACTGCAGAACAGATGGCATTTATTATAAGATTGAGGTACTTGCTCCATGAAGGTTGGTCCCAATATACCCTAATCCTACACTAGTAAAGTACAAAACCTGTTGAAATGTATGAGTTCTGCTAAACAGAACTGCTTCCCTGAAGAAGCAGAACACCCTATATGTGAAATGCTTTGGGACCCTGTGATTGCCACAAGACTCAATATTCTATTACGTGTGTACATTCCTTTATTAGCAAAGGATCAAGTCATTTACAACTAATGTATTATTTATATTCATATGTGAACTGACAGGAAATAAATTATTATTTCTCCAGCACACATGCCACTCTAAACCCCTCTATTCTTTCCTCCTCCATTGCTACTATACTTTCTTTATAAATATATAGATTTAGACATAAATAATCCGAATTAACCGATGTTTTTATAAAACTGCAAGACCGCCACATTACAAGATTTTTATTTATTTTTTTCTGATTTACATAAATAATTTTAGCACACATCCAGGGTTCTTAACAAAGAATTGGAAACAAATTAACAAACAACTTAATTGAAGTCTGGATAATTGATTTGAATTCAGGCTCTCCCTGACTTAAGGTATTTAGCCGTGAGTAAACCTGTACCATTGATTTAGTTTGCACTCTGGCATGCTTAATTAACATAACTTTACACCACGGTTCAGTTTAAGGGCAAGTCTACTATGAGATGTTAATGCACAATAACAAAAGAATGCCAAATTATGTTGATTATTTATGATAGTGCAGCAAGAAAACCCAAAAGGGACAGTCATATTTAATGAAAATGTAAGTGCAGCCATATGTAAAATATTACGTTAGACACGGTAAAGCTGTCCGTGAATATGGATTACTGGAGCCACTTACTCATTGGTGTCATACGCATTCTATAACTTATAAAAATTTACATAATTTACAAATAATTAAGGTATTTCACCTGGGGGCATGCATAAAAAACTTGCACAAATGGGTAAAGAAGGTGAAGATAAATTAGGAAATAATACATATTGTATTACTTAGATACATTTTAATTACCGTGCACTGTTTAAAAACTAATATTGATCATCTACCTTTGATGTGGCTTCCAGCAGGTTCTCAGCAGCCGCTCATTACCTGTGTGTCTGATCACCTGCTGCATTATAACTCCTTAGGTAGCATGACGCCAAGCAAAGGTTGCCTAATTTATATTAAATGGAGATTTAGCATTATTATTACATACAAAGTTTTCATGCTTATTATGGCACATCATGACCAAATAAATTTGAAAAATAGGAACAAAAGGGAAAAAAAGCAAACTACATTAATAATGTGAAATGCTGTGTCAATGTATTTTATGTTTTCAAAACATTTGTTGTCTCATACTGATGCCACTGACAAATCCAAAGCCCATCAACACGGCCCAATGATTCATATTTTGTCTTTCTATTCCAGAGATTTATACCAACCTAGGAAGGCACACGTTTGACATTCCTTTTTCTCTACTTTGCAGTCCAGTAATACAAAATAATTTACCTTCTTGCCACCAGACTATGATTAGACAGTAAATTATACGAAATAGATTAATAAACTGAGCATTGAGCCTGTACTTAAAGAAAAAAACATGACATCTGTGATACTATGTATGTCTGCTACCAGAAATTAGGTCTGGAATTAGCATGAAATCAACACAAACTTTGCACTTTCCTCAAGGCCATCAAAAATATGGTGGATTCAGCAGCAATTATTTTTTTTTAACATAGTTCATAATGGTATAGTTAGTGGGGGTTAAAATGGTAAATAAAGGGTGCTTTGTTATGTGCCAGCCTCTTCAGTATAAAAAAGGATGCATGGAGCAGCCATAATGTCAATGGGTGTGTTTCATTTTGTGGGTGATGTGAGGACAGCGGTCACTTTTAGCTGCTGTCTTGTCCACAAAAAACATTATTGTTTGATGTTGCAGGGCTTCTAGCTAACCAATCAACTGTGTAAATAATGCACGGAATCCTATGTGATGTGTGTGGTATTCTCGCAGTCAGATGGGTCTGTCATTTATGATTGGGAGTGTGGGGAGTAAACACAGACATGCAGAGGGTAATAGACATGGATTTACATCACTGGATGACATGACTGATGTGGCTTTACATCACTGGATGGTATGAGTGCTATGGATTTACTTCTTGGAACATAAATACATTTTTTGAAGCTGCTATGTGTTTGTATTTTCAGTCCAATAATTTATTTTTTCAGTATGTTGTTATGTTAATTTACCATTCACTCTTTGTGGGAATGGGTAGTGTACCAATTTCCCTTGTGCTCATTTTCCTGAGAACCTGGTTGTCCCTTTTTTAAGGGTTTCAAGGGTTTTTTGTGAGGCACTCCCATCAATGTTGAAAAGCAGATGGCCTGGTATGATACAGGAAATGGGGAGGAGGTTCACCTTACTTTTCCAGGCCAACAAGGATAAGTTCCTGGATAAGTGTCTGGTTGGAAACCCAAGATTCGACCACCTAATCCATAACTAGGGGGAATTTAGATGGTGGTGAGGTGTCAGAGTGTTTATTACTTTCCATTGGAGTCAATGTCCTGATCACAAAACATGCCACTAGGACCCACTACATATGGTAAGCCAATAAGAAAACACGGTGCTGTGATGGGAGATAAGTACTTAATTATGTAAACAACAACTCGAGCAAACCATAGCTAACACAGGATACTCTTGAACAAGGCAAACAAACACTGGGTGAGCAAAGGAAAAGTAAATATGCAATTAACTGGTGCAAATAAAAAAAAAAAAAACAATGCTTATGTCTTTAATAGTCAATGGGCTTTTTTTCCTTAAGACAAAAATCATTGTTCATTTTTAAATTGCTTTGCAAACACTAACTAGAACTGGAACTAAGGCTAGAATTTATTGACATCCAAAAACAAAGAGAAGATTGATTTCTCATAAAAATGTACTAGAAAGGATCACTTTAAATAATCATAAGGATGTGTAATAAATACTACTTGTTCTGCAATTTGTCAAGCTTTTTTGGAAAGTGAACATGCCGAGACTCTTTTATTTGAAGTAGTTAATTGTAAATCTGAATTCTAATCATTATATACTTAATTATACATTTTGAATAGCCATGCAGCATTGTTGAGGCTGATTTATGACTATAAAAGAGCATTTCTTATTTCAAAACTATTTTCGAACAGCTAGATGAATTGGTCTCTGGTGACAACATGGCAGTTATGGGAATCAAATGTTCTTCTATAGTTTATGCAGTAAAATATATGAGGTAAACTTGATATTTTGCTTTAATTCCTAATACCGTAAATGACAAGCAGCTACTTTATTTTTTTACTAGGAAAACAATATTAAATTGAAATATTTAGCACACTGTACATAAAGCAATTAAAAAAAAAAAGATCAGATTATTTCTAACGGCAAATACTACAAGATATTCATATAGACTTTGTCTTTTGAAGGGAAAAGGTTGGGTCTCTTGCTAGCCCACCTCCAGCTCATTTGACTCTCTTTCTTTACTTCTAGCTGTTGCAAAATAAGAGGCTTTGTCTCGTACTCTGTACTTTCAGGAACAGGGGAGTATGTGACCTCTTTAAGCATTGCACAGATTCAAACCTATCATATGAAGGAGTGTACCATGTGTACTGTGCGTGGAAATTGCAGGAGCTTTGACAGAATAAAAGGGGTTTATAGGGAAAGCAGAAAGATTTATTTTTAGGGATAAAAAGAAACAAATCTGAAGAAAAAGCAGGGTGAGAATATTTTCATGAATTCAATGGCAAATACAAATATAAAAATTCACAAATCTAATTATTAACATAGTTGGGGATGTCCTAAAGTTGTACATGGTGTCATATTTTTATTACAAGGAGGTGTGTAAGGTTCCATTTAAATCGTTGGTGCTCAGGAATGTAAGATTAGCAAGAATGTACCCCCTTTCCCCACCTTCCTGTACCATACTAGGTCAATAAACATTAGTCTGGAGTACTATACCTGAAAAAAAGATGTTTTTGTTACGCTAAAGTTTAATTGATCTATATATTCCTATTCAATAAAATGCAAAGTGATACAAAGTGTCCTTCGTACAAGCAATAGTTTCCTCCTATTGTAAATAACCACTTTAATCTTGCTTTTTAAAGCATACACATGCCACTAAAATGTTTTTACAACAAGCTATCCCAGACATTTCATCTACTAAGGGTCTGTGCCAACTGGCTTTTGTTCTCATCAGAACTGCTTCTTCTTTCATCATACAAGTGAATGGAAAAATGTACCTTAAATCAAGTTGATGCAGCTTAGAAAGAGGTGAACTGCATAATAAATTAATTAGTTATTGAGGTTCTAACAGTGTTTGTAACATGATATACATAAGTACAGTAAATGGTTGTCTCCTAGATTCTGCACCTTGGCCCTTCTCAGGGTTCCCATTACTTTTGCGCAAGCCATAGCGCCCTCTAGAGGCTATGTCTCCCCAACTGTGTCAACAACTACGGTAACCTAAACAAATCCTATGGAATAATACATAATAATGCAACCTCAGAAAAATTAATAATATAATTATATTAAGAAATATACAATAATGTGATAATCTGAGGTGCCATAGATCATCGCATTAATACATCATTTTGTTATGTTTGAGGATAGTATATAGAAGTATATATTCTTTATAATCAATGGTATTTATATACTTTATGGTTAATACTGTTTTTTCTCCATGGTTTATGTCTATTGTACTATATGTTATTAAAACATGACAGTTTTGAAATAGTGCACAGCAAAAGATTAATGTGTTAGCACTTGTCCACATTTCTGCCCATGCTTGGACTGTTCCCTATGTGACTTTCAGATTTACCAAAGACTTACAGACAGTGCCACTTGTATTTGCAAAATTTTATTGATTGCTCTGGTATGGTCTGCTAATCCACAGATGCTTGTTGTAATATTACATTACCTAAATTGCTGGAGAGATAACTTCACTCTTTAGCTAAAATAATACAAGAAGCTATGATAATGCTTCCAGAAATCAGATTTCATTTTACAGTCAGAAAAATGAAAAAGGAAATCAGATGCTTGCTTTAGCTTATTGGGCTTTGTCTGCTTAATAAATTAGCCAGTTGTGTGCTTATAACTAGACAGGGATTGGTGATAGGTGGGATACAGATTTCATTATGAACCAACACTCTAGGCTTTGCAGAATCAGTGAATTAGCTAGGTCTCTTGTACATTTTGTGGCAGGGACTTAATTGTGTTGTGACTTTGTTACAATGGGCAGCAGATCAGGCAATGCAATGTGTCATCATGCATAACTAAGTCCAATTAGCACTACAATGAAAACAACAATGATTTGTGAAGGTGAAGACATGTTAAAGTAATCTAACAAGAGAATGTAATAAAAATGGAACTCTGACTTTTCTGTATTTGCAGTTACAAAAACATGTATAAAAGTTAAACATTAGCCTCCCAAACTAAATGGTGTCTTGGGCACCAACCAAGCTAAATAGTAAACTAGCACATTCACAAATGCTGATTGTTTTTTTCTTCTTTTTTTGTAAGATAAAGCACTGACCTAGCTCCTGAGTACTGTTAGAGGCCGCCAAAGTACATATAAAACACCCACGATTATTGTTGAATAGGAAAGTGCAGTTGTTGCACACAGCAGCCATTTATTTTGAACTAAGAATTTGCTATTGAAGGAAATAAATAAGAATTTACCCTGATAGAAATAGCAGTCTTTGTCCCATGTCACATAACATTTGATCATAGTACTGTATCAGGCTTTATAATTCATCTTGTAACCTGTGTGTTTTACAGAATACTGTTAGATAAGAAGGTGTCCCTTCCTGGGTAGTATTACATTGATATTGTAACTATACAATAGATACAGAGTTATTGCAGAGATAAATGGTAAAAAGCCTTGGACAGACTCTAGATGTTTTTAGAATCTTGGGTAAAAGCAGGCTAGAAACGTCATTTAGCTATCTGCCATGCCAAATCAGTAAAGACAGACCGCGTGGTAGTTCAGGTATGTGGGTTCTAGAACATGTGTTCCTTGACCTGAATAAAAAGGTGATTCGGAATTTGTTGTGAAAAACACGTAGCTATGCTGATTCTTTTTTCTTTGAAGTTTGCAATATTTTACTTCCTGAAACAAAAACCCAAGTTCACGGAAAAAAAAAGAGAATGTGCAAAAACACAACACAAAAACATACATAAGGATGTTCTTAGGTTCTCCTCTAAAGAGGAAGAGCCCCATGTCCCTGATGCCTTAGGGGCATAATGGGCAAGTCTTGTTCCATTCGGGCAAGCCGCAACCAGCCTGCCAAGATGGGAATTAGATGAAGGAAGACTCCAATAAAGAGAGAGCAACTGACCATAAGGCAGCTTTGTCGGACTTTTTGCAGCTTTCAGGGCACATTGTGAATCTTACACTTGTGCAGCGAGACTATATTAATCCATTTCTATATAGAAGAGACACCTATACAACTGTGTGGAAATAAAAACAAGGCTGGACCTCACCTTTAATTATTGTCCAGATATTAATCAGGTAACATAAGAAGCTGCAAACTGAAATGGGAAATACCAGTGGCACCTAAAGGACTATGCAACATGGTAAGTGGATATGACTTTTAACAATAACCGAATAATAATTCTTTGTCAGATAAGATCCTTTTTAATGCATATTTCAATTGTTTATTTAAACAATTAGATATAGGAAATCACAGATTATACTCCATAGGTATATTGCACAGATAGCCACAGTTAGTGAACAAACAGCAGCTGATGTTGACTATAAACATATAGGACATATTAAAGCTCTCCAAGGATAGAGAGGATACATTTTCATGAGTTAAGCTGGGTGATCCAGCAAACCTGGAATGGATTTCTTCAAAGTCATTTGCTAGTAAATGTTTCGAATTCTGGACCAGATCCATTCCAGGTTTGCTGGATCACTCAGCTTCACTGATGACGTGAGATGATGAGTGTATCCTCTCCAGTCTTGGAGAGCTTTAATAAATCAGGCCCGTAGTCTATGTTGTGATCTTTAAATTTAAATAGGTAATTATGAGTTGTATTGATAAATAGAGTAGGTTTTGGAACCTGACTTTATATCAGCAGTTCATGATCCACTGAATGTCATCTCATAGACTGGAAAAGGTAGGACCTGCATTAGAACCCACGTAGGCCTTACAGCACCCTACATGCACTAGTAGTGAATATACTTGTAGAAGGAACTATCAAAATAAGCAAGGAGATTTTTTTTTCAAGATCCAATAGATAAACGTGTGAGTGCTTGGATTTCACTTAGTACTTCATGCATCTGCATAGCTGTGCTAACATGACTTGCTGTGCATAATTAGAAATCCTTTGACAAATGAAATGTATCATGTACAAATAATATATATATATATATATATATATATACACACACACACACACACAAACACACATCTGTAGTTCAGGTTGTAAAACCACTTCATACTGGGCAAATTTGTAATATATTGTGAATCAAAAATATGTTTGCTGTGTTTGACAAAGTCAGTTCTGGCTTACAATAAACTCTTGGAAAGTTTTCCAAAACTCACAGCTTTCACACAATATGTGTTTAGAAAGTAATATCCATTAAAAAGCATGCACTAAATCATTTTTGAGACATTACATTTGTATTTTAAAGTTTATTTGTTATTGAAAAACAGCATAGGTATTTTCTCAATTCATCTGAGAGTATATTGCAACACTGTCAAGATTTTATGAGACTAAAAAGGCAACAGACAAAGTGCCAAGCATTATATTTTCAATAAAATAGTTTGCTTTCATTTACAGTAGACAACTTTAAAGAAAATGATTGATTTTTGTAATAGTACAAGTTTATGAAGTATCAGATTGTTTAATGTGTATAAAAAAGTTACATGGTTGAAAATATATAAACAGCAAGTTTTGTCAAAGAAACTGTTGTCAAAGAACTTTACGTTCGTAAAAACATATAAATGTTACGCACTCTTGAATCTTGCTGCCTGGGCATTATGTGGTTCTGACCCCTGAGCTCTGTGTGTTATGTTCACCAGAGTCCTGCCCCCTGAGCTCTGTGCACTACCTACTCCTGACCCTACACATTCCTAGGCAATGTGCGTTCTGCATTACTCGTGAACATTTACTTACTTTTGGAGTAAAGACACTGTGGTATAATGAATCCTCTACTTTATAACAGAAGCAGTGAATGGAAAAGTTGACACTTTTCTATTTACCCTTCTCAGGCACTTCTGGTCTGGTTATATTAGAAAGTAAAATGCTGGCAGGGTGCAAATTCACTGCTGGGAGAGGAAAGCTGAGCTACATAAGAAACAAAAGTAATAAAATCTTCAGCTGTAAACTTTGCAGATGAATTACTCCACATTGGCTGCAGCTAAAGAAATCAAAAAGGGCTTGTTTTAAAGTTTACTCCTGCCTTTCTCAAACTTTAAAACATGGAGGAAACCACTGAAATAAAGTCCAGCTCTTTTGGAACCCCTGCTTCAGAGCTCACAGCATATTAACCTGGTGGTCAGAAAGAATGCCTCTTACATTGCTGGACATTGGGAAAAATGTCTTCCTAACAGATAGCCAAAAAGATCACTGATGTCAGTAAAACTGATATGAGACGCGGAAAATTCTAATTGCTCATAGAACCCCTAGCAAAGTCTGGAGTAACCCTAGGGTTCCACGGAACAGTGGTTAGGAAATATTGGTTTATTCAGTAATCTGGTCACAGTTTTACATTGGGTCATCACAGAAAAAACTGCATTTTATACAGAACGAGCAAGCTTCTAACCTTACCAGAGGTATTTAGATTAGCAGAACAGGGAAGGTAAGGCTTTCACACATTTTTTTGGAGCTAGAAATACCTACTTAGAATTCGAGGGATCAAAACATCCCCATATTGCTCTCATGCGGTTGCTTCCAAGACTGGGCAAATCTTATTGTCCTATTTGCACACTGCATTGCACACTTGAGACAAGTAGCTACAGGTTCTATACATTACAGAGACAAGCAACTGTTTAATAGCTAAGTGGGTGGAAACACAATTGTTATTAAGGTTTCTTACAATTTGCTAATGCAGACAGTCTACTGTGTAAGCGTTAAAATACAATTTTAAAAAAGGAACATAATATTGGTTTCCAAAGACAAGCTTTTTAATAGTCAGAAAGTGATTGAAGTGATTAGAAATGCAGCCAAGATTTCAAAAATAGAGTTTAAAATGAAATGTTGGGTGTCAAGGCAACAGGAGAAGAAAAAAATGACAGAACAATAAAAGACCAACAGTGGTGCTGTGATTTCGGGGGTAGAAACATTTACTGTATGATATAATAAGAAGCCAAGAACAAGAAATTGAATGTGTCAGAAACGTTACAAACAGAAAATGACAAGTATACCTTGAAAAAAAGCCTCCGTAAACCTGATAAAGGCATCAACAATAAATATCTTTAACAGTGATAAAATGAGCTAATTGGAAGAACTGTTTATTGATAATTTACCTTCTACAGATTAATAAACTTGCAGCTTTTTGGAAAATAGATCTTCAGCTTCCATAGAGATTATCCTTTAGTTTTTAGACAAGATGGAGTACCTTACGCTTTTAGCTAATGAGCTATTGTTTTGAGCGACAAGATGTCAGCAGGGCATGCACTAACGGTCGACCAGCATGGTCATTAAATCCTGTTTAGAAGAGGTCACAGCCACGCTTTCAATTAAGTATTCAAATGTTACATCAAACAATACAGTGCATTTTTTGGTTAGCCATGAAATAATTTTTCACTTTTTATTACAAAGGGAAAATGTGAATTTTTTTGTCCATCTCTGATCAAATTTTAATATACAATTTGTCCAGATTTAAAGTGTGTGTCAGGGCAAGAAAAAAGAAATATGCAGCACATATCTACAAGAATAGAAACAATAATTTTGATTTGCCAACAATATAGTAATTTCCTGTTGTAAGCTATTATTATTACACAGTATTTATATAGCGCCATCATATTACGCAGCGCTGTACAAAGTCCATAGTCATGTCACTAACTGTCCCTCAAAGGAGCTCACAATCTAATCTCCCTACCATAGTCATATGTGATTAATGTAGTCTAAGGTCAATTGTTAGGGAGAAGTCAATGAACCTAACCGGATGTTTTTGGGATGTGGGAGGAAACCGGGGTACCCAGAGGAAACCCACACAAACACGGGGAGAACCTGCAAACTCCATGCAGATAATGTCCTGGCTGGGGATCGAACCTGGGACCTAGCGCTGCAAAGGCCGGAGTGCTAACCCCTGAGCCACCGTGCTGCCCACAACAAGCTAGCAAGCTAGTGATGCACAACAATTTGTAGTCTTAAATAGAATGAAATAATATCAACACTGTTTATGTATGGTAAAAGGAACTTCATCCATCCCCTGGGTTTTTATAGAAGGCCCACCCCTAAAGATTATATAGAGGAGGAAACCAAAGTTAAAAAAAAAAGAGGGGTTTTGAGGGCCACAAGGCGGGGTTTTAGATCTGTACGCATGCCCAACACCCATAGGACACTTCTGCCACCATAAATTTAAGGGACAGGTTACAACAGAATTACCTATTACTACAAGCAGGAGCAAGAAACAGGAAAAACAAGGTTTCCTAATCCCTGCTGCAACACCTAACCTGGGGCACAAATTTCTCAGAATCAAGACTATATATGTAATATTGTCCAGAAGTACTAATATCCCAAGTGGACATTCCTACATTTGGATAGGGGGTGATCCCTAATACCCATAGTATTGTCTATATGAGTGTTTGCAAGATGTATCTCCTTGATAAACAGCTATGAAGAAGCCTATGCAGGTGAAACACATCGGGTTACGACACTCCTAACTGCTTTACTCATGGACTGACAAAAGTATTCAGTACTGTATTCACCGTTCTTACAATGTAATATCACATTGGATATTCTTCATTTGTATTTATGAAAATCAAGGAATATTATAACTTAGTACTATACTGTGGCCCTCAAACCTCCTTTTTTTCTTTTGAATTTACTTTTAAATTGATTGCTTCTCTAATATCAGCACTGCCGAGTTGACACTTTTAACTGTGTATTTAACTGACCAAAAAGGAGCAGATATAAGAAATTCATTGTTAGGTTTGACATTTTAACTGTTTCATGAAACATTTCAGGACAGCAATATGAAACATTCACAGTAACATATTCATAAACTTTGTAACCTTAGCATAGGTAAAGAAAACAGACAATGTACAATATTAGTACTATATAAAATGTATGGTAAGTATTTTACTAAAATGAACAACATTATAGATTCCTGAAACAGATGCGATTAGCATGTTTTAAAATAATTTTAAATGCATTTTGTTCAGGTTAAAGAATTCACAATGAATGTTTGAGAAAAAAAAAGGATATGCTTTCAGTAAACGCATCAGCATTTTTGTTACATTGATAGAGGAAGCATAAAAAATTAATAACTCAAAGACATTTAAACAATAGCAAAAGCTGATAGTAGAGATAAAGCTTTTCTGTGAATTCTATTTTTTGCCTCTGCTCATAAGAGATCAATCAGTCTGATAGGATATCTGTCAGTTAAGGTGCAATGCAGATCACTTTCTATAATGAAGAGAGGTATATTAAATTATTTTATTATAGATTTTCTGTTAAAAAGTTGAATTAATCAACTGTGACTTTAGGCCCCGTTTGCTGAAGTTTAATCTATCAAAATACAAACTACCTGGTAAGAACAGTACGTTCACAATAGATTGGTATAATGACTTCTACCATGCTTTCATTTGGATTCAGTTTCTTGTTTTCAACAATTTAATTTTTTTATTTTTTACTCTTCGAAAAAGCAGGAAGGGAATGATTTCAGCATAAATACAGTTTATATTAGGAAATATCTGACTGTACTTCATTTTACCCAAAAGCCATGTCACCACACCTGTTATATAAGTAATATGTGGATAATGGCACTCAGTCAATTATGTACTATTTAAAGGAGAGTAACTTGTCTTGGGTAACAAACCCTTTTCCTGATCTCTGCATTGGTTACAAAAATACTCTAAAGGTTATGCACAGTCATTGTGTTTGCTAGTTCCATGGGAGATTTGAATGATACATGGAATAACATGACTGTCAGCCTGATTTAAGTGAAGTGTGGTGAAAGATAACGAGGGTACTTCAGTGGCCAAGAGATGTTAGGCCTATTACTGAACAAAATACTGAACTATCTTTTATTTATCCCCTGGAATAACAAAACAATGTTGCAACAAGTTACATAAAAATGATATGGGAATAATCAGGGCAAGCTATTTATCAATAAAGACTGTAGGCACATGAATTTTGAAGTTTCCCCATCTGCTAACAGCACATAACATTTGTTTTATGAGCCCAGACCTAGCTTAGGACTTTATGACTGTGTAAATAAGCCTATATGAGAAGATTGCATAACTGGTAATAATGAAAAAATGTGTAGTCAATAACTGTAAAGGGAACAGATATTTCTTTGCCTCCGGAGGCACCAGCTGCACCTAATGGTAAAAAATAATATTGGTTCGAGAAACAATAATATTCCTGGTCGCAAAGAGTCTACTAAAAAAAGTCAAATTTAGGACAGTTTTCATAATTTGAAAGGGTCAAGTTTAGTAAAAACCTTTTTACATATTACAAAAATAGATCAAAAGATAAAAGATGAAAGATAGGTGATTGATAATCCAGCAATGCTTCCAGTTCTTCTGCATTGTTTGAATTTAACGTAGTTTTGAACACTGAACCTTACGGGAACATTTAGTGCCTCAGACAGTTAGGTCTATTTCAGACCTGCAGTTGCCATAGACTCAGACTCAAGTGAAAATTTTTTTGCATGCAGTTATGGCTGCAGGGAATCATGGCATGGTTCCAATAAGCAACTTTTGGAGGCATGGTTGCTCCCCCACCGCCCCCCTCCCCGGACCTTACAAATGCAATTACTTGTAGTACAGTTTTTTATTTATCATCCTCAGTGTCTTCACCATCTTGGCATATATCATATTTTACAAGAAGTTCCTTGTTGATACCAAAGTAAAAATATATAATTTTACAACGTTCCTTTTAACACTATTAAATTCAAGACTTCTGTAGCTGCAGAACATACTTCAGAATCAGATGGTAATTTAGTTACATAGATGGTAATTTACTTAATTACTTGCCCTGCACAATTTGAAGATGAGTGTGACAGTGTGGGAGATCTATTCCTTTTCTTTTTAAAATTAATTATACTATTAGCTATTCCAATTACATTGGGGAAAAACATAGTTTGGTATTTATGCTAACATGTGATTTACTTAACTATAACAAAAGGTATTTTCTGCATCAATATTTACATTCTTTTGGGGGGAAATGAAACAGATTATTTGTAGAATACTATTGCCCATCATATTCATTATACAATCTAGGGGGAATTAAGTAGTTCATACATGTGAAAACAGTAGGCAATACCAATAGTTTACTTATTTACTTTACTTGATTTAGCCATTTGAGGGCTTTAAAGATTGGTTGAGAGCAGACATAAGCACACTGGCAACTGTGACACAGTTATCACCAGAGGCATGTCTTGAATATAGTATAGGTACACATGTGCTAGTAGGCAAAATAAAAATCACAACGCTGCAGTAAACAACATTGGTATGCTTCATTTGGATTTAATAACATTTATTAAACATTTTTAATTAATTATTTATTTTGAAAAAATACAAAGTGCAGTTTTTTGTATGGCCGCTTACCTGACCTAAAGTATTTCAACACCTCAACAAAAGTGTGCCTACTGAGATTCAGACTGCAGGTGGTTCCCTCTTTGTTTTTATCCCAGCACCATAGTACACACGCCTGTGCATTACAGTCCTATAGACTTCTATTGGACTGCAGAATAATAAAGGCAGATCATGGGACTGTAAAGAGCAGTGTGTCTACTGTTAGGGAAAGTCAAAAAAGAAAGTAATGAGAAAATGCTGGGGAATGTACTAGATTTTGAGACAGATAGTCAGAGATCTGGGAGGCAGCTCACAAAGGCTCCATTTGCACCTTTTACAAACAAAACCTGTATAAAACTATTCCTTAGCTCTAAACCAGGCTGCTGGTGATGCAATACCCATAGAGGCACTCTTGAACATATATTTTAGCAAAGTCCTCTTATCCAAGATTATTGGATCCAAGTCAATAGGCTATTTCAGGGTGTCACACATCACCAGATCTTGCTGGACACAGTCAGGCACCTACTAGGCTTTTCAATCTCTGATCTTCCTTAACACTCTGGTAAACTTATATCCCTAATTTTTGTGGCAGCCCACATGCTTAATTCATCTAAAAAAAATCTACTTTGCCTCCTTCCATGGACTATTTTTTTAAACGCATTCAAGATTTCTGATCGATGGAATACCTTAGCAAATAATTAAAGAACAAGATGGAGAGATTTGATCATACGTGGGAGCACTGGGATGTATATTGCTCAAAAATATCCACTTGAAGATACTGAACCACTACCAAGGAACTTCCTTCCCCCTGCTCTTTTACCCTCTCTTTTTCCTTACTCCCTCCCCCTTTTGCTGACTTTTGTTTTGAGTATTTAAAGTATTTGTATCCATCAAGGGACTGTCTATACTGTTGTCCAGTTCTCTTGTATAACTACTTTGTATGTGTGGACATCAATAATACACCAAGTGCCTAGTGTTTATGCCCTATTAATTCCTATTTTGCCCTTATTTTCATTATTGTCATTCCCCAATGTTTCCCTCTTTGTTGTACCATGTTCCCTCTTTTTTTTTATTTCTATACAATAAAAATACAATTCAAAAAGTATCTACTACCAGGATCAAGAACTTTGTTGGGGGGGGGTGGGGAGGGGGCACTGTAATCAGTGAACAGCAATAGCTATTTTTTTGCCATCTTGCCTAATGCTATCATTAAATTGTCTTATATGAACACACAAGGCTTACCTTTAGTCATTTGAAAGAATAAGGTTTAAATATAATCATATTAACCTAAGTCGCAAAGCCACAGACAAAAAAAAATTACATCAGAGAAGCCTAAAAATACACTTTTAAATCTGCCCTATTGTCACATGTGATTTCAACATCAATATGTCATATTAGAATAAAAAACAGTATGTCATTGGTGTTAAAATATAGAGCAGGTAGGATACTTTGGCATGTCAAAAATCATATTCAAAATCAGTTGAACCTAAACCTTATCTATAAATGGTATGATAAACTTTCAAGAGCATCTGTGCCAAAAATGTGGACATTAAACTATGAACATATTCTTAACAATCAACACGGCCCCATTAACACTAACTATGTGGCACTCCACTTTTTACCACACATAAAAGCATGTATTTTATCCACTGATTCTGAATGTGCAAATACTTCAGGGAGCATATTCTAAGCATGGTTCACTTTAATTCCTCTCCCAACTCAACAACCCCAACCTAACTTCTTATTATGAAACAACAATCCACCATAGCCCAAACCTGAAGCCTGACACTGAAACTTGACGTAGCACATAATTTAGCCCTTAACTCACTATCCAACTCCACAGTTAAAAAAATATTAAAATTATGTTGCACATAAAAATTCTTTCACTAATGCAAACCTATGCCGTTATATGTCCAGTTCAAAAAGTTTAATTCCCAAATACAATATGTCAAGATATTGATTTAAAAAAAATATGCCAAAGTGTCTCAAAATGTCCCAAAGTGTCCTATGTTCCAATAAAATCAGTGGTTACAGGTCAATAGTTCTTTACACCGTAGGTCTTTACACCACCTGACCCTGCACTTTTTAAACCTCTGATTAGCCAATCCTTGTATGAAAACTGCACCTAAAACACAAGTGTATTGCCCATGATGGTATATTGTTGTACTAACTGCTATGGTGTGTGTTTGCCTGACCAAGAATTCTCTAAATATTCTCTAAATAAATATATTTAGTTACCTACACCTAAATATCTTATCCAACATTGTCTTTGAAACATTCTCAGAAGTACCATAATACAACCTGGTCTCATTTATTGTTTATTTGTACTTAAACTATAATATTTATATTGATGATTACATTGTATACACTGGGACCTACACATACATACTAGGTCGTAATTGTTAGGAGATGTTCATCTGTCCGGCCACTCTGTACTGTGCGCCTTCGCTTTTTTTTTCTGTCCAGCAATGTCATTTGCAGCAGCCTCTGCTTCCCTTTAGTTGTGCAGCCTGATGGATTTTTTGGTATTCTCAGCATCCATTGTTAGGCTGTACACAGCTAAAGGGGATTCAGGAGGCTGATCAGCTCCTAAATCAGTCCTGCACTGCTATTGGCTGCTGGGACTGTAAAGCGTCTCTGCTCCCAGCCACTAGTGCCTATTGTAGCATATAGCTGGGCTAATCTGTGCTGATGTGTATTTTCATCTGATTTATTGTTGCTGACCTTGCCTGTTCCTGACATATCATTTGTATGCAGCCTGGACCAACCTTTTGCCTGTGACCGCAACTCTGCTTGTGTTTTACTCCTGTGTACTTCGTTTGGTGGACGGATATTCTGTGTATGACCTTTACTCTGTACTTGGCTCTGTTGGAATCTTGGTACTACATTATCTGTGGGCTCCTGGATTGCTGCCAGCCCATTCCCAGACACCATCCCTTGCGCAGTCCTGAATACATTTCTGCATGCCAAAAAAAGCTTCATTTGTCTATCTCTTTATGAATAATTAATACTTTGGGGTTGGCAACCTAATTTGTTTGATACATATCTGATAGATTACACTGGGTAAAGCATTTTTTGTTGAGTTAGATCCTACACTTGTTTTTTACTAATTTTTGGGTGGTGAATCTAGAAATGACCCCAGTTTTTGCTATCACATCCAGTTTTTATGATACAAGGTACCCTCCATTTTTGTCAAAAAACATACAAATTTTACATACAATGAAAAAATAATGAAATAACTTGAATGTACTGTTTATCTAAATTTCTTTTGTTCATACAAAGGATTTATTGTTACTCTATGACATTTTTTTTTTTTTACGGTTTAAGTAAAAATTTACACCTATAGCTTTTCCTGGAGTGTTCAGTGTTAGGACAATCCCACCCGATGCTCCAACAATAGTCAGCCATCATATGTACATCTACCCTGATACTGTCCTTCCATGACCTTCAAATCTTGGTGAAATTGTTCACCTTGCTCATCACTGACTGCACCAAGGTTTTCAGGGAAGATAGAAAGATGCTATGCAGAAAATGCACCTTGATGCGTATAGTGCAAGCAAGCATTTTGTAGCTCTCCAAGAGTTTCTGGACAGTTTCTGTGTAATTAATTGCCCATGTGTTTCCATGAAAGTCATTGACAATGGCTTTGAATGTTAACCAAGCATTCTATTTGACTTCTGATATTGTCCTGATGAAATGTTCATCTTTGATGAGCTGCCTAATCTGTGGACCATCAAACACGCCGGCCTTTATTTTTTCAAATGACAGGCTAGGAAATGCCAAAATGAGGTATTTGAAACTGTCTCCTTCAGTTGACAAAGCATTAGCAAACTGCTTCATCAGACCCAGTTTCATATGCAGAGGCGGGAATATAATATTCTTTCTGTCAACAAGTGGCTCATGTACAATGTTTGGATCACCTGGTTTTAGGACAGATCTTGGAGACCAATTCCTTTCCACTCAATGCCTCTCACAAGCTCTGCTGTCCCACATATTCACAGATAACAGGGATACGTGGTGTATCTGCGTTGCTGACAAAGAAGGAAGCATACCATTTTAAGGTCAACACAGATGACCCAATTGTGCTGGTGATATTGCAACAACTCAACAACTCAATGACTCAATGTCTTTATGTGTGCAAATTCTTCTGAAACTGAATAGCCAATTGGGACTGACTCAAATATATTGCCATTGTGAAGGCCCGATGCTCCAACAATAGTCAGCCATCATATGTACATCTACCCTGATACTGTCCTTCCATGACCTTCAAATCTTGGTGAAATTGTTCACCTTGCTCATCACTGACTGCACCAAGGTTTTCAGGGAAGATAGAAAGATGCTATGCAGAAAATGCACCTTGATGCGTATAGTGCAAGCAAGCATTTTGTAGCTCTCCAAGAGTTTCTGGACAGTTTCTGTGTAATTAATTGCCCATGTGTTTCCATGAAAGTCATTGACAATGGCTTTGAATGTTAACCAAGCATTCTATTTGACTTCTGATATTGTCCTGATGAAATGTTCATCTTTGATGAGCTGCCTAATCTGTGGACCATCAAACACGCCGGCCTTTATTTTTTCAAATGACAGGCTAGGAAATGCCAAAATGAGGTAATTGAAACTGTCTCCTTCAGTTGACAAAGCATTAGCAAACTGCTTCATCAGACCTAGTTTCATATGCAGAGGCGGGAATATAATATTCTTTCTGTCAACAAGTGGCTCATGTACAATGTTTGGATCACCTGGTTTTAGGACAGATCTTGGAGTCCAATTCCTTTCCACTCAATGCCTCTCACAAGCTCTGCTGTCCCACATATTCACAGATAACAGGGATACGTGGTGTATCTGCCTTGCTGACAAAGAAGGAAGCATACCATTTTAAGGTCAACACAGATGACCCAATTGTGCTGGTGATATTGCAACAACTCAACAACTCAATGACTCAATGTCTTTATGTGTGCAAATTCTTCTGAAACTGAATAGCCAATTGGGACTGACTCAAATATATTGCCATTGTGAAGGAGTACCCACTTTAAGCTCCGCTTTGAGCTATCGATGAATAGTCACCATTCAGTTGAGTTATAGATTGGAATTCCAGATGTCTTATGGCAATACACAAAGCCACTGTAAGTTCTAAAGTACTGTGGAAATGCAATTTCTCTGGTTCAAAATGACGATACCTTCGTACGATACCTTACTTTTTCAAGTTTTTCTCACACAGTCTTGATGCTAGGAGCTCTGAAGCCTTCTTGGATAGTCCCAAATCACGTGCCAAATCATTCAACTCATGCTGATCAAATCCCCTACGAACAGAGTCCTCTTCAATTTAAAACTCTTCTTCATTGTTGTCACCTAGTTGATCACCATAATAATGTTCTTCAAGAGAGGGTAGTGTAACGAAAACAAGCACTGGGATTTCATCTGAATGAGCCACTGGGCGTATAGCCGATGGTAGACTAGGATACTCTATGTTACATTTATTTTTCTTGTTATATCCTGAAGTTTTCACTATACAAAAGTAACAGTCACTGTAATGATCTCCCCTTTGTCCACATCCATAAACCCTCAACACATTTGCACACCTTATGAGGGGCCCAAGACTTATCTTTATCACCAAGTTTCACTTTGAAATATGCTAAATAGGCTTGCTCTACAAATGTACAAATACCTTTTACTTGGAATGGTGGAACTGCCACAGATATAACAAAATTATTCAGGGTTGTTAGGCATTTACAACAAGAAACAAAAGAGCCAGACATCTGAAAGGAAGGAAATACGTGTGTAAGTAGAAAAATAAATTTTGCTTATTCACTACGTAGAGCAGCGCACAACCACACTGTCGGGCATGTAAATGAATGGCCTATACAAATCCACGCTATAGTATTCGCATTAATATAAGTGGTAGAGATAAAATCTGACGTGATAGAAGAAAACTAACTGCACTTTCAGGATCCGCATAACTATTTTAGTGTAAATAAAATTAAAAAGTTAAGTCAACAAAAAATGTGTTCAAAATTGTTCCCCAGTTTTATGAACACCGACTGTTTTACCATCTGCCTTACTGACTGACCTTCTGTACACAGATTCTGGCTTGTCCCCTCCCCAACTCTCCAAGTCCATGGATCATCTGCTTGGCTCCACACCTTTTGTGTATGATCTTTGGCTTTGTTACCTGGGTATGCTTCTACTGAGCCCTTGGCATCATCACAGACCCACACATCTACTTCTACCTCTAGTTCCCGGTTCACCTGTCGATGCTGAGCTAGAATTGTACAGCATGCCTCCTGAGGTTTAGCAGGAATTTGGTTAAAAGAAGTGTTCAGATATAGATTAAGAGATGGTGCCTGGGACAGGCATTTGCACTTTTTTTTAGTTTGCACACTGAAAATATACAGTATTTTACCGAAGGGATATTCCCTTATTAAGTGAATGGTATCTATCCCTTTAGCAAATCAACCCTAATGTAATTGTCAATTACTTCCAATATCTATTAATGCGTATTTGGTTCAGCAAATGTCAAAGTTATTTCCACCTAAAGCTTAGTCTAAATTAGGTAAAATTAGGTAAAATGAGAGTATATTACACTTACAGTAGAACTCTGCAGGTAGCAGAGACAAAACAACTGAAAAACCCTCTTAACTGGATTATTTAGGAGATATAAGAAACCATTTATTAAGTGAAACCCCAGGTGACAATGAACACTTTCGACCTGGCCTAGGATTTTTAAATATGCAACTCATGGTCAAACCTGCTTAGATCAAGGTCTGGCTAGCCAAGATTGCTCATCACTAATTATCAGTCAATATTTGCTTATGAGCTGTGTGTTATGTTGCTATATATAGGGACAACTGAGTTTCCAAAGTAATGCTGGCTTATTTGCATTACCCTTTATCTATGTTAATAAAATGTCTCACTATGTAGACCTTTTATGCATTCTAAGTAACTGTAACATTAAAGTAAATAATGCTTTTCCATTATGAATTTCCATTTGTGCCCAGCAAAAAAATGTTACCAATATTTAATTAGCTAAGACATGAGTACTCTCCTCAAGAGTATGCAACATTTAAACACATATCAGGGATTCCATTTTCTACATTACACCCTATTTTGATGAGGAATTCAGCCTGCAATTACATGTAATAAGATCACCAACAATCCATTACTAGGTCAATTGAAAATCTAATTGCACACTGCATCTGAATAATGTGAATGCAGACTGTCCTTGAGTCCACCTTTACTACTTTTATTGTGCCAGTGTGATTTTTATGACAATAAGTATTCTAATAAGATTCTAAAACCAAAATCATCCTTTTTACCAAGTATGAATATATGCAAAATTAATGTTTAAAAATCAGATCATGCATAGTATATTGGTCTAATTAAATAATTAAACAATGTGTATAATATAATTATTGTAAAGTAAGTTTTTTGATAGAGTCAAAAGTTTCATGGAAAGAAATATCACCAATGAACATGAAAGTGATATATACAATGAGCTAAGCTACATTTTCTAAAGATATTCTGGGAAAGAGTTTTATTATAAAAATGTTTTATTAGACCACACATTACCTGGCTGCATAGGATTTTTTTCTTCATGTTTTCTAATGTAGTGAACTTTAAGAGCTGGTTTGGATGCCTTTTTAGTCGTTAAAGGTTTGTTTACAGGTTTGTGCACCTGTTGATCTCTTTCTATCTCTATGCTCCAGCATTGAAACAAATGAGAGAGCCTAATGAGGTGGTTTTCATAGGTGTTGTCAGGCATACATTACACTCTGCTGTGGATCCTGTGTTCACAGACAATGTTTGCAGTGTCTGGCAGTTGGCTGTGTCTTTGGCTGCTCTAATAGAATCCAAATAAACTTCTGTGTGAATGCCTTTTAATGTGGTTACAAAATCAGTTAGTATCTAATACAATATGAAAGTATGTGAACAAATAAAGCACAAGGCTTATATACATATCTAGCATAGTAACAAGTAAATGTCTTGTTACAATGCATATTTGGAAAAAAAAATAATTTGATTGGTCACTTTGCACAAGATACAATCACCACTATACCTGTTACAGGTTTTGAAGGCATCCAATAAAAGTGGATATAGTCACTGACATTTTTCTAAGTAGTAACTTGATTCGCTATTAGTCGAGTTGTTGTAAAGCAGACCTATCACCAAATGTTTTACAATATAATAAAAGGTGACTAACCCTTGCATTTACAGGAAAGTGCATCACCCCATCTCATGCTTGCACAGTGGGAGATTGGGCAATGTAAGAAGAAGGAAGAACCCAGAAAACGATGGTGGCATCTAGTAACTAGTCCGTGTCAGGATTAAGAAGGAAGACTGGATGGCACAGGATCTGCTGGAATAAGATTGCAGAAGGATCGACAGATTTCCAGCTATACAGGTAAGTGTCTTCCAGCTCCAGCCTCAGAATAATTGATTATCTTCATGATATCATTAGAAATTAAATTCTAATCATAATATTATCAGAAATATCACTAGAACCTTTAAAATATTTTCAGGGTATAGGAATGAGCTGCTAAAAAAGCTTATATCTATAGCTCTGTGAATAAGTATGTATAATAAGCTAAAGAATGTTTGTAAACTAAGAAAGAGGTTGACATAGAAATTGGACAGTTCTGTGCTACCTGACAAGACTGCTTTCAGTGGATATCTTGAAAAGATTTTTTTATTAATAATATTATTAATATTAGTAACAATAATATATAACAAATAGTAATAACAATAAAGAAACAGACATAGTAAGTGCCCTGTTTGTTTTCTGGCCAGTAAAAAATTGCCAGTGTAGATGAGAGGTAAATTTACCATTTATTTATTTGTACATTTACCATTTATTTACCATTTGCTCTTACTGATGGGGTTGTTACATTGCTTCCTGTGACTAGATAAAACAAGGTTGCAAGTAAACAACTGAGGCTTTATTTATGAAACAGGGAATCTGACAATCCCTCAAACATTCCCTTGTGATAATGTTCCAGGCCTAATAGTTTCAAAACTGGTAATGATTCCCACCAGGGAATGTTGGATTTCCTGCTTTATAGATAGATCCCGTTGAGTTATTTGCAAAGCTCCTAAACATAGTATTTTTTCTTAGGGAGGGATAACCAATTGAAAATGTCTCAAATGAAAACAATGTAAAGCCTTGTGTATCAAAATATTATCCCTCCCTTATCATAATGCCATATATGCTTTTGTATTTAATGTGCACAACCATATTATACAGTAAACCCTTTCATGTATAACCTGTCCCCAGCCTTCTTCAGTAAGTTCTGAAACATCTAGTCATATTAATAGCAATCCATTCAACCAGGAATCTATGTACACACTTCATGAATATAAAATTGTTTCACTCTTGCAAAGTCCAGCAGCTAAAGAAAATACAATATACATGTCTAATACATTGACAGATTGCCTCTTGGGGAAAAGAGCTTTTCTAGACTCTATGAAAAGTCACCAACATCATGTCTGGAATAGAATATTCACTCAATCAATATGTGTATTTTGACAGCTACCAGCACTAAAAACTTTCCTGGCGTTGCTCAACTTCCTAAAATGATTTGAAAACTTGGACATTAATATGAATTTAGTTTTAACATGTTAGTAGATTTTATTTTGTATTAATGCCATGTATAATTTTTTTACACATTGTGAGTACTATGGATGTTTATTTAGTTCTTCATCTTTAGGTAATCTGACAAATTGATGGTATACTTTTCACTGTGTTTGGTTTGATAGTCAGTGCCTGCACATTCCAATATGTCACTTATAACCTAATATTCTAGCAATCTGTGATTGCACATATTGGCTAATATTCCAATAGTGGTGTTAACAAAAAGATTTAGAATCCCAGACACACACATAGGAATCTTGTCTACACTAGTGGAAATAACTGTGGGCAGTGGTGAGACAAGAACAGATATAAGCATTTTTTTCTATTTTTTTCAGGCTGGTGGTAGTACTTTTTCTATCATATAATGGGCCCCTGCAGTTCTAACCCCCAAAGGGCAATAAGATACAAAAGAGTTTTTGGCAGAAAAGGTCACAGCCAAAGCCTTATTACATCTGTGAAGACTTTTTATAATAAAAAATAATTTACCCTCAAGCCATTTGCAAATTATAGTGAGAAACACTACTTTTATGATCTGCAAGATATTCAACTTGCCAAGATTCTATTTCACAAGATTCACCCAGCATATGTTGCATTATACATTTTACTTGGCAAAATAACCTATTTTTCACTGGGCAAATTTCACCAATGCAATCTGGCATGCTTACAAATGAAAGGCCTCACTTTTCAAATTAGCCAACCGTATTGCTCATAGCATTTGAGCCGTAAAACTTTTTCTTCTCAATTAGCTATTAAAAATACGTTTTGCCACTTAAAAATGAATATTAGGTAGACCTGTCAGCTTCTTTCATATTTTGTGAATACTAACTGACCTTTAAAAATAAAATACAAACCTCTAGGAAAGGAAAATGTAAAATATTAATTTTTCTGGAAGACATGTAAGACTTAGAATGGTTTCTATGAACTTGTTAAGTTTTTGAGATCATCCCACAACCTTTTATATGTATTGTAGAATATTATGGATTTCCTCTTCTAGATGCAGACAAAAATGCAGTTGAGCAAGGTGAGGGCAAAAAATGTAAAAACTACCTGGGTCCAGAAGAGCATATGACTTCACTTCCTCCCAAAAGGCAGTTATACAGCCCCCAGTGACCAATGTCTAGAACCTAGAACTGTAAATTAAACTGGAAGGTAGTGTTCCTTTGTCCTCTATATTATCAAAACAGGGATTTTTTTTTCCTTCCGGTAAAATATAGGCTGTTGGGAGAAAACATGAACCCGTTTTTTCTATATGGACAAAGAACAAGGGACTTGAAAATGATCTTTGAATTATTGGATTATTTAGAAATGAGTGAGTACTGGATAGATATTAAAAAATGTAAATGCACCCTTTACAATCTAGGTATGGTACCACTGCTTTAATGAACACAGACTTCCCTGCACTGTACTCTAACATGAGTTTATGCATATATGTACATTATTATTAAATAATTGAGCAAATATAATATGTGAAGTGTAAAGAAGTACTGGAGCATCTGATTTACAATAGAGAGTTACTGAAAGCACTAAACAGAAAGCAACACTAGCACATAGTTCATGTAACTGTTCTAGGTTTGTGTCCGTGCCCAGCTAATACATTACAGTAGACATACTAACAGCAATATTTACATGGTAAGGAATAGGAAATCACCTAATGGTTAGAAAACCTCATCAACTAGGACACAATGAAAGACAGAAAAAATATGTACTGTACATAATTATGCATGCAGTTTTCTTTTTTAGATGACTAACTCAAAGAGGTATGGGATCCTCATAACTAATACCAGGCATAATATTTAAAGTGGACCTGTCACCATATATGTTACATTATATAAAAGGTTGGGTAAAGACTGAATGGGAAACCCACAGCCTCCTGGGATACATACTTCATGTATACCAGGCTGTGGCCTGCTCCTTCTGAGATCTCAGCCATTCGTGAAAGGGGCTTTTGTGAAAAATAAAAAGAGCGAGCAAGTGCAGTGAGATCAGCACATTTGATTTTTACATTTACAGGAAGGCACATCACTGGATATCATGCTTGCGCAATGCGAGATTAAGTGATGTCAGCAGAAGAAGGAAGAAGATGTCGGTGCCCGTTGTGCAGGAAGAAGAAGGAAGATGGAACAGTGCGGCACAGACTGGACTAGGATTGCGGAGGGATTGATGGCTCTGTCACTTATAAAATGTCATTTTTTTTTAAACAAAAGTTCCACTTTAGGAAACGGCAAATAGCAATAATAAGGATGTGTAAAATGTATTACCCAAGTAATGTCACTGAAGCTGGTATTATCGGGGTCAGTTCACTTAATCCTTTATTCTAAACAGAATACTGCACCTTGTATATTCTGAGTACCTTTAGCATTGGCTTCATAAATACAATTGTGTGTGTCTTCCCAGGGAGACTTACTGTATCATAGTTATGCTGTGTCGCTACTGTTTTAACAGAGTTCCTCTTTAATGATGGATTTCGATATTTTAAGGATTAAACTCAGCATCTAACATTACCATAGTTACCATTTTTTCAGATACAGCAGATTTATATATTCTGTTTTCTTCTTGCAATAAATATATCCCTGTTCTTGTAGGTAAGGCTTTTATGAAGATGTCAGTGGAAACAATACAGTACATATTGTGAGGTCAAGTAGTAACCTGTACTCTCTAAAGAATCGATAATATTGAGTCATGTATGCGTTATGCAGAAGCAGGGGAGACGATAAAAATGCTGTATTCTCAGAATGAAATGCACTATGCAGCATGTACAATATATATACACTGATCCATCTGAATGCAAAGCCACTGGAGTATGGAGACTTTTAAATTTAATATGCACTTCAGCTTAGGAATGCAAAATGTGTAAATGCCAAGTGCCAGATCCATTAAGTCTAGCTGTATTAAACTATGTTAAGATTAATACCAAAACCTACATAGAAGATCATGCAATCTCACAGTATCTGATTTGCAGCAAGTTCCCTTTTTACTGCGTTTGTCTTCTATAAAAGCAGATTGGGATCATTTTTTTTATTTTTTTTTTTAAATCAAGTCAGTCAGTAAAATCCACAAGAACCTTCACCATTGAGCAATACAGCTTTAAGATATTCAGATCAAGTTACATGGAGGAGCCGACGTAAAATAGTAAACGGTTCTTACTTTGGTAAAGCTCAATGTAAGAATACAGAAAGCAGATGTTTCAATAAGAACTCCAGCTTACCAAAGTGAGACCAGGGGTGAGAAGGTGTCTGATTCCTAGCTACAGAAATAGATACAGAAACTAATAAATTCAGACAGAGATGCCTAATTCAGACAGATTGATCGATGGCCTGGATATACATATATATTAATATATTATTATAGTAATAGCTATAATAATCTATTTAACAATCTAATATATATATATGTTACATATCTTACAGCTGTCAAGGTGAAATGTTATTGAATATTAAGACCCCATAAAAGCGGGCATTCTCTGGGAAGCAGCCATATCACATTATTTTCATCTGGTCACATGTCCCCATGAGTTACATGATGCTCTTCTTTGTCACTGTACAGGGCTCCTGAATGTGCAATTTGAGGTTTGGAGCTAAACTGTCAGCTCTTTTAAATCACTTTATTAAGGCTGCTGTGCCACGTAGGATAAAGTCACCAATCATTGGCAAGTAATTGAATGTTCAAATACATTTGCTATAGGGGAATCCTGGGATGGAGAGAACAGGATAGAGGAAATTAGGTTGTTTTAGATAAATTCCTTGAAAGCTTACAGCTCGCATGACAAGCTGTGAAATATACCCCACTTTGAATGGGAATGGAGAGAAAGAGAGAGAAGGGGAACCTGAGAGTGTGCGGGCTGGTGAAGTGGATGACTTGAGAGTGGGGAATGTTTATTTATAGGACTGTTTTAACCCTTTATGAGAATGGGTGAGGGGTACCATGTGCCCTGTACTCATTCCCCAGGATGTGGGTGGATATCTGATGACCTCCCTATTAAAGAGGGCTACCGTATACTAAACAAGCCCCCATCCGCAGATCCACCGAGATTACACCAATCTCTGGCCTACCAATGCACCTTGCTGTCTTTTTAACCTCACCACATGGTATCTGATTTTTTTTTTGTTTTTTTTTTTTAGTTTACTTTAAGCCAAACTATAGCACCAACACTTCATGATGTAAGTAAACTTATTATGTATTGTAATGTACCCGGCTTGTTTCTCATTTGCCCAACAATGCACCTGGCTGCCTTTCTTACCTCATCTGGGCTACCAATGTACTTGGCTGCTCTTTGTTCCTCATCTGGGCTACCAATGCCCTTGGTTACCCTTAGATTCTCATCTTATCTAATATTATTAATATTACACAGTATTTTTATATCGCCAACATATAAAGCAGTGCTTTACAAAGTCCAAAGACTAGCTGTCCTTTAAAGGGGCTCAGAATCTAAAGTTGCTACCACAGTCATATGTCTTTAATATAGTCTAAGGACAATTTCTTTTGGGGGGGAAGACAATTAACCTAACTGCATGTTTGTGGAATGTGGGAGGAAACTGGACTACCCGAAGGAAACCTACGCAAACACAGGGAAAACCTGCAAACTCCATGCAAATAGTGTCCTGGCCGAGATTTGAACATGGGACCTAGTGCTGCAAAAGCCAGAGTGCTAACTTCTGAGCCACTGTGCTACCCTTAGATTCTTATCTACCCTGCCAATGCACCTGGCTGTCTGTTGTCCCTCATGCAACCTACCAATGTATCTGGCAAACCTAGGATGTCTGACTCCAAATACTCCTTCAACCAAACCACTACAAAAATAATGCCTCATTCACCTTTTGTTGGCAAAATGGAAATACATTAAATTGATGGTTGTCTCCAACCATGCGGCTATGTTGGTCACTCTATAGGGGCAGAGGAGTTGTCACGGAAGACTTTCTGGCTTGAGCACTGGGGCAATATCCAGGCATCAAAAAGTCCTGAAAACACCCTGGAAATAGACTCCTGCCTAGGAGCTAAGCATTTAAAATCATGTTTATATTAAAGTCAATAGAGGCTCCAAAGGCAGCAAACTGATCATAGAAGCTACATGGAGCATCTACTTTACTGCTAGATAGCATTCCCATCTCTTACCACCTGTACATTGAATAGATTCACTCCAATGTTATTTATTTATTACAAGCTTCTTTGAGCGTTTTTAATGCCTGATATTACCGGGGGTCTGAGCAAGCCCAGTTTGTTGAGGGGGGTTAAAGGAGAGAAGGGGAGAGAGAAATAGGTAAGAAAAACAGGTAGAGGGAAAGAGAGGAGGGGAAGAGTGAGAAGTGAGAAGAGGAGGACATAGGAGTGTGTGGGGGAATTGGAGGACCTGAAATAGGGAAGTAGGAGAGAGGGAAAGAAAGAGAAGGAAAGAGAGAAGTGGAGGACCTGACAGTATGTATGGGGGGGGGGGGAGAGAAGTTGATGACCTGACAGTATGTTTGTGTATGGGTTGTATAAGAGAGAGAGAGGGAGAAGTGGAGGACCTGACAGTGTGTGTGTATAGAGGGGGATAGGAGAGAGAAGTGGAGGACCTGAGAGTGTGGGGGAGAGAGCACAGGAAAGCCCACACACAGCCTGGTTATAGCATCTACAGGCTGCACACGAATAGCTCAGTCTGGAGATTTATTCAAAGCTTGTACAGAGAACATCACACACTTCCTCCAGCCTCTTTATTGCCAGATCAGATTGCAAGGTCGTCTTCAGAGAATATCCTGTAAACAAGGTGTCGTCTATATATTTATTTATTTTGACCAGGCACAAATTGTCAATTGTATAGTTGAAAAACTTGCAATGTTTGGCTACTACTAAAGCAAGCATGTTAAAAATGACAGGCATAGAGCCTTTTAAACAGACTTCAGAGTCATTCCTAAAAAAAGGTGCTGAGTACCAGAGAGGTAACCAATGCAGAGACATAGAAAGGTGTACATAGTATGGGAGTGATTGGAAGGGCGCCATACAACACTTTTGGGAAGAACTGGATAGCAAACCTTCAAGCTCCCAAATTGCTTTGCTGTTTGACCTAGATCAGGCAATAAAACACAAAATTGTGTCCCATATAGTGAAAGAAAGAGACAAACTCCAAGTGTCTATACATTTGCACTTAGCGGGTCTGTCTGTATGAAATGAGGTTGGGAGTCTATTCAACTATAGGTATGTTGGAGAACATTTTTGAGAGCATTATCAATTAAAAAACTATGTGCAGGACTCAATGCAACAGTTTTATACACTATTTCTTTATTACATGTTTAAATCATGGAAAATTGTATTCTAAATTGTGATATTTTCTACTGTAGCCCAAAAGATACCACAACCAATGTGTGCACCCCCCTCCTCCCCCCCAGTACAGTATCTAGAAGAATTCTGTAGAAATGAAGAAGTAAAAGACCAGGAAAATGTCAAAAGTTTACTATTTCAAGTGACATGGAAATAAATGGCAAAGAATATTGTGTTCAGTTATAGAACAATGTCCTAATGCTCCTTCCTCAATAATCACATTGCCAGGAATGGCACTGAACAGGCAGTGATGACATGCAATAATTAATGATGGCACCAGAAACTTGTTACAATAAGCATTATGCAGGCATGGTACATGGTATAGAGATGGATTGCTGCATTAACCACAAGCCTGATCCCTGTAATAAATCTGTCAGGAATGGGAATTCTTGCATTGAACAAGTATGTGAAATACCAGCTCATAACCTATTTCCTCCAGCCTCAAACTGCCCTGGAGTTCCCAAATCTCCAAATCAGCTTGTGTTGTTCCATCTATTGAATGGTATCATTGCCAACATCCAAGCTGAATTCTAGTGCATACAGTACAAAAGTAAGCTTGCTGCATGCTGTGCCAATGTACAACTTGAGGGCTCTGACCCCACATCTACAACAAGCTCATCCACACCATGGAAGAACACAACTATCAGATCAATCTTACCCTTAGCTGCAGTGAGAAACCCTACGCACATCAACAGCAGATACTTCAATTTCCCCAGCGCAGTCATGTCTGTGTATTTTCCACACATCCAAGCAAATAGGGGGTTTTAACAAGATTTCACCCAAGAACTGTGTCTGATCACAGAGAATGTTCTTTGGAGCCAGATGATGGAATGGAGATCCAGTTTAAAGGTTGGACGCCTCTTGGAGTTGGCTCTCATGTCATAATGCAAAGATCAGAGCCACTGCAGGGATAAAACTGGCAGCTAGATCCTGGGCAAAGCTGCTAGATCCTGGGCAGAACTGCTGGATCCTGGGCAGAGCTGCTAGATCCTGGGCAGAGCTGCTGGATCCTTGGCAGAACTGCTGGATCCTGGGCAAAGCTGCTAGATCCTGGGCAGATCTGCTTGATCCTGGGGAGAGCTGCTCGATCCTGGGAAGAGCAGCTAGATCCTGGGTAGAGCTGCTAGATCCCGGGCAGCACAAGTGGTGCTGAATAGACAGCGACCAAGGAACAGGAAAGCAGTCAGATATCCAGCAAAGGAAGAAGGAGGATTGGCTGAAGAAGAGAGATCAGAGCAGACACAATGTAGTGCTAGCAGCAGAAGGAGCTGGACTCAACCATCAATGAACACCAAGAGGGGAAAGAGACTGCACAGAGACCTCCCTGCCACCCTTCTCCTTCCATCACATCTCTCTTCTACTGGAATGCCCAGCCTTGTACCAGCAGGATGCCTGGCACAGCTATTCACACATCATCACAGTCAGATCCAGCATTCACATGCGCACTGCTGCCAATAGGTGTATGTAAGATCACTGGCAAGAGTTAAACTTTCAATGAACTTTCGGCAAGATCCCCCCTGTCTGCTACATTCTATCTCTCTGCAAGGTCTGTATGTGTGGCTGATGAGAAGAATAAAAAAATCAGAGGTTTGCAAAGGATAGCAGACACGTCTAGGAAAGAGTATTGTAAGATTTCGTGTTAGCAGCTGTAATGCTGTTACTAGGCATCCATTTGGTACGATCGTGCATTTGCTGATCATTATTGCAGTGATCTCAGCTCCTAACAGACTGGCATGACACAATGAATCTTAATTAAAGTGATCACTGCTATGTATGGTGCTAACTTCAAAAGAGATGATGGATGTAGAAGGGTGAAAAAAAGCCTTGGTACTCTGCTAAGAGTCCCAGTAGTTCATTTGCAGTTCTTGATCAGGACAGATTGACCCCCTTTATGTGTTCAGAAGCAAAGAGCTGATGTCTCCTTGAGAAAGGATGGATGCTGATGGCAGTGTCATCTGTAATGACTCGTAGCCCAGCAGATTATCTGCTATTAAGAGCTTTCAAATCATTGCACTATCACAGATGGAGATTTATCTGTGACTTTCTCTGCAGTCTTTGAACTATTGTATTTATCTTGGACACCAGGGATAATGATCGCACTGTGTTCTGTGTTGAATATTTTTAGAATCAGGTTGTAAAAAGGTACCATTATTTGGTGTTATAGCAGAACTGATGGGAAAAAAAGGTCCAGTACTATAAGTGGTTGGCGTTTGGCTAGCAAAGGGTTAAAGCTTGAGAATCTCCTTCCTTAAGGAGCTTGTGATCAGAGGAAATACATATTAATTGTTCAAACAAGTTTCCAACTGATCCTGTAGGCTCTCAGTGTGGAGGAGCAAGGAGATCATATTCTGTATTTGAATAGGATTAATAAAGAAAATGGAAATTGGAGGAAGCTGACTTTGCTATACGGTTGTGAGTGCAACAGAGGTGATTGCAGTCTTTAATAAAAAAAAAAAAGAAAAAAAATCTGGAAAGAAAAAAAATGTGACACTGCTGCCATCTAGTGTCCATGGTCGTTGAAATCACATTCTAAATTCATTTCTCTTGATTTTCAGGTTTTAGCCAATTACTTTTGTGATGTCATCATCCTGAAGTGAAAACACAGCTGTATCTAGAGAAACTTGGGGCTGCTATTACTCGTTCCTTTGTGGAAATGCTTGCTGCCTGGCTGAATCTGACCTAAATATTTCACAGTCATAGACCTAAAAAACAAGCATGCTGATATTTCTGTGACAGCCAAACAATATGTTCAGAATTATGCGATTAAAACGTAGAAACCTATTCTTATGGCAGGTTTTATTTAACTACCAGTAATAGAAGAACATAAACCAAAAACTGCAAGCCTCTACACTCAGAAGAATGCAACCTTGAGCTAAATAAAGAAATACAGTTTTGGCATTTTTTATTGGAAATTATTTTCAGCTGGTGTGACTGCATGTAATGAGTAATCTTCACATTACAAATACAAAGATTTTTTGTGAATAAGTTACCTGCCAGTTTGATAGTTATCTCTCTACTTTAAAGGCCAATGCCATCTTGGCATTTTAAACAAGACACCCCATAGCACCCACTCTCTTTCACATTTGTAGTGAATGGAGAAATGTGTGGACAGTATGGTGGCCTTTTACATTAATGGTAATGTAAAAAGGCACCAACTATTGACACAATGAAGCTGACATGTTACTGTTTGAGTGTCCTACTACCAATGACAAGTTGCTGCAACTTCATACCCTTAAGCCATTAGGGAAGAGTCAATAACAGCAGAATAGTCAGGGGTACAGCAGAGTGCATATAGTGTGCCACCCAAGCGTCTCTCAAGATGTATCATGCTACATGAAATGCTGCACCCCCTGCATCCTTCCACTCCCCAATGACCATCCAACCAGCTATAAAGGCATTGCCAATTGTTGCCCTGTCACCACTGTGTCCTAAGTATATACTTGCACTGGCTATGGAATATTAAAACTCAAAGATACAATCCATTCAATATTGCTGTCTCTTACTAACAACCTCTTGGTAACGAGGGTCCAGAAAATCAAGTAAAAATATAGAAAGAATGGTATTAACACAACACAGGCTGGAGCAGATTGGATAAGAGTTAGGAAAATTATTCATTTAATTATTCCTCTACTTTACAACCCCTTAGACTAAATGAGCAATAGGCTCTTATTATAGGGGGCGGCATGAAAAAGTAGTAATAAAAACTGCCCGGAGTTCAGATTTAGGCCTCTTACCCAGAACAAGCATGCAGGTAATGTGTTCTCTTTTTATCAGACTGTTCTTAGTGGCATACTTGTTCCAGGTCAGCCATTAGGAAAATAGTGAAGCATTAGATTTACCATAATAGCCAGGAGATTAACAATGACAGCTCCAGTATTTCATTAGTGACAAGTTACTGTAACATACCAGCACTACAAAAAACACAAACATAGTATAGACACAAGGTAAGGCTGTCATATCGGATGGTTCCCCCATGCCATAAACCCCATACTTTTAAACCACCCCATGCATGTTCTGTAAACTAAAATTAAAAAGTATTAATAGTTAATAAATGCCTGGGCACATTTTTACATTTGGGTTATAATAGTAAATATACTTTGAAAGCAAGATCAAGAATGGTAGACTGAATTTGATTCCAGCAAACTGGTCTGATTGTTTTCATAGAAGGAATATCAGGGATTTTGGTGAATATTGGTGAAGGAAGGTTTGGCAGTAAAAGCTGAAAGGACACGTGAACTTGGACCCTGATCACATTGGTGATTTTATATTTGATTAGCATTTCATCACTAAGGGTTTGCTGCCAACAATGTATACCTTGTAGCTGTGGGAGGTAATACCAAACATCTAGTTCTACATATAATTCTTAAAGCTGATGCATGGAACTGGAACTGAAGGAATTTAGAACTAAAAAGAGATCTTTTTAGAGCTTGCTATCACTGGTGGGTCACTGGAGGCTATGAAGCGGTAAGGTTAGTGCTTACCCAATACTGCCACAGCTTGACATTGCAGGAAGCAGTGATACAAGTTTTTGACAAATGCTCATCAAATGCCCTAGTGCTGATGGCCAGCTGAAAGGCTGTAAAAAGACACCCAGTTAATTGCCCAGTAAACAAGTGAAAACAAGGCTATAGGGTGTAACTAAATTCAATTACTGAAATCCATTAAACATTTTTAAAAATGTATGTAACTTCAAAGATGTTTCTTAAGCCTTTTAAATTGACAGCTTTCATTACATTATTTGGTCCTTGGTCTTGTCTATGCAGTTTTAGGTATTAAAGGAAAACTGGGTCCCTGGATTGCTACCCTGTCACACAAATTACCAATGGAGGCATGTGGCACAAGGATGGTTCACAACTGCCACAATCAGCACTCTAAACAATTGTATGGAGCTGCCGCTGGAACATTGTACAAAGGAACTTGTTGTAAAAAGCCTAAGATGTAAAGTGAAAAGTATAATGTTGAACAAAAAGAGATGGAATGGGTCCTGGAAGCTTGCATCTGTAATAACTAAAGTTAGCCAAGGGTACCATCTATAATCCAAATCTTCCACATTAAATGAGGAACAAAACATTTGTTTAGGGGACCAAGTGTTTTAGAAAATAAAGTCAGCCGGTGTAGATCTGATGACCAGTAATGAATTTACTACCATCTTTCCTCAGTTTATTAAACTTAGAACTAATAAAAGTAGTTGCCTATTCATTGCCAAAGGTTATAATTTGCCATATTAAATATGCCATCGGTGTCTTCTAAATTATAGTTTAATTTTATTTTATTTTACAGTTTCTATTGTAACTCTGCTGCACTTACTGCAGTCTCATGATTCCTTTTATTTAAACTGTAAAATATTGTTTTAAACCAAAGTTGGCAGTCTTCATGTTTAATGATGCTAGTAGGCTTTTTGGAGAAGAGCGGAAGCGAAATAATGAATGACCTTGCATATATGATAATATATTGTGCTGCAGATGTTGTACTGGCATGTGACTAGGAGATGTGAGCTGAGCTTTTGAACAAGACTTGTGTTTACCCATCTGTCTCTGTGACATTATGTATGGAAATGAATGGCAAACATGCACATTTGCAAGTGCACATAGCAACAATAAAGCTCCATGGGCTTTCTGGACACATGAATGGCAATTTGAATAAGTGGTTCTAATGATCCAGGAAAAGTTTGCTGTGTCACAGAGGAATCACTTGAGATTGTCAGAGCATCTTATATGGATACTCATCTTGATGTCTATGGAGATTAGGAGTGAACCATTAATCCCAACTGACTGAGCAGCTACCAGCATGTGTACTTGATACAAGTAAAGCTCCCTTCAAGCAAGTAGATTTGCTCATTTTAAATGCCATACAAGACAGCTAAGGAGCCAAGCAGGACAGCTTCCATCATGATGGGCGAAAGATTATATTTGGTAATACTGTCCTATAAAACACTTGTACCCTATATTAATATAACCACATAAGCATAAATGAAAATCCGCAGCATTCGAAAACAAAGCAGACTAAGGAATGTCTTGAACTAGTTTGGTCCCTATATAAAAGACTAACTTGTTTAGGAGGCCTAAGGCAACCTCCTGGCAATCTATTTTTCAGGATATATATATATATATATATATATATATATATATTCCAATAGTTTTGAGTAGTAATTTTAGTAATTGTATTTACAGAGGCACCTGTAACATATGTGACTCCTACTCCTTTTTACCATATATGCACTCAAACATACATACATACATCCAATAATAAAACAAAGATATGAAGAGAAATCTTAGTAAAAAAAATAATACCCACAGACAGCACAAAAAACCAGAGTGGCACTAACTTTTTCATACTCAATATAAAACTTTTTCTAAAGGTGTCTAGAGTTCTACTTTAAGCCCCTTATACTAGCTAGCGAAACTGAGTATTAGAGAATATGTTCTGTGCATTTGTAGGTTATTGCCACTCCCATGTGTATCTTTAGCTGGTTATAAATTGATTTAAAAAATTGTCACTTTTTCTTCTTTGCTGAGTAGATTCAGAGCTCACCTACACTTGTGGGAACATAGCATCATGATTAATAACACCCAATTGCAGCTTTGTGCAATAATACACAATTCATCACATCATGATCTTACAGTGTAGCAATTGATTGGACCCAATCCTGCAGTAGTGCAACTGAACATCATTTGTGTAGCCGAGTCTCAGGAGGTGGAAACACTATCTTTTTTCATTTCTTAAAAAATAGCAGGGAGTTGAATTACCCAACCCTTTGCCTGCTGCATTTCATATTTTGATCTTCTCATTACATGGCTATGGATTTTAGACTGCAAATCTTATAATTTATTTTCATTTTCTTGTGTACACATACAATGTGATAAAAAATCATAATAGAATATATAATAACGTTTTGTGACGAGCATATACTTATCGGTGACTGCCAAGGATTCGCCTCCCACGTTTATGTTGATTCGTGTTTTGTGGCTTTTATGTTCTTAGCTATCTTTTAAGTTACTTTAATACTAGAAAAAAATAAATAAATGTACACATTAAATATATGCGTTTTACAATAACAGTTTAAATGACAATTGTCTTTTTCATTTAGTGACTAATAAAAAAAAAAAAAACAAGAAGAAACAGCTTTTAGAGTATTACATTCTTTGCAAAGCCTCACAAACCTGAAAAAGTAACAAAGTACTACTACATTTTAACAAAACAAACCTTGCTTGAAACCCTGTAAAAATATCTTCTGGCATCAGCTGCCACTTAAGCTTCTGCAAATGCTGATCATGTCAATCACAATCTACTATCTCTGTCAATCACAATATTTCATGAAAAAGGACAAGGTGAAGTTAAAGATTTAAAAATAACTTTCTTTTACCTTCATGTCCATGCAATGAAGGCCACCAGATTTACAGCACCTTATTCTTTGTCTTAATCTGGAGATTTTTTCAATCAAATTGCAGATCACAGATTAAGGTATCTAAAATAAAACTAACCAAAATCTTTAAAAGTATCAATAAGTTTTTACATGAAATAAGTCATGTGCAGCAATTTTTTTTATGTAGGTAAAAATAGTAAGAAACTTCTATCAAGCCCATGACCCCGTTGGTGTGCAGATGTTTCTGGGGCATAAGGGCACAGAACACACAGTCAGAATATGATCTGACAAAGGTTTAATCCTATCTCCATTTGAATAAAAATGTGCTTTACCACAGTCTCACTATACCCTGTAATGCGCCTGGGCACACAAACCACTACCGACTCCAGATATCCTTGAATAAGGTTTATTCAGACTGGTACAGCACAGCAAGGGTTAAGTCCAATCAAGCAAGGTACAGAAGGATAAGGCAAAAGCAGGTCAGTAACAATCCGAGGTCAGGGCAGGCAGCAGGCAGAATGGTCAATAACAATCCGAGGTCAGGGCTGGCAGAGTTCAATCAGAGTTAGGTTCAGACCGGGTCACTGAGGAGATGACAAGCAGAAGTTTTAAACACACAAAGACACACCCAAGCACACTGTGGTAACAGAGGCTATAGCGGGCAATGGGGTGATGGACAGGCTCTCCTTAAATAGCCAGGATGACCAATCACCTTGCGCCACCTGGCACTGTCTGATGGGAGACTGAGTAAATCCCCTGCAGCTGATTGGCCGCAGGGAATTCAAACTATCTATGTCCCGCCCTGGGGCGAAGCAGCCGAGTGCCACGCCCTCGGGGGGTACAAGAGGGACGCATGGTAACACGCGCACCTCTTCCCACAGTATCCCTAGGACGTGCACTACTTTGCACTTGCACAGTGCTGGGAGCAGGAACCACATTCAAAGGGATGCAAGGGCTGCTGCCTGGCTGATCAGTAATTAGTCCAGGGCGGATCCCTCCGCCTGCAGAGACAGACAAGCTGTGAGCAGAGGAGCAGCCTTGGTTATGCTGCTTGCTACTGAGGGGTCTCCCTCTGTGGCTGGGAACCCCAGGGACACCGCAGGCTCGCAGGGCGGGTAAGTTCCTTACATGCCCCCTCCAAAAAAATCCCATCTCTTCCTATTTCTAAAAAAGGGCAAAGATTACAAATAAAATCCTAACAATCAATTTCTCCATTCTTCTTATCTTTCCTCAAAACTTCTTAAACCTGTTTCAAATTATAACTATACATCTACAGTATATACATATCTATCTATTTATATATATATATATGTATTATTTACTTGTGACAGTGGTTTTAAGAACTTGCACTATGGGCAATAGTGTTATAGGAAGCCTTTTGTTATGTTTTCTGACATTTTAAGCTAAAGAAGGTTAATTGCTATTTGACTACTTTGTTCTTTAGGTCATTATCAGATAGGAGCTCTCAGCTGCGTGTTTTACTTTTTTAAACAGTCTCCAGAAACAACATACATCAAATAAGAACTTAAAACAGCATATCTTAGTGGAGAGCACTGTACTTACTACATAAATTGGAATTCCTCTTGGCCCTGTCATATGTGGGATATCATAAACTCCAAAAGTTTTTGAGATTCTGGTATTTTGCTCTGTTTAAAGTATTAGATATATTGTTAAAAGCACCCAGATGATTCCATTGTCCGTAATAGAATTATTGAACAGGAAGTCAGTTGTTTGTAGAAAAAGATTAGTGTATTATCCTAATTATCTTTTGTTCCACTAAAGGCAATTTAAATCTATTAATGCAATTTACTGGCCTGTAAACATCTGTAAAGCTTGTCTAAATCTAAGGCATTCCCCAGTTCCCTCTGCCTATGTTGAATTTCCTGTAAACTGCTTTCATACTGATCAAAATAATTTTATTTTGTACACAATTGTAACAATTGTATTTTAAGTACTAATTGTATTTATAGTACTAACAGAAACTAATCTAAATCCACCTTCTAGTAACCTTGATTTAGTAAAGGTATCACTGATTGGTTATAGCACATTATTCATTGTATTATTCGAAGTACTTTTGGCTTCTGTCTAGGATAGAAGGCTAGCAGGAAACATCAACATTCTTTTTTTTTTTTTTTTCTATTTATCTCTACTGTAAGAAAATCTTTGGGAAATCTAAATTGGGGATCGAGTAGTGTTATTGTACTAATCATTTAGAGCTCTTAGGGACAGTTTAAGATGATGGTGTTTAAAGTATCGTTTAACAATCTGTTGGGGTTGTTTGCGGTACAATGCCGCAGTATGGAAGGATGTATGTATTTATTTGCCAGTATGTTTGGGGGGATTGTAATGTAGTGTGTTATGCGCTGTCGCAATTCCATGTATGATTGCACCCTGACTGTATTGTTTTCGATATTTTGATTATTACAATCTTTTATTCAATCAAAAATATTGTCAATCAATTGATCAATTGAATCCAAGGGAAATACGTAGGCTGACATTACTTACTTTTTCCTCTAAGAAGGCTAGTTGTCTGGCTTTTCAGTTTTTATCAGTATAATAAATATCCTTCACTTGGTAGCCACAAATATAAAGCTGACTGTTACCTATCCCCAATGTGTGTTTTTTTTCTGAAAAGATATAGTACCATGAACAAGGTGGAGCTTTTAAAAAAGCTACCTCTTTTATTTGTGGTTTGCACAGAAAGATATTCCAACAAAGCTCTTGGTTTCAACAAAGGCAGCTGGACAGCATTCATTTTTATTATCACATTACACTCATCTCATCCTATTCTTTCAATTATCTTTGCTTGGTAGGAAACTTAGACCATTGCTTAGCCTTATTTAGTTCTAACTGTGGCAAAATATTAGTTCACAAAAAAAGTTGCTGAACCTGTAATATTACTTAGTTACATAGTGTGATGTCCACATGCAAAAATTTTCTGTTATGTTTTATAGACTTCATTTAAAGGAGAATAAAAGTCACTTTTTAATGTAATTGGAAATTTAATCATTTCAAAATAATAAACATAGTGTAAGGCCCTGATCAGCTGCACTCCTCTCCAGACACCAGTCCCCCAATCAAACAACGCAGTCTTCACCTATAGCAAGCCCCCGCTCAGCCTTGGGAGACTGGTTGCATCTCCCAGCACTCGGTTTGCCCCGGGACTTACTGCGCAAGCGATGTAACCACACTTCAGCACAGTTTAGCCCAGCTATAGGCTACAACAGGCACTGGTGGCTGAGAGCAGAGAGGCTATAAGGACCCAGCAGCCAATGGCAGTGCCGGACTGAGACAGGAGCTAAATGCCTCTGAAATACCTTTCAGCTGTGCACAGCCTCACAGAGTGGTGCTAGAGATGTGAAAAATACATCAGGCTGCACGGCTAAAGG
>NC_092861.1:62555235-62636859 GCF_032062135.1 Pyxicephalus adspersus
GGATTTTTGCCCAATCAAAATCATGACAAAAATCGTAATTTCACCAAAGTGAAGACTTTAGTTTTAATTTATTTTTTATGTTCTCCTTGTGGGTTTAGTCCTTGTGGAGTTCATAATAGGGAAGAGTTGTGATTTTGACAGGAACATTTAGAACTTGTACTCATTATGGTTTGTACTCATTTACTGGTTTGATTCTCATTTTATTTCTGATCTGATACAATGGTTGAATTCCCAGTGAATATGAAGTGGGGTAATTATTGTAAAATTGCAGCAAACTGCATGTTGCATTGTGCAACTGCCCAGCAATATAACATATGCTTAGATATCTATTACCATTGCTTCATATCCTAAATAAAACTCACGGCTGCAATAAAGTATATTAACCATCTCCTCCCACACTTCCCTACGCATTACAGGGCTATAGTTGGATAAAAGTTGGTGCAGGTAAAGCACCATTTTAAGAAAAATACAGATTCTTTCTAACTCTTTACATACAGCTCACATTAATGTGACTTATTTGGTGGTGCTTTGTATTCCCTTTCTGAATTAAATAAAGGGGAGGGTTCAAGAAAAGTACTGTGCAGATTGCAAAGGCACCACTACCATCTGCTTTCTTTATCAGCTAGGTCAATAAATGCTTTGGTGGTTAAAGTTATTGTTAACACCAAACCTAAAACCACCAGTGACTGTCCAGAATTGTTTGGGAATAGGAATGATCACAATATTTATAGGACACTGGAATTTTCCACCATTCCTATGTCAATATTGCATGGTATGGGACAGTTGGAGGTAAGGTAATGATTCAAAACTGAAGAAGTCAGGACACTTGTTATATGATTAAGACCATGCACAACATTCTGATGCCTGCATATATTTTAGTGATGTGTAGAGTTATCCTGACCCTTCACTGGCAACCATGCACCTTCCCATCTCACAGCATGTTGTCTAGGTGCCTCTGCTTCACTCCAAGTCTCATCAGATCTGGCATGCAGAGGTTCCACCTCTCAGTCCACTACTTACCAATTCATTTAAAATGTTTATTTGTGACCCTAAATGCTTCATCCCTGTTTTTATCAGTTCCAATATATTCCTGTGCTCTCTAAAAATATCCATGTGCCGAATACCTTCTCGATATTGACTTCTGTTTCCATTTCTAAAATCTTTACTTATTCAGTAAACCTTTCATTACCAAACATCACCCATCCACATAGTCATAATTACTAGAAAATTGAAAGGCATTTTATGGAAATTAGACACTTAAACTGTAACTTTTAGCATACAGCTAAAAGGTAATCAAGATCCCTAGTTATTAAGAACAAGTCACCAAAGGTCATCTGAAATAATCTGAATCTCCACTCCTAAATGTGACACTAGAAGTATTCTCTGTCAGTGATTATTTGATTATTTTTGTCCTGTTAGAGCAGAAGTGTCAAGTAACAAAGTTCCTCTCGGGAACAAAACTGAAGGTTTTGTTAAATGACATTTTCACAGTCTGTCATCAGCCCATACACAGTGACAGATATCAGTCCTAAGCTTAGGTAGAAAACAGGTCAGTCATCATGTAGGCCCTACATATTGAGACTTAGGGGAGATTTTTGCCTATGCAAGAAATAAATATGAGCGAAAAGCCATACAAACACTTATACCTGATGACTGGGACCACCTTACTGAATTCAGATTCTAAATGCCTGTCCTTGACACTTCACGTTCTTTAAGAGTCCTTTTTACTCCCCTTTTCTAGCCCCTATGCCTTATTATATTTCATAAGTTGAACCATGTACCCATCGTCACTGAAATAGAACTCTGCTGCCATATACATTTATAAGGTTTAGACATGAATAAAGTCTGTAAAACATAAGAGGCAGGTTATCCCTGAATAAGTGATTATCAGTGAGTTGTGGGGAGCGGGGAGGCTGAAGATTTTTACAGACACAGTCTCTATGCCCTGAATGGGCAAGGTGACAGTGTATAATGATAGTGGTATTTATATTTAATTTCTAATTTGCTGATTTATTCTGCTTAAAGGACCTGGATCTGATTCTTTTTTTCTCTTTTGATAAAGCCAAATTTACTTTGAATAGGTTAATTAGGTAAACCACTTTACCACTGCACATTCTCTCTCTTTGTAGACTATCCCTTTAAGACATTGATTTTTTACTATATGGTAAATAAATAGGGTTTGGACTGGATTTTGTGTAATATCCTAAAAGTGTACATATTCAGTTACTTGATGAGTCAACCTAATTCACAATAAAAGTGAAATTATTTTTGCAATTTTAGTATTTACAGTTATAGTATTTACAATGTTAACTTACTGAAAACCCAATCATGTATATATATATATATATATATATATATATATATATATAATATATATTAGCCACTAAACTCTATGTCCCGTTACTCCAAAGCTTGAACTTAACATTCACATCAGATGGATGGGAGAAGCCCTCTCCTCTGGAGTGAGTTTCCCTTTATTATCTGTGTTTCAGCACAAATGGGGCTCCTGTCATAGAGATGCCTTCCTGTAGGTCCCTTCTCAGGTCCATCTTCCCCTTGGTCCAATGAATCTCCAACTGCTGGCAATCTTTCTCATCTTCCCCTATAGCCCACAATGCAAGCTCTGGCCAGGCCAACCCCAGATTCCTGTGACAGTCACTACTTCTTTTTCCTATTGTCCAACCATATAATCCTTTTTTTGAGCTTCTGCCTTAACAGGGCTCAAATGTAGCCATAGACCAGTGGACAAATGCACCTGGACTGTGACTGTCTCAAGGATGAATTACAGTCTGCAGAAAATTCTAGAAAAATCTAGAATAATATTCCCCCAGGATTCCTGGACTCTCTCTCTATCTATCTCTCTATCTATCTATCTATATATATCTATATAGATATATATACTAGCTGATTACCCAGCGTTGCCAGGGGTATTTATTGCAATCTTATAGTCCAAAAAAAGTATGTAAAAACATAAGAAAAAGGCACACTGTGCTGAGCAATACATACACACATACATACATATATAGATGCAAATATACCTCTGACATATACCACAGCGGTGTACAAAGATCAGTGGTGCACTCACATGAGTCACAGTCATATGTCTAGCAAGTTTGGTTGAAATGTCTCCATGCATTTCCTAGTGATGACATACATACATACATCCAAATAAAGCTCTGACATATAGCACAGCGCTGTACAAAGATCAGCTGGTGCACTCACATGAGTGTCAGTCATATGTATAGCACGTTTGGTTTAAATGTCCCGATGCGTTTTCAAGTGATGGAGAAACATACATGCATACATCCAAATATAGCTCTGACATATAGCACAGCGCTGTACAAAGTTCACCTGGTGCACTCACACGAGTCTGAGTCAAATGTCTAGCACGTTTGTTTGGTTGAAATGTCTCCATGCGTTACCTAGTGATGACTTACGTATGTAAGTCTTTATTTGGATGTATGCATGTATGTATGTATATACATACATGCATACATCCAAATATAGCTCTGACATATAGCACAACACTGCACAAAGATGTCTGGTGCACTCACATGAGTCTCAGTCATATGTACAGCAGTTTGGTTGCAATGTCTCCATGCGTTTCCTAGTTATCAGCGGTGCACTCATATGAGTCTGAGTCATATGTCCAGCACCTTTGGTGATGCGTTTCCTAGTGATGGTGGAACATAGCAAGTTTGGTTGAAATGTCTCCATGTGTTTCCTAGTGATCAGTGGTGCAATCACATGAGTCTGAGTCATATGTCTAGCAAGTTTGGTGATGTGTTTCCTAGTGATGGAACATAGCAAGTTTGGTTGAAATGTCTCCATGTGTTTCATCCAAATATAGCTCTGACATATAGCACAGTGCTGTACAAAGATGACTGGTGCACTCACATAAGTCTCAGTCATAGTATTGAAAGTTTGGTCGAAATGTCTCCATGCATTTTCGAGTGACGGTGGAACATACACACATACATACATACAATTTCATATATATAGATATATATATATATACACACACACACACATTGTATATATAATCCAGTGATAAGGAGGTTAGGGTATATTTCTCTCAAACATCCAACATCAAAACAAAATACAAATTTACTTCATTTACTAAACTGTGTGAACATTCCAATTTGCAAAATGTATATTCACTTAGCTAAATATGCAGACTGTTTTCTGTTAGCAAATGAATATTGTGTTATTTTCAGCTTTCAATCAGCAATAAGAGGAAATGAGACAGTGGAAACCCTGAAGAATAGTCTAAGGCTTCACTATCTGGTTGTATATCAGAATACATAGTATTGATAAACAATATTTAATATCTACCAGACAGCACAAAACATACTTTGAAAAAAAAAGTTATTTTTTTAAATCTTGACTGTGATACAAAAATAAATATTTACAAAACCACTCAGTATTCCTATAAGTAACCATTCATTTTAAATGTATACAACCTAAACATATTGACAAAATCTGTATAGTCAATGCTGGGGAACAAACTTTGCTACAAACAGGAGGTATACAAGAAGTGACATTTGAACTTGATAAATAAAACAAGGTTGGTACATAAGCAACTACATTTTGGAAAACACAGCATTAAGACAAATGACAATGTGTTTTAATTACCCCGAATTTATTCTTTACTAATGTTAGTTAGCTCAAAGCTTTGGGTCAATGCATTTTACTGATTGTCATTGCTATTTTCTCTATACTGCTTTTCTGAGCAGACCTAAAGAGAAGTAATGTGGGTTTTACTTTGGACAAATTAAACTTGTCCAATCACTCTTCCAAGATTAGTCTGCTGTCAGTGTATGCTGCGGCCATAGATTGACACCCAGTTCAGCTGAAATCAACAGTATGGATGACAACTAATTTGCGCCTTATATACTTATTGCTGTTTTGTTATAAACATATTGGGTAATACCATAGTGTCACATTATGGATTGCTTCTTGCACAGGCCTGTCTATGTTTCTAAATTTTCTCCCTTTTATAGATTGTTCTAAGCATTACTTTGTGTCATTAGATTACAATACTAGTTTTAATATGTTCAGCTCTTTTTTCAAAAGCAAATAATACCTCTTCTTAAATGTATATGTTTTTGAACTTAAAGGGCAAATTAAAATAACATAATGGGGCTTGTTTTATCCAGGGGAAACATAAACATGTTGTACTACCCTTACCGGCAGCCAGTGCTCTCCTCTTCTCTCTGAAGCACCAGGTTATGACCTGCAGAGTAGCAAAGAGAGGAGATTCAGAAGGTTAGTGGAAAGAATCAGGTAACTAAAGTTTTTTTCCCTTCTGACAAAAATGAGCATTTAACCTGATTTTATCCAGAGTTCAGCTTTAAACTGTACTATACTTGTTTTTCCCACTGTCATTTTACAAATAAATCCTTACAAAATTCAGCTTGAGCTATTGAGTTCTAAGAGTGCTGTACCAAAAGTAATGCAACAGCAGTACATTTGTACTTCCTGACATACGTTGTTAAAATCAACCATATTGGTAAAGTAACTCTTCATTTTATTCATGTTTCAGAATCTTGTTTATTGCAGGTGAATAATGGAATCCAAGCAATAGTAACATGTCATCGTTGAGTTCTTGAGAAAGGATGGATGCAGTCTGTCCAACATCCACAGAAGGCTACAGAATGTTTACAAGGATTAAACAATTGGCAAGACATTGACAAGAGCAATGTGCACAGATAGATGAAGAGGTTTAAAGAAAGGGAAACCAGTATTGAAGATAAACCAATTACTGGGAGACCATCGACTGCAATCACTGACAGGAAACAGGATATTTAAAGGTTGTGGAAATACATCTATTGTAATGGAGAGGAGTATATTGAGTAGTGCCTTTGTATAAAGGAAAAGTTCTTCTACTAACAAATGCAGATTAGAACAACCTATGTCAGGTAATAGGAAAAGGTATGCTACATTTGCATTACTTTTAGTACAGCCCTAGTATAAACAACAGGTTTTACAGAAGGGTAAAGCCTAAAAAATAATAAAGAGTCTAAAGTGTTGCCCCCTGGGTGCAAAAAAAGGGTGCAGCACCTCACCTCCCCTTTCTGTCTTGATCGTTCTGGCTGCTACTTCTGTGTATGCCTGTTATCGCAGGAGAAGCCTTTTCTTTACTGGGAGAAACAAAAAAGTCGATCTTACTCGCAGTGCGCAGTGAGGTTGGCACTCTTTTTTTTCCCCATCTTCATCACCCGATCTCGCGCCTGTGCAGTGCAATATCGGTGACGTACGAAGAAGTACCCGTAAGAAGACCGAGGAAGATTGTGGCGCTGGGTCGAAGAAGGATACCGGGACGACACGGGACCTTGTGACACTGTCGAGTTACCTAAACATTTGTTACCACATAGGAACTGGTTTTATTACATTTATATTGACTTTTGTTGCTGACCATGTTTTTCTTAAACCCTGCTTGTACTCTGCCCTCTGGAATATAACCCTTTGATCATTACAACTGGCTTATGTTACTGATTATGGATGGGTGGAGGATTGATCAGTATGTCCCACAGAACAAAAGTATCTTTTTTTATAACTCCACAGGCTTCAGTATGGTTTTCAAGGACATTACTGATCAGCAGTTGAAACTTCAGTATCTACAACACAATCATGGCAATAAATTCAACCATTTAATTCCAGTCTACTTTATATTTGATTGGTGCTCATTAGAATTTTATGAGATACTGTGAATGCAGAGATCCATTTATTTATGTAGCATTGTGATTGTGGTAGACACCAAGCTATGTTGGGAAGCTAATCAATCAATACTTGTTTTTTTCTACATTTAATGGTGAACACGTTTAACAAACCAGGCATTTTGTTTTTTTCATTGCAAAGTAACCAAACGTATCTAGTAGAATTCTGGCAATTATTTTTGCAGAAGTATCATTGTGTGGTCTTATTATGGAAAGTTATTGTTACAAATAAGAAAATACTAATATCATTACATAATAAAATTATTTTCTTTTCCCCCCATTCTCTTTGTCTCACTCACTTTCAATATTTGGTGACCAGGGATATTTAATCAGTACTATATTAATCACATTTAGTTACAAAGAGTCCAAGCTAAAAGGCTGGATTAGGTTTCCTTTTTACTTTTTTGAACGCCAAAAGCCCCAAACCCAGCAACTGCAGGTTCTCAGTACTAACTGGCTGTAGCTCACCTATTACCTAATATTACTTCAGAGGTGATAATTATGTGAGTTTTTCGTTTTTGTATGTGTTTTGTAACCTTTTCTTGTGCATTTGAAATAATTTGCAGTCGTTCAAATCTTTATTTATAAAATTATTCTTTCTTGCAGGCATTTCATGACTGAGAACATAGCCTAACTATACCAAATAGTTCATATACTTTACTTTGTCTGTATCTCCAGTAGAAACCCTTTAATCTACAAACAAATAAATGCAAACTTTTGGCAACATTTTCAAAAGGCAAGATGTCAATAATTGTGCTGCGCTTTATCTAGCATACCACACTTATTCTTGTACCATGTTGCTTCATATTATAGGAGGATAATCTATATTCATGAAACATTACACGGGAGCATCTCTTTATTCTGAAGGTCTTACAAAGTACAGACAGACCATCTGGACAAAGTACACACAAATCTACATTACCATGCAACACACAGTGCCAAACACCATCTTGACATATCTCCAGACATTTTGTTTTTGTTTAAACCTTTTTATTACTTTTTCCCTACGTAATTTAGATTTACTAGCTGCCAATATATGCTATAAGAATGATTTTGCTCTCTGGCATTAAGGTTGTTACTCAGCATATTGCAATCTGTTAATTACATTATCAAGCAATTAACAGGAATTTATTCGTATCATAAGGTGATAACATGGACTTTATACATGCTTCATTTTACTAACCACGGTTGTGTATATTCAACAGGTTGTTCTGCCAAACTGACATCTAGGAAAGTGGCCATATGTTTATCAAGCCAATACATACATTTATCCACTGATTGGTTGACCTACATATTTATGCTTTTTTCTATCCATCCAAATCTTTTATCAACTTTCTGATTTGTAATAAAGTTTATTTAAACCTTAATGAAATGACATTTCCAAACCTTTGACCATAGTAACGTTGATAAATAGTTATATAATTACATAGGTTGTGAAAAGTCCACCAATAGTTCAGCAGAACCTGTATAAAACATCAGGGAGCAAATTTCTTTCTGAACTCCCTAAATCAATCAGATATTCCCTGGATCATCAATCTTTGGTATTATTGCTTTTATGTGTTAATAGCTAGATACAAATTGTGAATTTGGAAATGCTTTGGGCTTTTTTTTTTAAACAGGGAGTCTATTCCACAGCTCTAATTCAAAGATCCTACTGTGAAGAAGGTTTTCAAATGCTGAGTTCAAAACCTATTTCCTCTAGGAGCACAGAACATCCCCTTGTCATATGCAATTTCCTTAATGTAAATAACGTTGCACCATGTTTACTGTATTGGCAATTTAAATCTGAATGGTGAATAAATTTAGTAATAAAAATGCACCTCTTTTAATAAATTTGAAAAGTAGCATTAAATATCTGGTCACCCTGCTAGCCATCTCCTTCTCCCTTCTGACCATGCAAAAATGGAGGCAGTTAGGTACTGACATGGTCTGTTTATGTTACTCCTTATCCAGTCACAAAGCATTGCTTTTTATAGTCAATGCTGCCATCCTGTTAAATTATTTTTATTTTTGTTTGATAACTGATTTAACAAAAATCACTGGAATGATGATTGTTTACAGTTTTTTTTAACAATTCTGATTGCTGATTTTGCAGACTCTTTCTGACTGGTCTTCGTGATATTATTTCTATATGTTGTAAATGTGACTCCTTTGCACATGGATGGACACCAGTTATCTAAATCAAAAGATTTCATATATTGCAGCAATGTGAAAGTGGGAATAAAGTCTGGTTCAATTTGTTGAACCAGACTTTATTCTCACTTTAACATTGCTGCCAATATAATAAATCACAGTTATTTACATTTAGGTTATTTCACTACAAAATAAAGAAACATTAAAGGGGATGAATATTAATAAAAATTACTGGACATTTTAATAAAAAGTTTAGTCATTGCTAAATGCCTTTTTTACTATGATATGCCAGAAAAGTTTAGAAGCACTGAAAATGATTGGATGCACAATAGTAAATCCTCATTATTCAAGTAAAACAATTAATAGAATCTACATTATTGTAGCACTAACTCTCATCCAATAAGTGTAATAAAATATATGTAACACAGGATTATCTGAGGTCAACAAAAAAGGTGTTGTATATTCACTTTTACAGTTCTAATGGTGTACTAGGCACCATAGAAAGTGCATGAAGCTAGTAAATATTGCCTGATTTACTCCCATTTGCAAGCAATAGGAAATAGACCTAATTTATTAAGTTTTAGTACCAGAAAATTGTCACTAAAAGCATCCAAACAGAAGTGGCATACGGACGCTTTTACGGATGCCTCAAATTACCCTGTCAGCACTCTCTCAATACAGCAGATCAAATGTTTATTTCAAATATATAACTTGTTCTGGCTTGTTTTGGAACAAATATATTGGTCCAGACTTTGGACAGTTCCAGAAAATGCCATTTGTAAAAATAATCAACTGCTACTATGAGACACCTGCAGAATTATTTTTTGTAGGTTAAGGTGTCATAAATGTAAAAGAAACATAACTGGCATGCTTGTAGAGTGCTATACCTATACACCAGCTTTAGCTTTTTATGGTTTATTAACCTATGAATATTAGCTTAAAGCAAAATGTACATCAGTATTCATGATCACCATAAAGCTGTTTTGCGCTAGACTATATAATGTATCTGTGCATTATATATCATATATATACCTTTGCAATAAATTTGGCACTTATCTTAAAAAAGACAAGCAGTAATGGCTATAGCTATTATGTCTGTGGCCTAGATGTTGCACTGTAAATTCTTATACATATATCTGCTTTTAATCAGTCCACGTTTGATGTTGAGAAAAACATGATAATTATACATTCTTAGAAATCTGAATATTGCCATGTGGAAATTAAGCTGAACTGTTGACCTTTATTGCTTATTCATATAACTTATTCTGGTGTGTACCTACCTGGTTCATAAGGGCTACATTGTTGTATAAAAGTAAATAAAAGAAAGATTTTAATAAAAGGCAAAATATAAATTAGACCTTTGAGGAAATGCTAAAGTGTTCCATACAGAACTTTTAAAGGTTATGTTTAACTACATTCACTAGGGTAACTTCCTTGCAGTCCGATGATTTACTTTATTAGGTGAGCAGTTTTACATTTTTTAGTAAATCAACACCAATGCTTGTTCATTATGGCTTTCTAAAACAATAACGATCCTAAAGTGTAAATTTAGGCACAATTTGAAAATGAATAGCTTGCATGCAAAGCTCACATCATTTACAAATATCCAATATTCCTCCCTTTGGTATATCAAATGTATCAATTCAGATTCCTATATATACTCAAATATAAACTGTTTTTTTTTTCAGCTCAAAAAGCCAAAAAGAGAGAATGTCGGTGTATACTCAAGTCTCACCAGTAGATGGCACTCTGCTCTCAAATAAAGTGTATAACAAATTCACCATGGAGATGTTTAGCTTTAAAATCTGGCAGAAATTCTAACCCATTCACTAAAACATGTGTACATCCTCACCACAATACATTACAATACAATAAACAGACTATTTTTAACACTATTTGGAATAGTGTTAAGCCAACTATTTGGCTTTTTATCACAGCCTGTGTGGGATTTCTGTTGTCCCTAGAGACTGGATACAGTGGTCAGTAACAGGATACAGCAGCAGTCATAGGTAAAGGCCAGCTTTTCTCTCCATATGTGAACTTGAATGCTTATCCTGATCTATGACAGACATTTTGAGATTTAGGACAAGTAAAAAAAAAAAGCTTTCCTAAGTTTGTTTTTTATGTTCAGGCATTTCACATCAAATTACATTTTTCAATTCTTCCCTAAGCTTTGTATTTCTTTATCTTACTGTTCTTGCCATGTTGTTATTCTTGTCTTCATAACATGCTGTCATTTTCTTACTCCATTTTTTGTGCTGTATCTTTTAAATATCCTAACAGAAAGGGAGAAAACTAGAAGGCTTATGTAAGATATATCAGCAACAATACATTTTTTACGGTATCATATAGCAGTAAGACCACCAAAATGGGGTACAAATGATAAGACTGAACATCAGGCAAACTGCCGAATATGATCTTATTATTTTATTATTTTGTCTTTATTATTATATTTATAATTTTATTATTTATAATAATTTTCTTATTACTATTATTATTGGTTGAGTTTGGCAAAGGTGAGCCTGATGTTTTACTTTGAGACTGTAGAAAGAAACATATTTACTCTCATCATGACTGCAGCCTCATTTAGAAATATGCTTATGATAACAATTTGTTTTTAGGTTTAGGATCCATACATTTATGTGGCTATACAAGTAGCCCCTGGGTAACATACAAGATAAGGACTGTAGGTTTGTTCTTAAGTTTAATTTTTATGTAAGTCGGAACATGTAAATTATTTTAATAAATGCAATTAGGACAGATGTTTGTCTCAAGATATTATTACACAGTGTGGTGTCAGTTACTGTATAAAATCCTCACTGTAAGTTATTCACAAACAAAGCAAAAAAAATATATCTTTATGGATCTTTATGGAGACATAGACATTCATTACTTTCTGAAGCAAGCTGTGTCCAGCTCAGTCCTTAAGATCACCCACAACCTCAGCTGTGTTTAACAAAAGATTTCTGCAAGTCATGCAAACCGCCCCCCTACCCCTCATTAAGCCTCCATTCTACACAGAGCAAGCAGGGAAGCTCCGTTCGTATCTAGGAGTCGTCCGTAGGTCGGATGTCCTTAACTTGGGGACTACCTGTAAATAGAATTCTGCATGTGTTAAACATTGCATTGTTAGAATACTATGTTTAATCTATGCAACTCTAGGATATATTGTTATGGTAACCAGCAACCTACCGGCACTGCAGTGCACTACAACATTGTAATATGTTGTGTTAAGAAGGTGAGTTTCAATTTTTTACTGTGTATGCATGCAAAAAAATGCTTTACCTTGCCAAATGGACTTGACTTATTAAAGCTCTCCAAGACTGGAAAAAATAGACTATCATGAGAAAACCTGGGCGATACAGCAAATCTGAAATGGATCAGGTCCAAAATTGAAAACATTTGCCAAATAATAGGAAATGATTTTATGAAATCCATTTTAGGTTCACCCATGATAGTTTATCTTTTCCATTCTTGGAGAGCTTTATTAAATCAGGGCCAAGCATGTCCTAAAACATTATATCCCATTCACAGTACATAGCATCATAGTACATAATGAAAATAGGACCTTTATCTTCCATACTTTTGCAGAAAGCTGCTTAGAAAAGGACTTAAGTCAGACCACACAATGCTGTTTTGTGTCTGATGAGCTGAAAATGAATACAAATGTCAGTGCTCAGAGCAAAGTATAGTGACTTCGTTTTTTCTGATTCTCCAGCTTTAGTACCTCCTGTATCACTGAATATCTTCAAGTTAGTATGCAGATGAAGAAAGTCAGAGAAAAGTCTTATCTAAAAGCTTGCAAAATATGGAAGCAAGAGGGTCATCATAGCATGGTCAACTAGCATTTCAAGAATTAAAAGTTAACAATTTTATCCTCCATTGTGTCTTCTATAATAGTGTGCTTCTTAGTCTGATTAGTATAATGATGCATTTCATGACATTACTTTGTATGTGGCATCTTTTTTTTCTTTGAGATGCCTAACTCCCTAACCTAGAGGTTAAAGCACCACATTAAAACAAAATGTGATTTAAAAAATTATATTTATTATATTTATAGTAAGCAATTTTCTATTTGTCCTATATTGGAGTTATAGTCACCATGTACCCTCTGTTCTGTTCTGTTAAAGATTTGCCACATCATTATCACTTTTAAGAGCAGGTTTTTTTAATAGGAATCTGAAAATATTACAGATTAGTTTCACTTTTTTTTGCAAAGAATAAGCCATGCATTACACTATTGTAATATGAAATTGTGTTTTTGATGACATTTCTTTGTTTTTAAGGCATTTATTATAACTATATGGGCACTAAGGTTTTGGGGTTTTATTGCATGTTTTGCCAGGCTGTTTTTCCATGTTAACTACTTTTTTTGTATACTGTCTTACAAGGTACCCCCCTTTAACAACTATGATGTACTGCATAAATGGCTCAGTGTACTGTGCACAAAAAGAAAAAGTTCCTGTCAGACTGGTGAAAAGATCTCTAGCAGAGGAGACTTCATATATTTTCTTATTTGAAGAAACAAACTGCCATTCTGGATTTATGTTAACTTTAGCTATAATTAGTTTGGGTATAGTATAAAGCTAGACTTTATTTCAAGTGGTCCCCGATGGCTCATACCATAATGTCCAAGTGTGCACAGCACAGTATGACACATTTACTTTTCAATGGATCCACCTCCTGGGGAGATGACTTCTGCACTTCTTGTCCTATCTCCCATTTGTTTATAAAATGCTCAGTATGTATTCTTGTTATTGGAAGTAACCACAACACCAGATTATATGCATGTATACAATGGAAACTCTGCGCAGACAGTATCCAGTGAAAAATTATAGACCCTTGACTCCAGCCTTCCATGACATAAAGTAAAAACTGTCTAAATTCCAAATCTTTTATGTCTAAATTCCTACTGTAAGCACCCATGTTCACAGCTTGTTGATGGTTTACCCTGCAATGCTTACAAAGTCTTGTAATAGCACAGCAACATTTACTAACTGCAGCAGACACAAGCTGTTAGCAGTCTGTTAAAGCTGTTTTAAAACTGCAATATCAAGTTGAATTGGGCTGACAGTGCTAACAACTAGGGCACAGTACTGTCTTATAATTATGTCTGAAGTCTTTGATTACATTTGTTTGCTCGACTGGTGACTTTTTTCATAACCAGTAGGGAAATGTGGACTCACAAATGACTTTTATTTCATTTGGAAGTACAAATTGTTCAAATTTTAGTTGGTATGTGAATTTGCCTGAACAAAAGCAGAAGTTATTAAATTAATTTATTCTTACAAACATAAATAGCAACTTCAGGGAAAAGCTATCAAGATCTATTAAATGATGATAATTACAGATAACATCAAACGGAGAAACAAAATGACATTTTAAAAGCGATAGATTGCTTTATCATAGTAAGTATTTTGTGAATATCTTTTTGTACAAAAATAGTTTGCAAAATGAAAGCTCTGAAAACTAGCTATAAAAGAATCAGTCTGTCTGTCTCACCTCATTTAACTAAAATTTAATTGATTTCTACGGCTCACTTCAATTTGAATAGCCTTTTTCAATCATGGAAGACATTTAGAAATAACATTTATCTTGAGTCGAGGCATTATTGTCTGTGCACTGTGGTCAAATTGTAGTTGTTTGCTGTTTAAAGTGTAAGTAAACCCATCAACTAAAATGTAATTTATTGCTGCTTACTAGTCCTAATGTAGTGACTGCACTAGTCTGGGTAGGTAGGTCTGAGAATCAAAAAAATGCTACATATTTTTTAAAACATTTTTTATTTTAATTTTTAAAAGGTTTTACAACAATCTGGGAGGGGGGAGGTGTAAAAAAGAAGGGAGGGGGAGACATATCCATCAGAGAGGGGGGGGGGTTGGGGGAATACAGCAAAGACATAGGAAATTGACAATTCAAAGTATAAAATCGTACAAAATATATAAAAATATATAACAGTGCAGGACACAGAGTATAAAATTGTACTAAATGGCATACTGCAACATGTCCAACAAGAATAAGTCAACAAAACTACATATTTTTTACATCCGGTAAATAGGACTTTTAAAGTACAATTGCATAAGGAACAACATTTATTGACACATCTACATTACTAAAAAACACATATATTGCAATTGTGCAAGCCTACTACCATAAAACACAAGAGAGTAAAAGCCTTCTAACCTGACCTTTTTGTTGCATAAGGATCCATAAAATATGCGCTCCTCTATGCTTTTCACACTCATTCCTTTTACAGGAGAAACACTGTAATGACATTGTATAGTCACACATAATCCAAAAACTCACAGTATGGTGAGTCGGTCACAAGTCACAGAAATGACTGATGTGTGATGAGAGCGGTGACACTTACTAGAGCTTTAAAATGTGTAATTACTTGGGGATTGTTCATAATCCTCCAGCAAACCTGGAATGGATCTGGTCCAGGATTTAAAACATTTGCTAACAAATTGCAAATAATTTTAAGGAAATCTATTCCAGGTATGATGGAACCCAGGTTCACTGATAAAAGCATATCCTCCCCAGCCTTGGAAAGCTTTCATAAATCAGGCACAGTCAGCTTGCCATAGATGAGGAGTGCTGAGCTACATTGGGGGATGGTGTCTGGTAGGCCTGGAATTTTGAGGCTCTGACATCTCATCATCAATCAAAACAGCTAGGCTGGGCAGGGTGAAGTGGCTTGGTTACACCAAAATGATGGGAGATCAAAGTAATCTATGTGTATTAAATCCTGTACTTCCAAGTTTGTATGAATAAATTACAGAAAATTTCCAAAAACAGTCCACGCTTTAGCATTAAAAACAGTCCATGAGCTCCAATGGAGTAAATTTGCCTAGGCTGAGATGATATCATCAGTTTGGTCCATTCATTAGTCCTGTCCTATTCCCTTCTCAGAGATCAGACTTAAACCTTTGCATTTTCAAAACAAAGCACAAGGTTAGAAGTTCCACCAGAAATGTACAATGGCTTCAGAAAGTATTCAGACTCCCTTCACTTTTTTCAATGTTAATATGTTACAACCTAATGCTACAATTGTTTAAATTCTTTTTTTCTTCTCATTGATCTACACTCAGTACCCCATAATGATAAGGTGAAAACAGAATTTTGATTATCTGATTGATCAAATATTTTGATTAAAGTGTAATCCCATCACAAAAAAGACATTGTAATCTTGTCACTATCACTATCCAAGAAAAGAAAATATTTTCTAGGCTGGACATTTACTTTGATAGTAATTTTGATGCAAATTTTATATAAAATTTTCCTTAGAAAAATGTACAGATACTTATGTGAGAGCCGATCTCATAACCCCTTCAATTTGTAACCATCTGGTAGGCACTTGCTCTGAAAAATGATAATTTAGCAGGTTTTAGAAATTGAGAATTGAGGTATGAGAACCAGAAGACATCATGATATTCATAATCATTTACATGGCTATGGTTGAGTTGACTTCTTCTACCTCTAAACTCGATGATAGAATCAATAGTAGATGACATGTAATGAAATAGCCATGTCCATAAAGGCTGTGTAGCAGCTATGCTGTGCGTTAGAAAATTGATAGCTCAGAAAAAGAAAATAGGTTGAAAATAAAAATATAGGGTATATGACAAGTTAAATAATAGCCTGCAACAAAACATTATCAAGCTTAATAATTCAGTGACATCAAAAGAGGTGATCTACGTTACATAAATTGCAGCTAGTGGTCAATATGACGGCCTCTTTGTGGCTATGACTGGCATTTAATTGTGCTATGTCTGCACCGGTACACAAGTAAAGTGAAAACATTTTTCCACACATTCATGATTGATCAAAACCACTAAATATTTGGCAACTTTAGGAAGAAATGATTGATGCGTTATGGACCTACGATGATCAGTAATACATTTTCACGGTCTTGACTGACACTTAATAGCTTATCTTTTCTGACAGATGGCTCAGTTCTAACATAAAAAATACCTAAGATGCACTTTAGTAAGCTTTTGTAGAAATTGAGTTCAAAAAAGCACATCACCTGTGTTCAGGATGAACATTTAATATAACTTTTTGGCTGCATGAAAACTGCGACGCACCATTATTTAAAGACTAACATAAGGACATCTGTGTTTTCTGTCAGATCTCCTTTGTAAATTAGATGTTTTTAAGCCTAACTGGTTTTAATGCTTTATTGCTTTTTTAGCTTTAGAAATCAATAGATTTAAGATAAAATGACAGTTATGTGTCATATATTTTTCTACTGGATTTAGGAGATTTGCATATCAGATTGCTATGCTGTATAACTCAAATGTCAACAAAATGCCCAACTAAAAGTCTCAGAACTCTGGTATATAATCTGATGTAGTCCCACCATCGTGATCTAAAAACTTTTGTGAAGTTTGTTGGTTGATCCTGGTTGGTTGATAAGTTCACCAAAGAACAAACAGAATGCCACTGAAGGGTAGATTTACATGGGTGATGAATCAGTTCAGACAGACACAACTTTTCACAAAATGTAAACAATGAACAATCTATGTTTGATAGCCTTCAGGTCTGAATTGCATATGCTAACTTTATTTCATGCATTTTACCACTGTCTGGAAATGAACTTGTTTGTAACTCATTGATACATTTGTGCTGCTCTTGAGGTTATGGCCACAGGGGGGACGAAACATTCAATTAACTAGGGTCTTAATAGGAAAAATTACAAAGTCTTCCAGGTTCATTTAAACTAACCTTTATTATAATGCCCTGATGTAACCTCCTACCATGATGTGGTGCTTGGGTCTACCAGCCAATTTCTTTTACTCAACACTGTTACATTACCAACCCTTAAAAGTCTCCAAAACCTTCTCATATAAAAATTACACAGGACAAGGTAAACTGGGATTGCAGCAGTGGGAGATTACAATGAAGGTGTACATAAATGGGCCATGGTAGGCTTTAAAACACTATGAATAAGCTGGCATCTGCCTGAGAATGATTGTTTGGCCAATATCCATTCTTACATGCAAGATATTTTAAAGTGCCAGAATCTGCTGCAGTACTGACACAGGCATATGTAACCCTTTTATTCTTTGCTGTGCTTCATAAAAATAAATGATTCAGCTCACTTTCTGGGATGTTTTCCAACAGGTTATAAAATCTACCTATACAATAAAAAGCACTTAGTACTGGTCCTGTGTGCAGTACTAATGCAAAAATTACTTGATAATAACAAGTAATGCTTGAAAATTATATATGTGTATTGCTCATTGGATTGATGGAACTATTATTCACATGCAGCATGGTTGGTATTGTGACGGACTTTTATGGTTGTCATTGTGGTCTGGGTTCCTTTTGGGAAGGATTTACCTCAATTCTGATGTTGATCACCCATATACCTAGGAGAGGAAGTGAGAATATAAAAACACAAGATTTTTAGAACCCTGAGGAAGATTTCTTTCATTTGGTCTTTTTGTTTTTTGTGCCCATTTAGGGGAGATTTTTATTTAATGACCCAAATACAGGTGCCATGTAAGAAACTAAGTAAGGAAAATAATTTCAAAGCACAGTATTCAGACAACTTCAAAAGACAAATATCAGACTTCCGGTTCCGATGCCCATGTAGGAGGTGGTGTGCGAGCGGCGGCTCAGGCTCCCGAGTGTTCCCGTGCCTAGCAAACTTTACGATCTCTCAGCAGACTGCTTTTGTTCTGCAGGCTGCGGAGATCGGATGGAGTGTTTCATCTCCTCATCCCAGGCTTCCAAACGGCAACAGCCTCGACAGACAGGGGAGAAGGCAGCAGGTTCAGCCAAAATGGCTGACGGCGCCACAGACAGCGTAGATCTTCCTTCAAGCCCAGGTAGGGAAATTAATTCCCCAAGGAGCTCAGTAGCCATAGATTACAAATTGCTGGCCGAGGAAGTCTCACACAGCTTGAAACCTAGCCTAGCCCAGTTTATAACAGAAGCTATATCTCAGCAGATGCAACCTTTCACTATTAATAAGCATGGGGAAAATATCCAGGAGCTACAACAAAGAGTCAGTGATTTAGAGGATGACTTACTTACAGTGAGAACGCAACAAAAACAGCTAGGAGATCATTGTACAATGTTACAGGAGAAATTAACAGATTTAGAGAACAGATCTAGGTGCACCAATGTGCGGATAGTTGGAGTACCAGAAGCGTATAATGCAGCTGATGTGCAAAATCTTTCTTGTGCCAGTGGAAAGAGCTCACAGGCTGGGACCATTGCAACGCAATAAGCCCCTTTCAAAGACCCATTATTGTAAATTGTCTCCACTTCCCTGACAAAGTCCAGCTGTTGAGAGCTTATCGGTCACCTGAACACTTTACTATTGATGATACTAAAGTGTTTAATGCTTTTCTCGGATTATGCAGCCTAAACGACAAAGCAAAGATGAGCTTTTTCACAGGTCTGCAAACAACTGATATCTAAGGGGTTAAGATTTGCCTTCATGTACCCAGCTGTACTTAAAATATTCACCACTGATAAAGAAGCACATACTTTTAAAGGTCCACAACAGGCCATGAATTTTGTAGTTTCGCTGGAAGACGTCCACCATTCACCATCAGACAGGGAACATAGGCCACGTTCCACTCACTCCTCTCCTGCTGCCTCCTCATAAGGTTCACTTTTCGCCAAAAGTGTAAAGGGAATGAGAGTTTTTCTTAAAGTTCACATGGCACAAGCATTGAAAATAAGTAAGGAAAAGGAATAAGGACATTTTTTTTCTTTTTTTTCTGTTCATTAGAGGGAGCCGGTTGTTCACCTTTGCACACACCACAATCTTAAAAAATGTATTCTCTTTTGCCATCAGTTTTACATGTCTGGCAACAAGTTTTTTCCCAGCAGTGTAACCTGCTCAGGGTTGTTTTTTTTTTTTTGAGTTTCAGTATTTCCTCACTGGGAAAAAAAGGAAGTCAAGCTTAAGTGAGTTTTGCTATGACCTCTTTGTTGTTACCACTGTTTTTGATACTGCTACATAAAAGACTTCAATATAACATATCTAGTAAGTCTTGTGACCCTTCGGATGGCAGATGGGCTGCGTTAACTCTGCAATTTCTGGCTAATGCCTTCAAGCTGTTGGCAGTATATGGTCCCAATCAAGATAATGGACTATTTTATAACAACATTCCTACAGTTGTTCAGAATCTTCCCTCTGGTCCCATGTTGGTGGCGGGTGATTTTAATGCTACTGTCAGCACACTGGAAGATAGATGTCCACCTCTGCCGAGGCAGGGGTCTGCTGTGTTAAATGATTCCTCTTTCCAACTGTTTCTTTCAGCAACGGGTCTGATTGACTCTAGGGGGCATTTGCACCCTCTGGACAGAGACTATACCCATGTTTCTGTAGTACACTCCACTGTGTCTCGCTTAGATACCATCTGGGTTTCAGCTGACCTGCTACTAAAGTTGGAAACGGCTACTTTTCATCCAATCATTATTTCAGATCATGCACCAGTACTTTTGTCTCTAACGGAGAGCTATTTGCACCAGTCCAATTTCATCTGGCGCTTCCCAGCTTTTCTAGCCAAGATGAGCAATTTCAACAGCACCTGAAGCACTGGTGGATAGATTTTGAGTTATACAATGCCGCCCACCAAAATACACCCCAGTTATACTGGGATACAGCCAAGGCAGTTCTGAGGGGCAGAATTATGGCCCACGTGTCCTTGCAAAAAAAGAAAACTTAGGCTAAATATATGGAAACCAGGCCTATTTCAAATTTAGAGTCTCTATCAGCAAAGAACAGGGAAGAGTGGCTCCAAACTAAGCCTGCTTTTGATTTTTGGCTGCATTAGTATGATTTATTTTAGATTTGGCAACAAGTCTGGCCGACTACTTGCCAATCTAGCTAAAGGTTTTTGAACACCTCCAAGAGTTACAAGTGTTCGTGATGCTACAGGTTCTGTACAACACTTACCTCGTGATATTGCTGCTTTTTTCTTCCTATTACCAAAATCTTTATACATCGCAAGGAAGTGATATTGCACTGGGTCAGGCATTCTTTCATTGGTTGAATTTGCCACATTTGTCAGAAGATGAGTTACTTCGTCTTAATTCCCCTATTACATCAGAGGAAGTTACCTTTGTGATCAAGCGGTCAGCTAGTTTCAAGGCTCCAAGGCCAGATGGCTTACCAGCTGAATTTTTTAAGATATCGGTGGACCAAGTTACCCTAGATTGACTGCATTAAATATATATATATATATATATATATATATATATATATATATATGTATTCAAGGTCTACTTATCTGTCCTCAGGTTGCTCGGCCCATATCAAAGTTTTGCCTAAAAAGCAAAAGGATCCATTGGACCCTGGGTCCTATCGACCCATTTCACTTTTAAATGTTCATGTTAAGCTGTTGCCAAAAATCTTAGCTGGCAGTCTGGTGGTCTGGTGATTTTGCCTAAACTAGTTAGCCCAGCCCAGGCGGGTTTTGTATTGGGTAGATCTATGACCTATAATGTTAGAAAGGTGCTGACTGGCTTGGAGCAAAATAGATTGGTTGGCTCCTTCTATGGGTCGAGCCCTTTATTGGCATTTGATAGTATTGAGTGGCCTTGGCTTCACGCTGTGCTCTGCCAGTTTGGATATACAAGATTCTTTGCACAATTTATAGTAGCTATGTACTCTGCTCCTTCATCTTAGGTTCAGGTGGCGGGAGTATTATCTTCTGCCTTTTCTTTGGGAAGAGGTACACGCCAGGGCTGCCCCCTATCGCCCTTGTTTTTCAATTTGGCCATTGAGCAGCTGGCGAGATCTTTCCATGATCTGAATTTATTTACAAGGATAACTGTCCAAAACAAACAAGTCAAATTAGCAATGTTTGTGGATGATGTCAAGCTGTTTCTGGGGAACCCAGAAAAGGATCTACCTATACTACTGCGACACATACAGTCTTTTGGATCTTTTTCTGGCTTCTGGCTTATTATATAACTATAATAAAAGTGATTTTTTATATCTACATCCCATGGTGCCTGTTGAACTATTGTCTGTTATTAATAAAATGTCGTAATTTGGGTTTGAATTTAGTCAAACATGCTTTTACCTCTCTGGGAGTTCAGATCACCAAGCAGGTCCCCGATATGTATAAGTTGAATTATACTCCTAATATTATTAAGATTTTGGCAGAATTACAGAGCTGGAAATCCCTACCTTTATCTCTGATGGGGCGGTGTCTCTTAAAATGATTAGCTTTGAGCGTTTATTATATCTCATGCAAACACCACCCTTTTTGTTGAGACATTCTGATATTCAGAAATTAAACGCTGCCTTTACAGCCTTCCTGTGGCAGGGCAAGACCCCTCGGATTGCTAGATTCAAACTTATTCAATCAAAACAAAGTCTTGGTATGAGTTTCCCAGACATACGCAAGTACAACTTAGCGTGTTTGCTTCGCTATGTAAAGGACTAGTGGCATCATACATTTTTTTATGCGTGATTAAGCTGGAATCTTTACTGGTAAGACCTTGGTCATTGCTTGGGTTACCTAATGCTGCATATGCTAGCATACCACGCAGTGTAGAAACAAATTTGCTTCTGAGGGACACTTTGCTGGCATAGCTAGAGACTAAAAAGCTGTGTCACTACTAGCAAAGCTTTCCCCTTTTGACACCATTACATTCGTCACCTAGCTTCTGTCAGGGGTTGCAATATAATGCTTATAAATTATGGACAAGGCGAGGTATTGAGAAACTGAGTGATTTGGTGGATGACCCAAACTGCCTACTATCATTTATTATCCTTAGAGCTAAGTTTGCCCTCCCCTCCCAACACTTTTTGTATTATTTGCAGGTCAAGACTGTTTTTTTCCTGCAGCGAGCCACTTATTCCTTACCGCCTATACCTCTTCCTCTAGGTCGAATGCTGGGCCCGCCTACATCTCGACATTCGATATTATATATATATATCCACTATTGTTGGAAGCCTCTACAGGGGTAGAATCACGGTTAAATTTTGTGGCCAAATGGGCTGATTATTTACGATACCCATATTTTGATACTTTAGAATTATAAGAGGCTAGCTGGTCCATTGTCAGGAAATCTATTATTAGTCAGGTGCGGCAAGAACTGCAATTAAAAATTATCCATACATCGTATTACGCGTTCAGTCTGCAGTTTCATTCTAGTGTGGTGGCTGAAATGATAGTGGCTTGCCCTAAGTGTGCTTTTCCACTTGCTCCCTTAGAACATTTGTTATGGGATTGCCCGGCAACTAGTGCCTTTTGGAAATCAGTTTTTCGATATATTACTCGGGTTACTGGACATGCCCATTCTTTGTCACCTCATTTAGCACTTTTTAACAGAGAACCCTCCCCAAGTGATGTTTCTGGTTTATCTAAATTTGATCATTTTTGTTTGCTGGCAGCTAAAAAAGCTATAAAAAAAGCAATGGATGGAACCCCACCCTTCCACATTGACGCAGTGTACTAATTATTTGCAAACCCTTGATTGACAAAACTGAAGCCACCAAACACTTAGACACTCACCCACAAATGTTCTTTGCAACATGGATGCAATATTTACAACATTCATTATCTCCATCTCAGCTGCATGATATTATAAAAACCTTTTGTCACACGATCTGGTATGACATGAGAGCTTTGGGAGCAATTAATTAGAGATTCAAGGGCGCATGGTTTCCTGAAGGGGATAAAATCTTATTTTCTTTCATGTTTTATCTTGTACAATTTCTGGGAAGGCTTAGAGAACAGTCCACCGATTCTTTGGGTATACCTTAGTTTTTGGGACTTGGTTTTGTCCCCCGGATATGCAGTTATTTTTCTAATCTTTCTATGCATAATTGGTTACATTTAAAAAACCTTATCAAAATATTGAAATAATTAACATGTTGTTATTTTCATAACTTAGTAAAGGTTAGGAATTGCTTGCAGTCTTATATTTGCAGAGACATTACTGATGACAAAATATTAAACTTTTCTTTATCACCATAATTTACTTATCGCTCAACATTTTATACTTTGCAGTAACAACATGAGCAGATCTTTCTTGAAGAGATATTACAAACATAAGCATCTCTAAAGGAGCAAATGTGGCATTTGCCAAAACATTCTCTAGTAGAGAATCTTCCACGTCCAATATTTGAAAATGCTTTACCTGGTCTGTCCATCCATATCACTATTTTGTTGATTTTAGTTTTTTTTCCCCTCTACACAATATCCCAATACCATTGAGTTTGCTCTTGCTCTTGGCACTTATCTCTTGATATAACCTAGTGTTTCTCAACCGTGATTCAGTGGAAGCTTAGGGTTCTTCCAGAGGTTGCTAAGGATTCCTTGAGAAATTAGCAAGTTGTGATTCCCAGATCAGTTTAGGTGACACAAATGATCTTTTTGGGTTTAAGAGTGGCATTCTTCCTACTAGGCAGCAATGTAGGAATCATTCTTCCCAGTGACCACCAAACTAATGTACTGTGAGCTGTGGATATAGTTCTTATGGTACAGGTTCCCTGAACACCATAAAAATCTTTCCAGGGCTCTCCCATGTTAAAGATGTTGAGAAACACTGGTGTAACCACTTTAAACAGGTCAAAAAACACGCTTACCTTTAATCCCACAGATCCCTCGTTGACGGTGGTCCTTCTTGCAATCCAGTTCCATGTTGTCATGGGATTCCTCCTTGTCCTGGCACAGAGGAAGTGCCAGGCACCACCATCTTCTGCATTCTCTTCTGGTCTTCTTGCTCTGTCACCTGATCTCTCACGGCGCAAGTGTGAGATCGGGTGGCATAGCCGCTGTTAAGGGGAAGAAAAAAAGAGCCGATCTCACTGCGCATGCATGTAATCGGCATCTCTTTCCCCTTGAGGAAAAGATGCCCTTTCTGTGCATGCCCAGTCTTAGGTTAGGGTTAGTTAATTAGTTAAGGTACCCTTTAAACCCATAATAGGTATTATCAATATGGTGATAATAAATATTATCCAAAGACTTCATCACATCTGCTAAAGAGATTATATCAGAAGAAGCTCCTGCAATTACCTCCTTTGTCAATTTAAACATTCAAGGCATTGTAACTTGTAAAATTCTGGAATAACTAAGCTGTGCGATTGGGGATCTGACCGATTAAAAATGAAGTCTACACCTAAGGGTTTGCTGTGAAGCAGGCAAAATTTTTTTGTGTGGTGTACTAAAGTGTATTTATGATCACGTAAGAGCTGTATAGGAAAAGGTTGTTTTTTTCTGTGATTTTACTATGCTTAAAAACACCTTTATTTTAACAATAAAACTAGCTTTAAGCTACTTTCAAACAAAATAACTGGACTATAATTCTGGTTTCTTTTGTGATTGTTGCTGTGTGTTTCTTGTCTCCACTACTACTAAACTATCCTAGGCTTTTACAATACATAAAAATAATGTGTAAAAAATTTAGAGGTGTAATGTGCTTTCTTTTATAGCAATTCTGGGGGTTAGCTGTTCCTTCCAATACAAAACCTCTTTGTACAGACACATAATTTCAAATGAATAGATATAGAGTTTTAAAAGCAAATTATGTAACACTACAAAATAACATTACAACATAATGTCCAGTTGTCTTCAAATAATTTACTGTTAAAAAACAAAAATAAAAACACATTAAATGATCTAGCCATTTTAACATTATGTAATAATGCCCGTTCATATATTTTAGTTTGTTTTACTTCCCACTGTAAAGTGCAAAAAACAAACAACTTTATATCCAAGCTTGCAAAGTTTGCAAACAATTGTTTGGGCATCAACCATCTAACATTCTAATTTCTGGCATATCAACCCAAAATGTATTCACACTTTTTCAGAGTGTCAGAAAACTTGGATTTTTATTGTTTCTTCATGTTATTATTTGTGTTTAGTGCTGTTATTATACTGAATATGTACTGTATATTGGATTGTGAGGTACCTGCACATGTAACATCACATTACACATAACACATTTCAGAAAGCAAATATAATATTTTACATATGAGTGGTCACTTTAGGAGGTAACTGTTGGCTATAGATATCTCTTGAATATTCCAGGATCTCCAAAATCTTTCTTGTAGGTGTTTGGTCTTTCAACAGTGAACAGTTTATTAGACAATAGAGAAAGTACAGGCTGGTAGACAAAACAAAAAAGTTCTATAATAAGTTATCCTTGCCAGTGCATTGATTGCTTTCTAAATGTGTCACCTATTTCATCAGCAGAGCTCCCATGCAGCAATATCTAATATAGTTAGCAGGTGGCAAAACATATCAAAACAGACGTTATCTTGAAAATCTATATGTTTCGGGAAAAAAGAAGTTCGTTCTTGCAGTGACATACCTAAAAAATAGATAGTATACTAAGGTAGCAGACAAAAATGTAAAAAATAAAAAAAAACATATGTAGGCAATCCTAGAGAGGTAGAGGTCTTCCTAAAGAACATGGAAGAGGTCAGTGATTACTAGGGTACAGCATGCTTTTTAAGTAAGGTTATAACCTAGGTCCTCCTTGGTAAGGACATTTTAACGAAAGCTTAAAATATAAAAATATGAAAACTTTTTTTAACATTTTTTTAACAATTTCCTTGTAAACATCTATTACTTTACAACCTGTACAACAAGTGTTAATCACTTTTCTTTAGTACTCTATTATGAGTAAAAAAGAAAAAAAACTATTCCAGAGGTGTTTTTTGACACATTCAGATTTTTGTTTTTATTTTCAACCTAAAATAAGCAACCAGATGTCAGCAATCCCATGCATTATTTGTTGACCTTTACAGACACCATAGAGCAGTGTTTCTCAATCAGTGTTTCTCCAGAGGTTGTTAGGGCGTCCTCAAGCAATGAGCATTTTGTGCCTCTCAGTTTTACTGGCACCACTGATCATTTTGGCTATCTGTAGGGGTGCCATTTAGCCACTGGCCAGCAATGTAAGGGCCATTCTTCCCACTGATCCCCACACTAATGTACTGTGAGCTGTGGATATAGTTATTATGGTAAGGGTTCCCCGCCCCGAAGAGCATACAATGTAGAAGGTGGGGGAAGTATCACACAATAGGAGGGGGATATGGAATGGTGGAAAGAAGTGAGGGTTTAGGAGACAGAAGAAGATGGGCAGGCAAGTTTGAAAAGATGTGTTTTGAGTGCTCTTTTAAATGTGCAAAAAGTAGGAGCAAGTCGAGCAAGAGGAGGACCATTCCAGAGAATTGGGGCAGTTCTAGAAAAATCTGGATGGATGAGTCTGGCTTCAGCATTTATATTAGATTGTAGAGGAGAGAGTCGGGTTTGTGGAATACCAGAGAGGAGGAGGTTACAGTAGTCCAGACTGGGGCCGGGTAGGGGCAGATTTTGGAGATGTTGTGCAGGTGAAAGTGACAGGACTTTGAAATGTTCTGAATATGAGGGGTAAATGAGGGGGCAGAATCAAAGGTGACACCAAGACAACATGCTTGAGGGGAAGGACTAATGACAGTGTTGTTAACAGTTAGAAATATGTCAGGGGGAGATTTGGAATGTAAGGGGGGGATGATGATGAGTTCTGTTTTATCCAGTTTGAGTTTCAGGAATCGGTCAGACATCCATGAAGAGATGGCGGACAGGCAGCAAGAGACCTTATCCAGGACTGAGGGAGACAAGTCAGGGGTGGACAGAAAGATTTGAGTGTCATCAGCATACAGATGGTACTGTAAGCCAAAGGAGGATATGAGACTACCGAGTGGGTGAGGAGGAGTTACCATTGAAAGAAACTTGAATGGAGCGGTCAGACAGATAGGAAGCAAACCAAGAGAGAGCAGTGTCACTGATACCAATGGAGCGCATGATTTGTATTTGAAGGGGGTGATCAACAGTGTCAAAAGCAGAGGAAAGATCAATGAGAATAGCAGGGAAAAGTTGCCTAGATGAACTGAATTGAATTCTATACTGGCTGATCACAGAGTAAAAAAAAGGAGCAGTGGTCTAGAATGTTGGAGGTGCCACATACACTACACAAAAACATATTAGCTACAAAGCAGGGATAGATGCTGCCCCTGGGTGATTCCCAAGGAAAGATGCTCCCATCTTAATAGGTAATTTAAATTTCTTTAACATTGCATCTAACCTAGCATTAAGTCAAAGTACTTGATATGAAAAAACTTATCTAGTACTATATCTGAATAAAATAGAAGATTAAACAGCTGGAAAGGAGTGTCTCATTGTTATGTTGGCGAGCCACTCTGGATGCAAGCTGTCAGTTTTCTTGTGATTTTTTCACCGATGATCTAAAACACTTTTATTCCATGCAGCTGAAAAGATTAAATGGATAAAATAGTAAAACAAAAATGTATGCTGTTTCATTCCATAGTAAAATTTGTGTCTGTGCATTTAGCTTATTGGATTCCTTCTGTCATTGTCTTTTGTACTAGGTACTGAAAATCTCCCCTGTTAAGCTTTTCTATTTCTTTATAAATGCCATTTTATGTTTCATGTTCAATTCTGTAGCTATGCTAAATGAAAAAAAATGTTTTTTTGTCTACTGATGAAAATTTTGAAATGCTTGTAAATAAAATGTCTAGTTGAGGCCTAACTTACCTAAACTTAGTAAGGATTTTTTTCTACAGTAAAGAAGAGTTATGAATTCTGTTGCTTTCATTTCTACAAGCCCCTTGGAGATGCAGGTAGTGGTTGCCACTGGAATGGAAAGTCATAAAACACGGATCAGAAGATCTAACTCTTTATCATTCTAGGACAGAATTGGGAGCAAATCTTTTCATAAGGGACATAGTTTAAAAACCTACTAGAAAGTCTAATATTTTGCTGTCTCCAAAATGAGATAAAAGTCCTAGTTTTATTTGGGTTTCTGTAAAAAAAAATTTTCACTGTAAGAAAATAAAGCTATCCATAGACAGAATTAAGTCATGTCAGCACATGAGGGTTGATGGGTAAAATCATCTATAACATAATCTATGTATATCCATCAGTTTTCACTACAACAAGTCCATTGCTGCTGGGAGTACCTGCATCGATATTATCCTGTTTTCCATGCTAAATAATTAAAAATATCTTAGAGGCTGGTAAACCATTATCTTTCACTCCCTATCCTTTCTCAGAATACGCCTGCAGATGTGAAATAGACCTGAAGCCTGTTCCTCAACCTTTAGTAGTTTATGAGGATACCTATATTCAGATAATACCATTTATATTTGTTGTCCATACTCTTCATTCTGTAAAACCAAGATATGTTCATAATTTAATGGATGTGTCTGCAGAATTTATTCCCATACTCATTCCATCTAACTAGAACCCCTTTTCCCCAGAGCTAAGTGAGAAAAGGGGGTATTAGTTTAAAAAGTAGTTTCCCCTGTTAGTGTATTGAAACTGTGTTTACTTTAAACATTCAATTATGCAGAATAGATTTTCATTTTCTTTTTATTCCCTGAAAGGGTCTGAGACACTCTATTTTGTTGCCTTAGACACTCCATTTTGTTTCAGTTTTTAGTTATGAGAGCTTAGTTGTGAGAACTAAATGTGTTCTTTGGTTGTTTAGACTATATATGTATAAACCTTAATTATAGCGGAAGTATCAGTTTTATTGTGGAATGGACATCCATGTTAAATAAATACTCATTACAGATATCAGTTACGGTACAATACAGAGATTCTAGTTTCTGTCGATGCTTTTCAAATCACTGGATGTTTCTTTTATAAGTTTTGAGTTTAGTGAATGAGGTAGGTTTAGTATTTTTTGGCAGTTTTAGGGATAAATATGCATGTTTTTGGCTGTAGAGCTGGTCTACAGGAGTTTTCTTATCTCAAGTAAGATAAACCATTCCAAGTAAACGTTCAAATCTATTGGATGGTGTCTGTGGGTGTTAATGAATTGTGACCCTCACTTATGTGCGCATCCTAAAATATATTTACAGTATATCACCTTATTTTTATGGCTGGCTGGCAATGTCAGGTCATCCAGTTTTCTCTTGCTAAACTACTCAAAAAATGTACCCATGGTGTATTCCCCCCAATATACTTGAACTGTAGTCAATTGTTGTAATAACAATCTGGCAGATTTATAATATTTTATTACAATTTATGTTTCTGCTTTGATCACCATATTGATCATATAATCTTTACTAATACTAGATGATCTTTAGAATAAAGTAGGTACAGTGACTGCACAGTAAACATACAGTGCAACCACACTGCTTCATAACTGTTTCAATATACACAGTTCTGGAGCCACCATCTGATTCTAAAGTCTTTCCCATGTAATCTTGCTGCTAAAGGGAGATCACTGCGGTTGCTGGAGCTACACTAGAACCTCCACTTGTCTCGATCCATATCTATGTTGATCTGGTAGCTGAAATAGCTGAAGAGATATTACAACAAAGTCATAGCCCTTGTACTTCCACAGGCCTAATGCCAAAGTTATTGCTTGGTACACAGACAACACGGAAGCCTCTGTTGTATTGGATGCTACTTCTGTATGTTGTATATAGAAGAAGTCTGAACTCTATCCAGGGACTGTGAACTTGATAATATTGCACTTGGTTTTCCACCCAATCCAACTCTTTCCACAATAAACCCTAAAAAGGCATCTGTGAACTGGACTACTGTAACTGGAAGAGACCAGGTAAATCTCAGCTGGCATCCCACTTGTACAACACAAATTCCAACTGGTGGAGTGGAGGCTTTGTAAGAAAGGCTGTATTAGGGCTCCATGCTGCCACATTTGCATAGACTCAGCCTTCTGTTTATCACACAGGTTCATATATTTTAGTAGTTTGAAGAGAGTAATATTTAGGAAATTTTGGGACAGAGTACTCCTGTAACTCTGTTTAGAATTTATAGGGACAGAGCTACACCAATACTCTATATGTATTTAATAACTGGACATTCATTGATGAATTTATAATACCTTCTAACAATGAAAGCTAAAGATGGGAATTTTGCATCACAGTAATATGTTTTAAAGCTATGTCAATTTTACCCTATCATCTCTAAATTCACCAAAATTGGGATAGTAAAAGATGAGCAAGTTGGCCACTGTTTTGCAAGCATGGAACTGGATGACTGCTACCACATAATAAGACACCAAACTACCACTCATATTTTTACAGAGAATGACAGTTACTGCATTACAGAACTTTAAAATAGCCATTGTTAAATTAGAGGATACTGGTAGGGGCTGCTAGCATATTATGGAAGTCTAGGTAATGTATTTATAAAGCAGTAAATCTGACATGCGCCAGACACTTTTTGGAGGAGAATCAATCAGCACAGAATGTTTAATGAATGTCAGATATAATGTTTTATAAAAGACCCCTACATTACTGCTACTCTTTTCTCATGAGTTTTCATGAGTGGCTTCTGTCCCCCTTTTTACTATGGATATGTCACCAGCAGGAGTGCAGCTCCGCTAAAGGTAAACAAATCCTAGGGTATCTTATCCCACCCATCTTTGATGTACGAGTTGTGAGTTGATATAAGGAAAAGTGAAGCTCTTTTTAGATTGGGTGATGTTAGGACTGAGGCACAGGGGAGGTATTTCTTCATTCCCCATTATTACTTGATCACAGAAAAGTTCTGTAATTTGCTAGTTGGTTTTTCACAAGGACTCAAACACCCGCAAACCTTCTTATAACTGTAGTTGTACAAAAGATCATTAGAACATAAAATAAAATGTCTGTGGTTTCCAATAAATTGTTGATAATAATTGTTGTTTAATTGATTTAATTTTATTAATTTTACTGTTAATGTACTGTGAAACTGTAAGAGCCATTTTTTTATGAGTGAAAGAAATTAGGAGTTTTCAAAACATGAAGAGAGGTCCACAGCTCTGTCTGCTTACTTAATAAAAAATGCAATAAATTCATATGCAATACTTTATGTTTACACAACTAAAATTGTAATTTGTTTTTAAAACTGATCATAACAATAAAGATTTATTAATGTTACTACTACAGAGTCACACGACATGTGCACACAAAATAAACATTTTCTTTGAAATATATTACATTCTACTCATCTAACTGAATATTTAAGCTAAATATAGAGTAACCATATGGCTAAGCTATTTTCTTGCATATTTTGAATAAGCTTTTAAGTCTTGCCAGTGTGCTTTATTCTTAGCCTTTTCTGTGTAGCATCTTGATACATTATGTCAAGGTTAATTGTATTATGCGCTGTTTTATATAAATGTATTAAATGCACAAAGCCATCGAATCAGTGCGGTCTACATTACAACCAAGCATATTAAACCTGAAAGCCTGTCTCTCTTTTACACCAGGGGAATTCTTTAGTGAGACAGGTATACAAATTTAATTGTGGGAGTCGATAAGATTCTTCCAAACTTGTTTCTCATCCATTGTCAATAATTGTTTGCTTTTCCACTGGCACAGTACATATTATCTCTTCTACTTGACCACTTCCTATCAAGTTAATGTAGAAAGTGCTGTAATTTATGTGTTTATGTCTTTGTTTCTTTAAAATATTCTTCTTGTAAAATTTGAAGTGAAGTGAACTTCAAGTGATTAATCCTATCAAAAGAAATAATAATGTTTAAAAAGTATTATCTTTTGAAAATAGTTTGTCTGTCTATTTATCAATATATTCACTTCCCATTGCAAAATGAATGTTACTTGGTTACCTGTTTTTGAATGCACTACGAATGAATTACGATTCCAATGAATTTCATGTTGTTTTTTCTCACCTGCTGTTTTTTTCTTTTGTGAAGTTGTTAAAAAATGACCCATCTCCTCTGGTCATACCAGTAGATGGAACTGTGTCCTCGTGTAAGTGTATAACAAACTCAAGCAGGTTTCCTGGTATTTAAGAAAAAAAAAATGTACCTTGGTTTAAATTCAGATCGCTTTATATTCGAGTATTCACAGTTCTAAATGTACTGAATTTTCTGTCTCATTGCAATTTTATCTTTAGAGCTACAGATATTAACCAGTGAATAGTTATAGCAGTAATAAAGATTGCCATTAGAGGAAGAATTTACAAAACCTTTATCTGTATGCTGGTACAGAGTTCACTAACATTCATCCTGTGGGAACACATAGCCTAAGAACCAGGCTACTGAGTTTAAAAGCCTCTGCTATTCATTGGAGATCTGCACAGAATGCATAGGTGACATTAGCAGTGACTGACGCATTGTGCTCCTTAGTTTTATACTTTGCTTAAGGAGCAAAGTTTTTTTTCTTTTTCAAGTAAAAGTAAGTATCTTTGTTTACCTTTGTATCAGTTTATATTTGAATATATGCGTAAATGTACTTTTATTGAGCATGGGTTTAACAAGGAGTAGTAAAAATCTGACATTATAAAAATTGCAACTAAAAAAAAATCTTTGTTTTACAGGGTACCCACTTTTAGAAAATATATAATGTTTTAGCATTTTAAAGTGCACTATTGGGCATTATAAGCTTTCTAAAGAAAGGGCACAGCAAAGAATATTGGACTTCACACTTCTCAAACTGTTGAAAGGAGAGGGAGGGGATGAGTTACTATTCTGACACATTCAGTTTTGTTAATTAAGGTTTGATCTACCCTCGAAAATAAGCCCTACCCCAAAAATAAGCTACAGTTCCTAAAAATAAATTAAAATAGTGCCCAGGTTCTAACCACACCCCAATCTATCTAAAACTATAAAAGTCCTTAGTTTTGCTGTAAGTGAGGCAAGGATCAGCATGACACTAATAATAACTACTATACCTTCACGCTGAGCAGTCCCCTGTAAACTGAGATATTATCCTATTACAGCACAAGCAATGCTAACAATGCAAACGTATCATTGACATAATATAAATGAAACGTACAGGTCTCTGATCACTCACATGTATTGACAATTTTTTCATTGAATAAATGTCGATTGTTGTTCATAAAAAAATAAGTCATCCCCTGAAAATAAGCCCTAGTGCATTTTTTGGAGCAAAAGTTAATATAAAACATTGTCTTATTTTCGGGAAAACAGGGTATTGAGCGTTGTTTACATTTTTACCAAAAGTTCAGCTTAAAATAGACTAGAATAGCCCAAAGCTCTATCTACTGACTGTAAATACAATATATTGATGTACAATAATATTTACCTAAATGTATCTAAATGAAACATTTACCTTTCGGTTAAACATTACACACAGCTTTTAGTTAACTGAAAACTTAGCAACATTTTGACTTGCATGTATACAGTTTGGAAATTCCACTAATATCCCTTTTCATTTTGCACTTTGATTATATGTACATCTTTGTGAAGTCTATTCAATCCAGCAATAGTAAATGTCACATTAATGTCTATTTTCTACCTTGTTGTAGCAGTGCTATTCAAAGAGTGCCTGCACCATCCTTGAAAACTCACAGACTTATCAGGTGATATATCATTTCTTGTCCTATTTTGTCAATGCCAATTCCCTGGGCTATGGACCACAATATCAGCTAACTAGTTATTTACAATATATTACTGCAGGCCCAGCCAACATTCACTGCTGCAAGCACTATACAAGCCTGAGGATGCATCCTACTGAAAAATGATTGATGTATGACTTCTAAGTTTCTGACGCTTTTTATATTTTATAGTGACGATTCATGGTCATGAAGTGGAGGAGTTGCACTGTAAAGTTACAACAAATAAGTTCTGATGTCACTTTTATATGGGATAATTTATTGCTTACTGTAAATATAAAAATTTGAAAAGAAATCATTAGCATATAAAGCACTGTAAGAAAATAAAGCTATCCATAGACAGAATTAAGTCATGTCAGCACATGAGGGTTGATGGGTAAAATCATCTATAACATAATCTATGTATCTCCATCAGTTTTCACTACAACAAGTCCATTGCTGCTGGGAGTACCTGCATCGATATTATCCTGTTCTCCATGCTAAATAATTAAAACTATCTTAGAGACTGGTGAACCATTATCATTCGCTCCCTATCTTTTCTCAGAATACGTCTGCAGATCTGAAATAGACTTGAAGCCTGTTCCTCAACCTTTTTAGTGCTGAAGTAGTTTATGAGGATACCTATATTCAGATAATACCATTTATATTTGTTGTCCATACTCTTCATTCTGTAAAACCAAGATGTGTCCATAATTTAATAGATGCATCTACAGCATTTATCCCCATACTCATTCCATCTAACCAGAACCCATTTTCCCCAGAGCTAAGTGAGAAAAGGGGACATTAGTTTAAAAAGTAGTTTCCCCTGCTAGTGTATTGAAACTGTGTTTACTTTAAACATTCAATTATGCAGAATAGATTTTCATTTTCTTTTTATTCCTCTGGTAATGTCTAGTTGTTAATACTTTCAGCAAAAGGTAACTCTTCAGTAAATAACTCTGAAGTTTGCTAAATTCACTGAGAGAAGCAGTCCAGTCAGTGATCACACCTAGAGCAGTGGTGGTATACACTGCAGCCATTAAACCAACACCTCCACCAACACCTACAGCTCCTAGAATCAGAGCTGCCAAACCCCAGATCAGATGTCTCATTAGAGACAACCGTCCGCCTTTCCAGTTCTAGTACATAGAGGGACTGCCAACTCCCCTTTGTGATAGCAATACATTTTAGTTTAAAAATAAGTTACAAATTTAAAATGTAAAATATATAAAGAAAATGTAAACTACAAAGCTATAACAAATGTTGGATCTTGCCACTGACACAAGAAACGGCGAAATAGTTCTAGGGTAACTCTGTAACTGATAAGCTGTAACAAAAAGTTAAAGCATATTAAGACTCTTAGTTTTATATCTGTGTTGTTTGTGAACATAAAGTTGGATGTTAGGCAAACAACAAAATACTCAGCCACCAGTGCAAGCTTAAACAGACCTTGAAATATGTCTTTTCACCCAACCAATTCAAGTTATAAGGTAATTGCAAATTCTTTTTTTTTTAGACTTTATCACTTCACCTAAATACACTTGTTGCTTTAGCTTTTAAAGGGTGAGAATTCCTGTTAACTTAGTCTTGAGATTTATAAAGCCCCGCTAGACAGCAGAAGCAGTTTAATGGACTGACTCTCATGCTATCGGATAATTAACAAAAACAAACCAATGAGCTGACTTTTCTACTCAGTCTGCTTTCTCTTCTAGTTGTCATATTACTTTTAAACCCATATTTAAATTACATATTTTTTTTACATATTACATAATTTACATATACATATTTTTTTAAATGAATATATAACTTGATTGATCTGTTTTAATACCTTCTTGGAGTTCGGAAGTTCCATGGAAAACATGCTTAAAGATCACAGTTAGGTAATCACAATATGGTGTTTTTTAAGTGGAAAAATGCCTAATATACATTGAAATATATTAGGAAAAATAAACCTTTTTTTTAGATCCTACAAAACACATTCCAACAATTCTTGGAGGCGTAGCAGTACAGTATATAGCTGCATAATGAAACTCAGTATAGCTGAATCCCTTATTACACAATACCAAGGTTGAGAAACATTGCCTTATCAAGAACATACAATGTTAAATATTTTGGCAATCTGCTAAAAGATTACTACCTGCATTTGTGCAATTCTTCTACTTGTGATAGATTGCGTATTATGTTATTGAGCGAAGGATATATAGGCTCTGATATACAAGTCACAAGTATAGATTAATTAATCAATGCCAGAAATTTAATTTTAGAACATGTGCTAACAATAATGAACTGAACAATGTAATTAAAATTCTAGGAAAATGCACACAATGCATATTGCAAACACTAATTAAAAAGAAAAATGTTCTTATCAACTTCTCTAAAAGAAATAATCCATGACAACTGTCTTATTGGTGGCAAATAAAATATCATCAGAAAGTTGTGATTAAAAAAAAAAAAAACCAGAATGTGGTTCACCCCTGCATTGCATAATAAGTAATAAAAATATAACATTCTCTGAACATTTTCATCACCAGTGATTCATAGGTTCTATACTAGCACAAAGTTAACAAGTGTACAAAGGTGGAAGTCCCAATCCCAAGTATTCTCTGATACCCATAGTTTGACAGATCGAAGGAACTTCCCACAGCAGATGATGTACACACATGGACTTTTGCTTTTACTGAAGGTAAGTGGTTCCCAAGCATGTTAACCTTTCTTGGCATGATTGGTTACTGCCGCCAATGGATGGCTGATTGTTCCTACTATGACAATGTTCTGAGACAAGCCACTAAGACTGAGATGTCTAATTTTAATAAATGGTCTAATGAAATGTTACAAGTTTTGGTCATTTGAATGTGTGATGGTTTCAAGTTTTGGTCTGGGCCTACCCCATTATGGCGTGATGTTTCACTTATTTGCCAGGGACAATTGTAAAACCATGGCTGGAGTCCTGGCGCAGGAACATGGAGGCAAATTTCGCCCTGTTGATTTTTTCTCAAAAGTGGTTCCGGTACAGGTTCAGGGCATGCCTGCGTGTCTCAGGAGTTTGGCAGCCTTGTGCCATGGTTGCTGAGATGGCTACGCCTATCACCCTAGGTCATCCCACCATTCTGCATACCTCACATAATGTTTTAGCTCTAATAAAAAATATACACACACAGTTTATGTCAGCACAAAGACTGAGTGGATTTGAAGTTTTATTATCTAATCCTCAGCTTCATATTAAATACTCAGCACCCACATTTGGTCCAATGGCTTTACTAAATACCCTACTTGGAACTAAGGGAGAGCAGGATGATTTGCCTCCTCCCAACGAATGTTCTGAACCCATACATGAACACACCTCACCTAGACCTGACTTACAGTCCACACCCATTGAAGGGGCTCCTGATATTTTTGTGGATGGATCCTGCTCTCCCCCTAATGACAACACTTATCATGCGGGATATGCTGTAGTTCAACTCCCTGATGTTATTTTGGAATCAAATCCTATACCTTTTCAGTCAGCCCAAGCAGCTGAACTGATTGCCCTCACTAGAGCTTGTTGTTGAGCTTTAGAGTCTTTTTGAGGGAAGAGATGTGAATATATACACTGATTCTAAATATGCCTTTGGAGTTGTACATGATCATGGGGTAATCTGGCAGAGAAGAGGCTTCATAGCTGCAGATGGGAAGCAAATCTCACATTATACCCTAGTACATCATCTCCTGGTTGCCATCCTATTGCCAAGCAAAGTTGCTATCGTCCATTGTAAAGCACATACTGGTCTCCAGACAGACATAGCGAGAGGAAATGCCCTTGCTGATAAGGCAGCAAAGGAGGCTGCTGTTAGGGAGGCTGCAATAGTTCAAATGCCCTCCCTAGTTCCAGATATTACCCTTACTGACATTTATTGCTAAGTCTCAAGGATTTGGCAACAAGTAGTGACAAGTCAGAATGGCAGTCACTGGGTGCAGTACAAAATCCTGATACAGGTCTTATCTGCAAAGAGGGGAAACTATGTATTCCAGTTGCAAGCGCCCCAATTTTAATTGCACAATATCATGGCCTTGGCCATAGAGGTGCACAGGCAACCACTGATCTCATTAGGAGAGATTTTTTCATACCAAGCCTTAAAGCAAAGGTACAGTCCTATGTTTCACGATGCATTATGTCTCAGAAACAACCCAAAGAACTCAAAGAAAGCCCAACACCAGCATCTGAATTACCCAACTTCACCATTCACTCACTTACAAGTTGATTTTACCCATATTCCAAAGACAGGAAATAAACAGGAGTATGCTCTTGTAATTGTGGATATGTTCTCTAGGTGGCCGGAGGTTTTTCCTACTACCAATGAAACCACACAAATTGTGGTAAAGATTTTGTTGCAAGAAATTATCCCCAGATGGGGATGTCCGGTCCAAATCAACTCAGACAATGGATCAGCTTTTGCGTCCGGGGTATGTAAGGAGCTTTCTAAAGCCCTTAGGATTAATTGGAAGTTCCACCTCCCATACCACCCTCGAAGTTCAGGGGTAGTAGAAAGGATGAATAGAACAATTAAGGAAAAACTAAGGAAAATTACTGGAGGTACGTTTACAAATTGGAAAAGTTTTTGCCTGTAACCTTAGCAGAAATTAGGATGCAGCCTAATAAGAATACTGGCTACTCACCATTTGAGGTCCTAATGGGAAGACCCTTCCCTACTCCTTGGGGTCCAAAAGCCCCCGTGATAGAAAAAGGGGATCTAGAAGTAGTACAGGCAGAATATGTGAGAAAATTTGTAGAAACTTTATATCAAGTTGTAAAAGATGTTGCTCGTGCCTTTCCTTTCTCTTCACAGGAACCTACACATCCTTTCCAACCAGGGGACTTAGTGATAGTCCAGCGCCTGGCAAAAGGACAGAAACAGACTGAGTTCCCGTTTGGACCACCCACTCGAGTGGTAGCAGTTACCAGGACAGCGGCTCTTACAGAGGAGGCTCCAATTTGGATCCATGCTAGCAGAGTAAAGAGGGTTCCAGAGGTTCCATCTCCAGCATCAATCAGAGACAAAGAGGGTGAAGCAGGTGTGAAATCCCTGAAGAGTGCCCTATCATAGGCTGAAGATGTTGAACTCACAGGATTCTGGGAGAGTGCTTTTTCTATTGACAATTTGTAACTTGTGTGTGTTCCTGCCTATATGGCTTACAACTACATGTATCTATCACCCTGAAGAGATACCTTTTCTGTGTGGCACACAGAGGAACAGGTCAAGAGTAAAAAGGACAATTGAGGCTGAAGTATCAGTCCATTTGGGAGATAATAGTATTGTGAAACTAATGAGAGCTCTAAATGTTAGTTCTATGTGTTTGCAGAACCCTCTTAACCTAAGACATATTACACACACGTTTAATTGCAGTGGCCACTCCACACTCCTCAGAGCATAATAGCACAGTTGTGGTATAGCAGACAACAGTATCCCGAATTTACATTACCCTCCCCCATATACTACTATTGTGGGGAATGTCATATCCGGAAGCCAAAGGATAAGATTATGGTAAGCACTGTTAATGTCACAGCAACCCATAATTGTTTTAGTTTTGGTCAGATGTGCCTCAACCTCCATTGGATGAATGGCTCTCCAGGTAATAATGTTGGATACGCTAATGTCAAAGCATATTTGCAATATACATATAATAGTACTGGAAAGTATAATGGTATAGGCATTAAGGTACCACTATGTGATGTTACTAATAATATGAGTTGTAATGCCACCCATCCGGTGCCTGGTGTAAATGAGGATATTGGATTACCCACTGGGTGGTTCCTATCCTGTGGTAATGTTACTTTCAATTATATCTCTGGTAATGTTACTGGAAGTACTTGTGCCTTTTCTAGACTTACAGTAGCACTCCCAAGAGAGAGACCTACAAGGGATAATTGGAGAGGGAAAAGATCAATTGCTAAACAATTGTCTCCTGATTGTACCTCTGGGTTGCCTCTATTAAGTGCTTCTGAGTATATTGGCCTGGGAGCGTCTATTGTAGGAGTCCCAAGTTTGGCTATATATAATACTCGTACTATAAATTCTATTGTATGTGATGTAGCTAAATCTCTGAATCATACCTCCACTGCTCTAGCTGATATACTGTTAGATTTGCAAGGTTTAAGAGGAGCAGTGTCAGAGAATAGATTTGCTGTAGATTATCTATTGCTTAAGCATAATCTAGGATGCCAGAGTTTTAAGGGTATGTGTTGTTTCAACCTATCAGATTATTCAAAGTCCATAGAGGAAGAAATGGAGGCATTGCAAGAAATTGTGCATGGTATTAAACAAGATGTGGGATCATCCTCATGGTGGGATTGGTTTCTGAGTTGGTTACCTCATATTACCTGGTTGAACCTGCAGATCCTTTCATTCCCCTAGTAATGTCTGGTTGTTAGTACTTTCAGCAAAGGGTAACTCTTCAGTAAATTAACTCTGAAGTTTGCTAAATTTACTGAGAGAAGCAGTCCATGCAATGTGTAGTCAGCACAACTGTCATGCTTGGACCATAAGTAAAGCCTGTACAGCCTTCATTAATTAACAGATCTGTGGTACACAGTATTGCTATAATAGGAGAAGAGGAAACAAAATAGTATGTTATGTTTATAAAGGTCACTGAACTTGGTTGATTTAGTCATTGCACTCTTGGTTGAACAGTTGGGGTCTCTAAGGTATGGGCAAGGGATGTTACACTTTGCTTCCAAGTGACTCTCCAACATACATGGCATCTAGTTTATAGAAATTACCTGTAACAAATTATTTGGCTAGCTCCTGGATTTAAAACAGATGCTATGTATTGGCTGTACAGCCACTGATCACACCTAGAGCAGTGGTGGTATGCACTGCAGCCATTAAACCAACACCTCCACCAACACCTACAGCTCCTAGAATTAGAGCTGCCAAACCCCAGATCAGATGCCTCATTGGAGACAACCACCCCCCTTTCCAGTTCTATTACATAGAGGGACTGCCAACTCCCCTTTGTGATAGCAATACATTTTAGTTTAAAAATAAGTTACAAATTTAAAATGTAAAATATAAAAAGAAAATGTAAACTACAAAGCTATAACAAATGTTGGATCTTGCCACTCATACAAGAAAGGGTGAAATAGTTCTAGAGTAACGAAAAGTTAAAGCATAATAAGACTCTTTGTGAACTTAAAGCTGGGTGTTAGGCAAACAACAAAATACTCAGCCGCCAGTGCAAGATTAAACAGACCTTGAAATATGTCTTTTCACCCAACCAATTCAAAATATAAAGTCATTGCAAAATCTTTTTTTTTAGACTTTATCACTTCACCTAAATACACGTGTTGCTTTAGCTTTTAAAGGGTGAGAATTCCTGTTAATTTAGTCTTGAGATTTATAAAGCCCCGCTGGACAGCTCAAGCAGTTCAATGAACTGACTCTCATGCTATCGGATAGTTAACAAAAACAAACCAATGAGCTGACTTTTCTACTTAGTCTGCTTTCTCGTCTAGTTGTCATATTACTTTTAAACCCATATGGATTTACATTTAAATACATATTTTTTAATGAATATATAACTTCATTGATCTGTTTTAATACCTGCTTGGAGTTCGTCTTTATTCTTCCACTGAAAACATGCTTAAAGATCACAGTTAGGTAATCACAATATGGTGTTTTTTAAGTGGAAAATGCCTAATATACATTGAAATATAATAGGAAAAATAAACCTTTTTTTTTTATCCTACAAAACACATCCCAACAATTCTTGGAGGCGTAGCAGTACAGTATATACCGGTAGCTGCATAATGAAACCCACTATAGCTGAAGCCCTTATTACACAGTACCAAAGTTGAGAAACTTTCCTTACATCAATTAAGAACATACAATGTTAAATATTTTGGCAATCTGATAAAAGATTACTACCTGCCTTTGTGCAATTCTTCTACTTGTGATAGATTGTGTATTATGTTATTCAGCGAAGGATATATAGGCTCTGATATACAAGTCACAAGAATGGATTAATTAATCAAAGCCAGAAATGTAATTTTAGAACAAATTTTAGAACAATAATGAACTGAACAATGTAATTAAAATTCTAGGAAAATGCATACTTAATGCATATTGCAAACACTAATTAAAAAGAAAAATGTTCTTATCAACTACAAATAATCCATGACAACTGTCTTATTGGTGGCAAACAAAGTATCATCAAAAAGTTGTGATTTAAAAAAAAAAGTAGGATGTGGTTCACCCCTGCATTGCATAATAAGCAATAAAGATATAACATTCTCTGAACATTTTAATCACCAGTGATTCATAGATTCTATACTAGCATGAAGTTAACAACAGTGTACAAAGGTGGAAGTCCCAGTCCCAAGTATTCTCTGATACCCATAGTTTGACAGATCGAAGGAACTTCCCACAGCAGATGATGTACACACATGGACTTTTGCTTTTACTGAAGGTAAGTGGTTCCCAAGCAATTTTTTTTCGTGATAACATTTATATGTCTGTTTTATGTTACTGTTTTGTTCCCTACAACAGCACTTATAAAGCAGAATTCACTACAGGGAGTTTAAAATACGACAAGCATGTTTGTTTATAGCACAAGGCTCTCAGTTCGAAACCTTGCTCCTTACTACAATCGATAAGGTTGCTGAGATAAATTATGACTAGTAAATTAAAAACATTGCAATGTCATTATAATTTGATGCTGTAGGGCTGGAAGGGATAAGTGCAGCATGTTTTATGTCTTTCAGGAAGAAAATTTATAAAATTCATGCTTCTTAGATCTCAAAACATTAAAGCTGTCTTTAGCCTACTAAATGCTTTAATGTTTGGTAATTGTATAGTGATCATTTTTATATTGGTAGTTAAGTTTATTTTAAATCATAGTATTGTAATTTGTTTTAGTTCACTTTGGTATGGAAATATTTTATGTTTGATCATTGATGCCAATTTTGATTTTAATTATTTAAAAATATATTCTACTATGATCAAAGCAAGAGCAGCTAGTATTTAATAATGTTTGTATATTTATTGATTTTTCGGTTAAAACTCTGATCAGGCTCCTAAAGTACATCTGGAATTTTGTGCTGTCTGCTGTGAATACCTATCGAATTAAGGTATGCTTAAGCAGTCCTTAATGGTTTGAAATGAGAGATGTAACAAAAAGTAAAATTATTATATTTTCTTAGTTATACCAGGCATGCATTACCCTGGCTATACTGGCAAAACAAATAGCCCAGTTTCAGCTTGCTGTAAGAGATATCACTAGGACATTATATGGTGCTGACTGATGTTGTAACCTTTGACATTTTGAACTTAGCCATGCTATTGCTTAGTCCCCATAATTACCTTAGGTAAGGTACTTACCCCGCCAGCGATCCTACATCGTCCTCGCCTGCACCGACCCCAGGGATTGCGGGCAGCTTGCTCTGCTTGTAGTGTGTCTCCTTTCACTGGGGGAGGGATCTGTCCTGGCCGAACTACCGTTCGGCAAACAGAATCCCCAGCATCCCTGCAGAAGTGCACAGTACTGCACGTGCCCTCTGCACGTGCTACTATGCGTGCCACTTGTACCCCCCAGTTGGCAGGACATGTATCGCTTGCATTTCCAAATCAGCCACAGGGGGAATATTTATTCAGTATGTTCCCTCCTATCAAATTGCACCAGGTGGCAAAATGTGATTGGGCGCTCTGCCTATTTATTGAGACCCTGTCATTAGCACCCTTACCCAATATGGCCTCTGTGTTACAGTGTGCTTGGTTGCCATTTGGGTTTCTGTTGTTTCCCCTGTGTCTTGTCATTAGCTCGACTTATTACCAGAAGTGACCCGGTCTGATTATTGACCTTGCATAAACTCTGCCTGCCCTGACTTTGGACTGCCCCTGACTACGCCTTCTGCCTCATCCTTTTGTACCTGGCTTATCTGATTGATCTATTGTGTTTGACCTTGGCCTGTAACTGGATTAGGGAATAAAGTCTGTTGAAGTGTTACCTGGAGTTGGTTGTGATTTGTGTGCCCAGGCACATTACATCTCACCTCCTTTAAAGAGAACTGCATATCCCGAATGCCTGCGGTTACAATGTATGCTCCTTCCAAAAAATTCACATTTGTAGCCACCATGTTATGCTTTAGAGAACTAAGACTACAAGATTAAATATTCCAATTGAAAGATATTCACAAACAAGAATTCATCAGCAGTATACAAATTGAAGTAAGTGCTTTCACATCCCAATATTCAAAGGAACCGGACAGCACCCCCAAAAAATATTTTAAAAAAACACCAGCAGCCTACAAATTGACAGGTTTTTATTTAAAAAAAAAATACCTTTTCAAAGTTTAAAAAAGTATGTATAAATGTTTGTTTGTTTTTTAGTCCATGTAAAATTTTTGTTTGGCGTGCATCATTAAATTTTTTTACACTAAGCTTCAGTAGGACTTATTTTATTCATGCCTGTTTCAGTCCACTTTTTGAAAAAGTTTTATTACATGTTTCGGTTGGGACATAATTTTTTTTGTAGATTTAACTTTTTAGAGCTTCACTCCCTTTAGAGATTAGTAGAGGGATCCCACTGACAGCTACATCGTCACATAAACCTTTTTTCCTCCAAAACAATCCGCCCAATCAGTAATTGCTCCCAATCAGTAAGAGTGGATTGACTGTTAGGTGCTTTTATTGTCCTCTGCCATCACTTTACCTCTTTCTTTTAGAATACATTCTATAATTTAAACTCAAGGTAGGTAGTACATTTTACTAATTACACTTTTTATGATTACCTATTTCTGTTCATTTAGCTATAACTCAGCCCATCCTAAATTTTTTTTACTTGCCGAAGATTTTTCAATATATTTAGTGTATTTCAGGTCTGCTGAATCCAGAAACGACATAAGTTTTATTGAATTGGCTCTAGTTCTTGTGATACAGGAATCAGACTAGACTATTTTACCAACAACAAATGTTAACACAACATACTATTACCAATCTTTTTTTACACTGATGTTTTGCATTTATCTGGTAAATGTAGCATTATTTTCATAAAACTTTCATTTGTCTTCTTTTTATTCACATATTTTCTTTTTTTTACAGAAATATGAGTTCTTCAAAAGGAAGTTGTATAAATGACTCTAATGTATTTTGCTACATTTGTGGTGAATATTCTCAGCAAAAACAGAGAAGAAACATTACAGAACTTGTGAAACAAGCATATCTTGCATATTTTGGTATTAAACTGGGGGACCAAGATAAGTATTGGTCTCCCCATATGGTAATCAAAACTTGTGTAGAGTGTCTACGTCAATGGAAAAATGGAAAACTGAAAAGTTTGAAATTTGGTGTACCTATGGTATGGAGAGAGCCCACAAATCATCATAATGCTCCATATTTTTGCGATGTTAATGTAAACTGGTGGGAGTACCTTTATTTGGAATCAGCAAGACGACCCGTGCTGCATGGTGCTGATGTTCCGATACCAGTGTTCAGTACACTCCCTGATATTCCTGTATCCGACATGGAGGATATACAGGGATTGAAGTGTAATCCAGGCGTTAGCAGTGAAAGTGATGATAAAGGAAGTGTTTCATCAAACCAGCAGTTCTCCCAAGAGCTCAATGATTTAATACGTGACCTAAGTCTGTCAAAAGCATCCGGATTTTTAGCATACAGGCCAAAAGAAAAGAACTGTCTGAGACCGGAAGTTAAAATAACGGTTTATAGGACAAGAGAGGTGACACTCCTACCATATTTCAGTGAAGATGGAGACTTTGTGTACGGTTCTAACATACCTGGACTACTAGTCAATATGGGGGTACCAGAATACTGAGCAGAAGACTGGCAGCCTTTCATAGACACTTGGACACTTCCTACTTGGACAGCAAAGTAGATACACAAAGTACCCATGTTTCTTTTGCTTGTGGGATAGTAGAGCAAAGCAGGATCACTTAACAAAGCAGGATCACTTTACTCCTCCAAGGGAAAAGATGAAAAAAGGTGCAGCGAACATCATTAACCCCCCTAGCGTTCTAATTCTGTCAGTTTTTTGTTGCAAAAAGTGATCCTATTTTTTTGCATAGAAATTTTTGTTTATATTGTGGGCCTGTAATTCTTAGGATTAACTCCCAGGTATGATAATTATATTTATTTATTATATTATAATCATAAATTATAATATAATACATAATTATAAATGATAATTTAAAAAAATCTGCTATTGCTGCTCACATCTGCAGTGAGATGTGAAGCACAATGCAGAAGTCCTACATTGTGCTTGGCATCTCACTGCTGATGCGACCAGCGGCGTGTCCGGGACCCGGGTGGTATTTAAAAGCAGATTACTCAGTAATCTGCTTTTAAATTTCCCACCCGGCCACGCCCCCGACGGACCAGCATCCCAGCTTCACAAGAGGACCATCTGATCGCCGCTGGAGCGTGGGGAAAAGGTAAGTGGGGCTCTTAAAGTTACCCCGAGTGTGACTCGGGGTTACCGCTTTTTGCATTTAAAAGCCACCCCGAGTCACACTCGGGATTATGGCTAGGGAGGTTAACAAGCCAATGGTTGACAAAGAAAAAAACATTCTCCCTCCACTACACCTAAAATTGGGATTAATGAAGCAATTTGTTAGAGCTCTGAACAAGGACGGTGATTGTTTCAAATACATTTGTAGATTCTTCCCTGGATTGAGTAATGAAAAATTTAAAGCAGGAATCTTTGATTGACCCCAGATTCAGAAACTGAAGATTCAAATTTCACAAGTTACATGACTGATATGGAAGCTTCTGCCTGGCAAAGCTATGTCATGGTTATAAAGAACCTTTTGGGTAACCATAAAGCACAAAATTATGAAGAACTGGTACAAAACTTGCTCTTAAACTTTAAAAATTTGGGTGCTACTATGATCATAAAGGTACACCAGGTATCTCCATAGCCATTTGCAAACATTTCCAGAAAACCTTGGCGATTTTAGTGAGGAACAAGGGGAGAGGTTCCATCAAGATATAAAGGTGATGGAAGAAAAGTATCAGGGCAGATGGGATAGACACATGGGATAGACACACAATGGCAGACTACTACTGGAGCCTTCAACAGGATTGTCCTGATCATCAGCATACAAGAAAATCATACCAACTGAGTTTTTCGATGACTTCTTTGTGATTACTTCTGTAAATATACTGAAATAAACTGAATATAGAATATATTGACATTAAGTATTTCAGAAATGTAATTTTGTATACGTAGGCATATCTAGTTTAATTTTGCTTATTTTCATGTTTCATAAGTTTTCTATGAGGTTGTTATTGAGGTCATTATTTCACAAACTAAAGGGAATCTAGCAAAACCAATACCATATTTGAAATCTGTGCATCAAACATAACCTAAAATGACTTTAATCAGTTTGGCAAGAAAATGTTTGTTGACCAGTGTATAAGGCAAAAAACAGCATTATAAAATTACATAGTTTGATATAAAAACAACGAATAAGTACATTTTTGTAATCATTAAACAATGGATTGGATGTCTAATGTGCTACAGATCTCATCTATTATATCTTGATTACCAATTTTACAAGTGAGGATTATCCATTGATTACCAATTAGTCAACTCTTTGATTTTTAATGTTTTATTTAGTATAGTTTTTTAAATAATATATTTAGTTTACAGAGAATAAAAAGTCAAACAATAAGACAACCTTAAGATAAGGCCAAAATTTAAAATGAAAATAACTGAAGTGAGTTACCTTTCATTAAAATTTTAAAACAATAGAATATAAACTAAAATTTCTGGTAATGATGATAAATGTGTTTTTATCCTATTAAATAAATACACTAGTTTATTTAGAAAAGGACCAAAAAGAAACCTGCAAATTTTGGCAAACCAAAGCAACCATCCAAACTAATGCCAGGCAGTTAACTAAACCTGGTTTCTGGCAGCTTCTGTCCTTGGTACATCATCAGTGTTCTTCATGCAGTTAGTGCCAGTCTACCCAAAGGTGTTATTACCTTTGTGGGGGTCTGTTGGGGAGTCCTAATGCTAGGAACACACTTTCAGCTGAAATGGTCATTAGTGATCAGGCCAGCTGGCTAACTGCTGTATCAATAGAATGGTTGACTATTCAGAAGAGCAGCTTGTTCTGTTTTCTGGATAGGGGAAGGGGGAGAAGGAGCCGGAGTGACCTGCTAGCAAGACACAGCAACAGCAATTACAGCTGATTGGTGTTTTTGGTTATTAGAGATCCAACATGATGGATTACTAATGCCATCTTCCACAATGTCAGGGAACAGAGGTACAAACCAGATTTTTGCCCAAGTTTAAAAAAGTGTGTATTGACCTTAAAATGTCCTTTCTAATTTTGTGTCCACTCTCACCCACCAGAGTGTTTCTGCTGTGTGTTACAGCCAGTCTTTTGGCTTTCCCTGTAAAATATACAAAATCCAATAGTAAGAGCATGACCCTGAAGATGGCTACTGCAAGACACGTTAACAACCAGAATCTTTGAAAAACACATGGGATTGCAACCCTCCCCTACTAAAATAATTATGAACAATTTATAAATCTTTCCTAATAAATGGAAATAGAAACAACACTATTTTCTTTTAATTGGGTGTTAATAGTAACATTAACATGTTATCAAGTTTACTAACACCATTACTTTTCTAAGAACCCAACAAATAAACTAAACCATAAATGAAGGCTCAGCCAAGTGACTCATGGCCAAACACCAACCTTATAAGTAAAGCAGGGAATATTCTGCAGTCACCTTGTAAGTGACCCTATCCCCAGTGAAGTAGTTTCCTGCCACACATAGAGACAGGTGCATGTATTGGGAAGAGGGGCTGGTCTATTTGATGCCTGTTCTTACAGAAAATTCCATAGGGAGAAGAAGTACATCACTGTCTTTACTGCCAAATTCTTTACTTTAGTGACAAAGTGTAGCTCTTTCTGCCTGGAGACTAAAGCTAGCCCATGAAATCTGGCTTTATGGTATTATGGCCCCCCACTACTTTGGAACATAGACTGCTACATCTGTAAAAAATAAAGGGAATGGACAAGACAGACAGATGTAGACCTTGTCCTTCAATATTTTTTAAAATACAATTTTTAATTAGTACCAGGACTTATTGAGTGAACCAGAATATTTTTTTTTTTAAAACTTGCCAAAGCAAGACTTTTTTTTAACAGACCATATAGACTCCAGAATATTTTACCATGCAATTTCCAACTGATAGACCACTGTCTACTAAAATATGGGTGACCAAACACTCAAGGAAAGAGCATGGGACATGGGAAAAAGAGCAGAGAGGGAGGGATAGGAAAGCATTTCAAACTTTTCTGAAGGCCACAACACCTTGGGAGAACTAGTAGAGAAATATATATATTATTGTTACCATTATTATTATACATGTATATGATGTGTTTTGCGTGCCAGCTTTTTGCTCCAAACACCAGTAGCCAGTCTTCAATAGTGACTTATATATTATGACTTCTTCAGCATCCAAGATGTTTGGTGTCATTCAGCCCTGGAATAGAAGGAGGTAGAGCTAGCATCAAAGTCCAAATCCTAGTTTTCACCTAGCAAGAGATATAATCAAAGGGAAACCATTTCTTCACCATAACATGGGGGTTAGAATGGCCTTAATAGTAAAAGGTATTAACACAGTGCCCTACACAGCACTCCTGAAATAAGCAAAGACATAGGTGGCAAAAATATTATTTATATGTTCACTTACAGTGAACAGAGGAGAGAGGGGGAGTGGGAAGTAGAGAGATAGGAAGTGAGATGGATAAAAGGAAAGAGAGAGTGAGGCAGAGAAACATAGAGAGAAAGATAATGTACCACCCTATAAAAGACAATATTAAAAAATAAAAATACACAAAAAGGTAATTTTATTTTTGTAAATTTAATATTGTACACAATGGTATATTGTTGAAGCAAAAAGGTGACTTTGAGTATTGAAAAATGGTTTTGGCATTAGAATGACAGGCTGTGATCACGTGTTGGTCTGGAGTGGTAACCAGAGATAGAGAAGGGTCAAGAAGGAGATACCCATAGTTTGACAGATCGAAGGAACTTCCCACAGCAGATGATGTACACACATGGACTTTTGCTTTTACTGAAGGTAAGTGGTTCCCAAGCAACACTATATTGATCATAAAAGACCTAAGTGGATTACTGATGAACTTGATCAAAGGAACATCAGAGATTATGATCCTCATACCCACCAAATGAACTGTCAGACTTTAGGCAAGTTTTTGAACTAAGTATGATTATTTTGGGGATCATACCACATATGCAAATGCACAATAAAACCTTTTTGGTATATTCTTTTAGTTTTTTCAGCTTTTAAACCACTACATTCAATACAGAAGGTCAGCAGCAGGACTAGAAGCAATGTTTTTTGTTAAAACATGACACAATATTCCCTCAAAAAAAGAATTCAGTATAGGCCCAGAGACTGTGTCACACTTACCTCTTCCTCGCTAAAGCACAGGCATCTCTCTCCTGCTCATGCAGGCAGTTCTGAGTCTGGGGGGTGCCAATCTTTATCAGTTTCGTTCCACCCGGTGGCCAATCAAGAAATAGCATCCTAATCATCCCTGGCTATTTAGCTAGCTCAGAAACAGCACTCAGTGCTCGTGCACCGTACTGTACTGAGCCCCTAATTCTGTGGAGCTAGTTCCTGTACACCGAGTACACTGTGCTCCTGTGTTAACCCCTTGTTGCCCAGTCTGTTGTTTCTAGACCATTCCCTTGTGCTGTTCCAGTGTTGCTCTCAGTCTGTGAATATCCCTGTGTCACCTGTGCCTCCTGTTGCTTCCAGTGTCTCCTGTTTTCCCTGTGGCTGCAGTGGCCCCTGTGTCACTGGTGTCTATTTCTTGGATCCCTGGTATTTGACCCCTGGCTTGTGACCTGACCTCCCTTGCTTGCTGCCTGCCCTGATCCCGGCCTTCCTTGATGATTCTTCTGCCTTTGTGATTTGGTACAGTGTATCTTCCTGCCCACCTTGGTGTGCCCAAAGCCTGCAACCTGGCGGTAACCAGCAGCACAACATCCTCACCACTAGAGGCTCTGGAGAAGACCTGGTTGCCACTTTGCGCCTTGGCCTTTCTTAGGGCTTACACCACTTTTGTGCAAGACATAGTACCCCCTAGTGGCCTTGTCTCCCTGACAGACTGACCTATAATTAAGTCAGTCTTTGTGCCTAAACAGGTACCCTAAACTCTTTCCCTCAATTTTCTTTCTTATAATTCATTTAAAACATTCCAGCTTCTTAAAAACAAGGTCTTCTGTAACAGCAAGTTCATTTTTTGTTCATAAAAGTAATGCATTTTAAAATGTTAGATTCCGATATAAAAAAACTCCTAAGAAAACACATATGTATTTTTCTTTTAAGTCAACGTTTCATTTTACAAACAAATGTACTTTTTCTTACATTGTATTAGAAAAAAATAGTCATGTGATAAATTACTTTGCATTTACTTTTTAATAACCATATGGTGTTTATCTTTTTTTTTTCGTGATAACATTTATATGTCTGTTTTATGTTACTGTTTTGTTCCCTACAACAGCACTTATAAAGCAGAATTCACTACAGGGAGTTTAAAATACGACAAGCATGTTTGTTTATAGCACAAGGCTCTCAGTTCGAAACCTTGCTCCTTACTACAATCGATAAGGTTGCTGAGATAAATTATGACTAGTAAATTAAAAACATTGCACTGTCATTATAATTTGATGCTGTAGGGCTGGAAGGGATAAGTGCATGATGTTTTATGTCTTTCAGGAAGGAAATTTATAAACTTCATGCTTCTTAGATCTGAAAACATTAAAGCTGTCTTTAGCCTACTAAATGCTTTAATGTTTGGTAATTGTATAGTGATCATTTTTATATTGGTAGTTAAGTTTATTTTAAATCATATTATTGTAATTTGTTTTAGTTCACTTTGGTATGGAAATATTTTATGTCTGATCATTGATGCCAATTTTGATTTTAATTATTTAAAATTATATTCTACTACGATCAAAGCAAGAGCAGCTAGTATTTAATAATGTTTGTATATTTATTGATTTTTCAGTTAAAACTCTGATCAGGCTCCTAAAGTACATCTGGAATTTTGTGCTGTCTGCTGTAAATACTTATGGAATTAAGGTATGCTTAAGCAGTCCTAAATGGTTTGAAATGAGAGATGTAACAAAAAGTAAAATTATTATATATACCAGGCATGCATTACCCTGGCTATACTGGCAAAACTAATAGCCCAGTTTCAGCTTGCTGTAAGAGATATCACTAGAACATTATATGGTGCTGACTGATGTTGTAACCTTTGTCATTATGAACTTAGCCATGCTATTGCTTAGTCCCCATAATTACCTTATGTAAGGTACTTACCCCGCCAGCGATCCCGCGTCGTCCTCACCTGCAGCGACCCCAGGGATTGCGGGCAGCTTGCTCTGCTCGTAGCGTGTCTCCTTTCACTGGGGGAGGGATCCGTCAAGGCCGAACTACTGTTCAGCAAATGGAATCCCCAGCATCCCTGCAGACGTGCACAGTACTGCACGTTCCCTCAGCTACTATGCACGCCTGTTTTACTTATATTCAGTGTGTTCCCTCCTATCCAATTGCACCAGGTGGCGCAATGTGATTGGGCACTCAGCCTATTTAATAAGACCCTGTCATTAGCACTCTTACCCATTATAGCCTCTGTGTTACAGTGTGCTTGGGTGCCATTTGGGCCTCTGTTGTCCTCCCCTATGTATTGTCATCAGCTCGGACTTATTACCAGCAGCGACTCCGTCTGATTATTGACCTTGCATGAACTCTGTCTGCCCTGAATTCGGATTGTCCCTGACAACGCTTTCTGCCTCATCTTTTTGTACCTGGTTTATCTGATTGATCTATTGTGTTTGACCTTGGCCTGTACCTGGATTACGAAATAAAGTCTGTTGAAGTGTTACCTGGAGTTGGTTGTGATTTGTGTGCCCAGGCACATTAGATCTCACCTCCTTTATAGAGAACTGCATATCCTTAATGCCTGCAGTTACAATTTATGCTCCTTCCAAAAAATCTTCATTTGTAGCCACCATGTTATGCTTTAGAGAACTAAGACTACAAGAATAAATAGTCCCATTGAAAGATATTCACAAACAAGAATTCATCAGCAGTATACAATATGAAGTAAGTGCTCTCACATCCCAATTTTCAAAGGAGCCGGACAGCACCTCCAAAAATGTATTTAAAAAAAAAACACCAGCAGCCTACAAATTGACAGTTTTTTTTTAAATTTATGTATATATGTTTGTGTGTTTTTTAGTCCATGTAATATTTTTGTTTGGAGTGCATCTTTAAATTTTTTCTTTAAACTTTAAAAATGTATTCCATGTTTCTGTTAGGACATAAGTTTTTTTGTAGATTTAACTTTTTAGAGCTTCACTCCCTGGAGAGATTAGTAGAGGGATCCCACTGACAGCTACATCGTCACATGAACCTTTTTTTCTCCAAAACAATCTGCCCTTGCTCCCAATCAGTGAGAGCAGGTTGACTGTTAGGTCTTTTTCTTTTAGAATACATTCTGTAATTTAAACTCAAGGTAGGTAATTACACTTTATCCTAATTACACTTTATTACTAATTACACAATATATTTAGTGTATTTCAGGTCTGCTGAATCCAGAAATGACATCAGTTTCATTGAATTGGCTCTAGTTCTTGTGATACAGGAATCAGAATAGACTATTTTACCAACAACAAATGTTAACACATCTTTTTTTTACACTGATGTTTTGCATTTTATCTATTAAATGTAGTATTATTTTCATAAAACTTTAATTTGCCTTCTTTGTATTCATACATTTTCTTTTTTTTACAGAAATATGAGTTCTTCAAGAGGAAGTTGTTTAAACAACCCTAATGTGTTTTGCTACATTTGTGGTGAATATTCTCAGCAAAAAACAGAGAAGAAACATTACAAAATTTGTGAAACAAGCATGTCTTGCATATTTTGGTATTAAACTAGGGGACCAAGATAAGTATTAGGCTCCCCATATGGTATGCAAAACTTGTGTAAAGTGTCTACGTCAATGGAAAAATGGAAAACTGAAAAGTTTGAAGTTTGGTGTACCTATGTTATGGCGAGAGCCCAAAAACCATCATAATGCTTGATATTTTTGTGATGTTAATGTAAACTGTTTCAATAGTTACAAGAAAAACAAGTGGGAGTACCCTGATATGGAATCAGCAAGATGACCTGTGCCGCATGGTGCTGATGTTCCCATACCAGTGTTCAGTACACTCCCTGATGTTCCCGTATCCAACATCGAGGATATACAGGGTTTGGAGTGTAATCCAGGAGTTGTGGAAAGAAATATAAAGGAAGTGTTTCATCAAACCAGCAGTTCGGCAGTAAAGATTTTTAATTAATATATTTAGTTTACAGAGAATAAAAAGTCAAACAATAAGACAACCTTAAGATAAAGCCAAAATTAAGATGAAGATAACTGAAGTGAGTTACCTTTCATTTAAATTTTTAAACAATATAATATAAACTAAAATTTCTAGTAACGATGATAAATGTGTTTTTATCCTATTAAATAAATACACAGGTTTATTTAGAAAAGGACCAAAAAGAAACCTGCAAATTTTGGCAAACCAGAGCAACCATCCAAACTAATGCCAGACAGGTAATTAAACCTGGTTTCTGGCAGCTTCTGTCCTTGGTACATCATCAGTGTTCTTCATGCAGTCAGCGCCAGTCTACCCAAAGGTGATATTACCTTTGTGGGGGTCTGTTGGGGAGTCCTAATGCTAGGAACACACTTTCAGCTGAAATGGTCATTAGTGATCAGGCCAGGTGGCTAACTGTTGTATCAATATAATGCTTGACTATTCAGAAGAGCAGCTTGTTCTGTTTTCTGGATAGAGGAGGGGGGAGAAGGAGCCAGAGTGACCTGCTAGCAAGACACAGCAACAGCAATGACAGCTGATTGGTGTTATTGGTTATTAGAGATCCAACATGATGGATTACTAATGCCATCTTCCACAATGTCAGGGAACAGAGGTACAAACCAGATTTTTGCCCAAGTGTAAAAAAGTTTGTATTGACCTTAAAATGTCCTTCTAATTTTGGGTCTACTGTCACCCCCCAGAGTGTTTTGCATTTTTAGTTTGTTTCTGCTGTGTGTTACAGCCAGTCTTGTGGCTTTCCCTGTAAAATATACAAAATCCAATAGTAAGAGCAAGACCCTGATGATGGCTACTGCAAGACACGTTAACAACCAGAGTCTTTGAGAAACACATGGGATTGCAACCCTCCCCTACTAAAATAATTATGAACAATTAATAAATCTTCCCTAATAAATGGAAATAGAAACAACACTATTTTCTTTTAATTGGGTGTTAATAGTAACATTAACATGTTATCAAGTTTATTAACACCATTACTTTTCTAAGAACCCAACAAATAAACTAAACCATAACTGAAGGCTCAGCCAAGTGACTCATGGCCAAACACCAACCTTATAAGTAAAGCAGGGAATATTCTGCAGTCACCTTGTAAGTGACCCTATCCCCAGTGAAGTAGTTTCCTGCCACACATAGAGACAGGTGAATGTATTGGGAAGAGGGGCTGGTCTATTTGATGCCTGTTCTTACAGAGAATTTCATAGGGAGAAGAAGTACATCACTGTCTTTATTGCCAAATCCCTTACTTCAGTGACAAATGCAGCTCTTTCTGCTCTTTCCTGGAGACTAAAGCTAGCCCATGAAATCTGTCCTTATAGGATTATGGGCCCCCACTACTTTGGAACATAGACTGCTACATCTGTAAAAAAATTAAGGGAATAGACAAAACAGACAGATGTAGACCTTGTCCTTCAATATTTTTTAAAATACAATTTTTAATTAGTACCAGGACTTATTGAGTGAACCAGAATATTTTTTTTTTAAAACTTGCCAAAGCAAGATTTTTTTTTAACAGACCATATAGACTCCAGAATATTTTACCATGCAATTTCCAACTGATAGACCACTGTCTACTAAAATATGGGTGACCAAACACTCAAGGAAAGAGCATGGGACATGGGAAAAAGAGCAGAGAGGGAGGGATAGGAAAGCATTTCAAACTTTTCTGAAGGCCACAACACCTTGGGAGAACTAGTAGAGAAATATATATATTATTGTTACCATTATTATTATACGTGTATATGATGTGTTTTGCGTGCCAGCTTTTTGCTCCAAACACCAGTAGCCAGTCTTCAATAGTGACTTATATATTACGACTTCTTCAGCATCCAAGATGTTTGGTGTCATTCAGCCCTGGAATAGAAGGAGGTAGAGCTAGCATCAAAGTCCAAATCCTAGTTTTCACTTAGCAAGAGATATAATCAAAGGGAAACCATTTCTTCACCATAACATGGGGGTTAGAATGGCCTTAATATTAAAAGGTATTAACACAGTGCCCTACACAGCACTCCTGAAATAACCAAAGACATAGGTGGCAAAAATATTATTTATATGTTCACTTACAGTGAACAGAGGAGAGAGGGGGAGTGGGAAGTAGAGAGATAGGAAGTGAGATGGATAAAAGGAAAGAGAGAGTGAGGCAGAGAAACATAGAGAGAAAGATAATGTACCACCCTATAAAAGACAATATTAAAAAATAAAAATACACAAAAAGGTAATTTTATTTTTGTAAATTTAATATTGTACACAATGGTATATTGTTGAAGCAAAAAGGTGACTTTGAGTATTGAAAAATGGTTTTGGCATTAGAATGACAGGCTGTGATCACGTGTTGGTCTGGAGTGGTAACCAGAGATAGAGAAGGGTCAAGAAGGAGAGGTATAACTCATGAACAGCAGCTACAGAAGAAAAGTAGGTGAAGAAAGCTCACTCTGGGGAATTGCACTTGCAGTTCAGAGGCTGTCACATGAAATAAACTGTTGCTGTGACCCCTTCTTCCATAGCAAGACACGAAAAAAAAACAGAATGTGACAAATGTCACAAACCAGTAGACTTCTTGTGAAATGATACCCCAGCAGCTGCCTTGTAATTCCTCCTCGCTGACTGTCTGCATAAGGCCTACCACTTCTTAAGCTGAGAAAGTTATTTTTGCTGTCATTCCTTTGCAGGAAACTTCATCTGTCTGGATAAATGTTGTGTCTTCGGGTTGAAGTAAAACACACTGTGAGAATAATTTTTAAAGCACTTTCTGTAATATAATAATCAAACTTCAGGTGAAATTTGAAACACATTCATAATAAAGATACAACTGCAGTGAATGTTTGATATCAATTTTGTTCATATAGAAAATATTCCATAACTCATTCCATGCATCAAATTTAGCATAGACTTGTGCAAGATTGTTTTGCTTGTTAAAGCTGAACCACAGACTATTTCAGGAAATAATTACAAGTTTCTTTGCATAGAATGGAGAAGATATGCACATGAAGTCATGTTTTATTTCTGTCTGTGACCCTATTGGGTCCTTGTGACTGTACAGAAAGTGGGGGTTGTTGGTGTGAAGTACAACTTTTAAAACTTCTTCACTTATACTTAAATTGCAAATAGATAAAATGCTAAAAGTATAAGTGAAGAAATTATGGATACTGCAAATCCTTCACACTCAAATAAAAAAAAATCAGCTGCTCACTTCTCCATATTGCATTTTTTTGTGATACGAACCCTGTAACACAGCTCATGATACAACATATGGACTAGGTACAATGGATTCAATCATCAGACTTGACAATAGTGACCTGAACAGGATAATAAAGAAATTAGAAAATAAATTAAGATAATAAAGAAAATAATAAAGAAATTAGAAAAAAAGTTTCTAATGAAGAAAACTTTCACATGATTGCCATTGACTTCGTCTGTCAATAGGTAGAACAAATATTGTTAAAAAGGAAGCTTCTGAGTAAAACATTTTGCTATTTGACCTGGATTGCCTGCTGCTTCCAATTCAGTCCAGCTGCGTTTCCTGGTCATTTAGAGGATGGTGGAAAGAGGGCAGGAAGCATTGCTAATCTCTCTCTGCACAGACAATTTATGTGCAGAAATGGGAGACGCCAAGCTGATTATTAAAAAGCACTTTTGTTAAGGGAGTGCTGAGCTAAAACCTCTTAGAATGGCATCTCCATTGGCATCAAACATTAAAAGCTGACTCCCATGGGGTCTATTTATAAAACAGTGACATTTGTTGAAACATTGCCTGGTGGAGAATCAATAACTTCCATTGAAACACATGTTTCAGTGAATGGCAATGTATACATTCCACCTTGTTTTGCATGTTGCAACAAATTTATAACATAGATTCCTTTAATGTGTAGTTGAAAATTAGTATATGGCATAATGAATATTATATGTTAATCCGATGAATAACCAAACATATCTTAATCATGCCTGCATTGAATATAATACTTAAACAGCCTAGTTGTTTGATCTGTGGGTACTATCAGGGACATGACCTTTCTGCTGTACAATGTTACACTTTCATTACAATATATTTCTTTATTCCCTAATAGCTCCCTAATACCTATTCTGCAAGTCTTTATATTTTACAAAAAATTTGGAGAAGCACATTTCTACCAAGTCATATACTACAATTTTCTTTAAAAAACTACAATGAAAAACTAAAAATATGAGCATTCTTCATATGTACCCTTGAACTGCAAGCTTTTTCACTTCATTGTTGGCAGATACATTGCAGAGTTCTTCTGTTCTTAAAGGAAATTGCCAGGTGGTAAAGTAAATACAAATTCCTGCATCTGCACATGTAAGATGATATGCCAGAAAACTTAACAAGAGTTTTCGAGAGTCACCCAAAATGTATACATTCTTCACATTGCATTTAATTACAAAATGTGTCAATCAACGTTTACTAGTTAAATCCAAATTTAAAATGTGTACATTGTTGTTCAATATTAGGTGAATCTTGGCTGAAAACATTTATAAACAGACCCCAATGTGGCAACTACATTTTTAAACACAGAAAACAAATCTGGTTGCTGTAGTCAATATTTTGTGGTGGCATTATAAAGTCATGGTTTAACTTGGCATGTTTAAAAGGCAAAGAATATCCTTTTCACCTTCTAACTATTGTTTGTTTAGCACTAACAACTGCCATCATTTAATTTATATGAACATTTGATTTTTACCATTATTGAAAGACCAATCAACCCACCTACATCCCTCCACCAAAGGGATTACTACATCCCCTTGTACTTTTAGAATGATTTAAAACAGTATATCACAAATGAAAACTGTGATGAAATTACACTTATGTATTCACACACATTACTGAAATGCAGCAAGGAGAATGCTGGAAGGTAACCTGGGGCTGCATTTTGGCTTTGAAGCTCTTTTGTTTTGAAATGTAGATCTTTTGGTATAGAACATACAAACGATGTATGGTACACAAATAAAAACATACAGTACTGAAGATACCAGAAATGTGATATAAAAAACTCAGAGGAGATGGTGAGCTCTTCTAAGAAATAGCAAGTGTCATGTGCAATGCTGCTTTATGTGTCGTTGCTATAGGTATACAAAATATTATTAATAATAATGCATATCAAGTAAAAAAGAAACATCCAAGGAATCTAAAAAAAATCTTTATGTGAGCCTTCTAAATGATTATAATATCAGTATTAAATGCTGGAGATAATAAAGTTCTAAATATCCCTTTATTTTGGCACTGCAGCCTGTTTAATTTTTTAAGGTTCAATATAAGAATAAATAATATCTGCAAGGAGCTTTGGATGGGGTGCAGTTGTACCTCCTCTCTGAGCTGCTTCTATTTTGATGTCATCTTCATTTTAGTAGCCGTAAAATAGAGTAATGTCCACAGGATGACAACCCAGCTGCACAATTTCACTTTAAACCAAAGCAGGTTGTCATCTTGTTAAGTGGAAAAATAATCTACTGGCAGGATTAGCAGGTGTTAAAACTACTTTAGACAGGGGACTCAAACCTGCTGTGTAAATTCTAGTGACAAACTGCTATATATATTGTTTATTTACTTTATTTATGTTATTTATTATTCTACATTATTATTAATTTCATAATAAAAAATTCACTGGTTAGTGAATTGCATGACCCCATGGCTGGCAAAGAAAACTGATATGGGTATGATTTTTTGAGTATTTTAAATGACACTAGACTTGATGAAGAGACTACTATCTTGGACAGCTAACACTATGAAAAAATTCATAGGCACTTGACATGGTATGGTACGGTGCGTACCCCCCGTAATACCTTTCCTCACCATGTACCTAATAGGCACTAATTAGCAGATCTTGGCACTCCTGAAGCATTAAAGGTAGCAGATTCTCATCCTCTCTCAGGAGCCTGTGATTAGGAAAAAACTGTGTTAAGAGGTAATATAATGTGTGCAATGAACTCTCACCGGGTATAAAGTATATCATGAATCTCACATGTGATTAATTTTAGGATGGTGTTTACTAAGATCAGACAGGGATGGAAACCTGCTAAATCTTTTACTTAATTATCACACAGCTGTGCCAAGACAGGAATAGCACCCACATGTCACCAGGAGGGTGACAGGTATCAAATGTCTTCTCAAGATTGTTTGCATTTACTTAGGGTCACAACAGGGAGGGGAAAGAAACCACAAGTTCCAGATAGAATTTCAAGGAGATCTAAAACTGGCCTTCTTGCTTTCAAGTACAAGGACAAACTTGCTGTTGGGGGATGTGTTTAGCTTCCTAGCAGGATAAGGATTGGCAACTCCTTGACATTACTCTAATAAGTAAAGTCATGATGTCTGGAAGCACTACTTTTCAAGCAGTGATATAACATACAAGGCACGCTTGTCCGTTTAACTGCTACCGAGTGTCAGTTAAAGACGTCATGTTCCAAGAGATTCATAGACCAAGGAATTGTCAAATACCAGTTAACAATAGTACTTGTGTAGGAATTAAATCTTTAATCATAATAAATTACTGAGCAATTATTAAAGGACAATAAAAGATGTGATCACATGGCCTTGAGAGTAATGTCACAACTCCCATGAGCCAATGTATGATAAAAATTAAAGGTCTGCAAACATACTTTTGCAAGTTAAACATAGTAAACAATGACTATAGGTAAAATGTGCTAACAAATATGTTAAATGTAAAAAAAAATATATTGTAAAAAAAAAGTACAAAGGGTCAGACATCCCTAATGATGAATATTGTTTTTTAGGGTGCATTTTCGTTATTACCCCATTACACCTTAATAATCACAGGGAATAGTCACCCTTTGAACAGCACAGCTCACTAAAATTTCTAATATTGCAAACTTTAGATTGCCACTCAATAGTTATGGGTTCCTTTAAACAACAAGAAGAGCATTTAAACAAAAAGAAATCTAATTGATGCCCACAAAACTGGATTAGGCTGTAAAATGTTTTAAAAAATGTCTAGCTTTTATCAAATGTCTAGGAATTATCACACCTCATAATGTCACCAAGAAATGTAATTTACTGGGAAAATAAAAGGCAAAATCCAGAAGGCCAAGCAGATGTTAAGAGCACTTTTATTTTACAGGAAAGCAAACCTTGGTATGACCTTCTTGAAGGTTTGGTTGACACCAGAGTGTTGCCATGTTCCATGATGCAAAGTTACTAGTAAAAACATGATCTGCATGGAAGAGTCATTAGGTGAAAGCCTTACCTGCAATCTCATTGCATACATTAAAGACTGAGATATGAAAAATAGCATTGCCAGAAGCCTTTTGGTAATGAATTCTGTGGACTGATGAGATAACAGCTTACCAAAGGTGTGTTTGGAAAGAATTAGCATTTGATGAAAAACACCTTGCCATGGGAGTGGATCCATTTTGCTTTGGGGTTCTGGAGAAGCTACATCGGTATAGTGTCTCCAAGACAATGATCCTCAACATATCAACAACAACAACAAAATCCACCATTAGCTAAATAAAGTGCAGCAAGCTGAGGGTTTTGAAACGACACAGAATTGGCAAATTTTACTTTTTAAAATTGTGTTAAATAAAATGTAAATGCACATTGCAAGTTGAAAATGTATCCGTTTTCAAAATTAACAAAACATGGTATTTGGCCAGGAGTGCTCAAACTTTAGTATACTCACAAACTAAAATCCACAATGTTTACTTTCCAAACTAAATGCAGTACTTGAGGCATAACAAAGAGATCTTTCCACAAGAAGTTAACATTTATAGTCATGACCAAAAATATTGGCACCCTTGCATTTATGTCAGAAAATGCACCACTTTTCCCAGAAAATGTTTGGAATTACTAATGCTTTGGTGTTGTCATGTTTATTTATTTTGTTAGCTCTAGAAGAACACAAAAAAGTAGAGAAAAAACATTCCACACAAAATGTCAAAAATGTCCAGTACAAAATTATTGGCACCTTCAACTTAATACTTGGTAACCTACCCTTTGAAAGAAATAACTGATGTTAATCACTTTCTGTAACAATTAGTGAGTCTTTTACATCTTTCTAATGACATTTTGAACCACTCTTCCATTCCTACCTTTAGATCTTTACTCATTGCTGGTCACTTCGGAACTCTCCATCACTTTATCTTAAACCATTTCTGGGTGCTTTTTGAAGTATGCTTTGAGTCATTGTCCTGATGTAAACCCCCCCCCCCCCCCCCCTCCTGAGACCCAGTTTTTTTGACACTGGGTCCTACATTGCCCTCTGAAATTTTTGGTAGTCTTTAGATTTTATAATAATATTATTAATGCAAACAGTCAAGACTACCAGTGTGTTAAGCAGCAAACAGATCCAAAACATCAGTGAACCTCCTCCATGTTTGACTGTAGGAAACATGTTCTTTTCTTTGAAGGCTTCTTTTTGTATTATCGAAAAGCTGTATTTTTGTCTCCCCTGTCAAGAGGACATTCTACCAGAAGGATTGTGGCTTCCACAGGTGAGTTTTAGCGCAGTCCAATCAGGCTTGTTTATGTTTCTGTGTCAGCAGTGGGGTCCTCCTGGGTCTCCTGCAATAGCGTCCCCTTTTCATTCAGATGGAGACAAATAGTGCGAGCCGACACTGTTGTACCATGTAACTGCAGGTCAGCTTACATTTTGGATATTGATAGAGGTACATTATGCACTATTTGAACAATTCTTCTTTGTAACATATCATCAATCTTTATCATCCACAATAGCTACAGTGTCATGTGATTGGTTTTCAAATCTTCAGACAATTCTTTGCTCTCTTTTTTTCTTTATGCTCAGTGTGTTATACACAGGCCTTCAACTCTGAGAGACCCGGAGCAGCTGGCATAGAAAGAGTTGTCCAAATTCCAGTAGAGAGATGTAAAAGATGCATTGATTGTTACAGAAAGCTATTAACAGTTATCTCTTCCAAGAGGTGTGCTACCAAGTTGAAGGTGCCAATATTTTTTCCAGGCATTTTGTGTGGAATGTTTCAGTTGTTTTTTTTTCTCTGCTTTTTTGTGTTCTTCCAGTGTCAACAAAAGAAATAAACATGACAATACCAAAACATTTGTAATTTCAACAATTTTCTGGGAGAAGTGGTGCATTTTCTGACATAAATGCAAGGGTGCCATTATGAGTAATATAAGTATGCATGACTGTATGTGCTTTTTAGTATTATGATGAAAAGAAATAGTGTTAAATAATATCCCTATAATCACCCTACTTTTGATCTAACCCATTCCTGCAATGTAATCAACTTGCCCTGTTTTGGGAGCAGAGGGGCTAAAACATGCAGGTCCTGCACCTGGCTATACACACAACTGTGACTGTAGCAACCAGTAGCTACTTAGTGTTTTTTATTTCCACTTGACATTGCCAAGAAATTGTACTCAAATTTTGATCAGTTAAAAACTAAAGACCTTTGAAATACAGGAAGGGGTCTACAATGGTGACTTAATCTAGTGCCTCACTACCAAGGTCATATGACCTTCACCTTTTTGTGTTTTCATTTTACAAAATCTGGTCTTATGTCTTATGTGACTATGGTTTTAGGTGGAGCATGAATGAGTTCTCCACTTTACCTCCTAATAATTTGATTATTTGGTAACCCTTTTCACTTAGTGCAGGAAAGGTATATCAAAACCTGCATTTTGCTGCATTTTCATAAAAAAAAAAAAACAATATATTTACCAAAAAGTTTCCTATAGCACCCACTGGCTCCACAATTCCAATGTTATTCTAAATCTTTTCAACAGCAATTCAGCACACTGCTAACCCCCTGGTATTACTTTACAAGCCAGACCAGTCATTATCTTTGAAGAAGGTCAACAATGATAGCCTTTATTTATTAGAAGTTCTTAGAAGAATTATGGAATATACTGTCCAATCACTCATAGAAGTCATAAATGCCCTTAGCTTGCATAATTTAGAAATTAAACAAACTGTATGTTCCGTCTTTAGTAGCACAGGCAGCTGCTTGAACTTGGGATGTGAGCTATCTCCTTGAAATGTCCCATAAAATACTTAAGTCATTCATGACAAGCATACTGTCTTTCAAGAACATGTGTGAGCTATAGCAAATGTTTTTTTTTAGTGTGCACACCGACACAGATATTATTAGTAAAATACCATTCCATTCAAATAATAAGGCACCGCCTTTTACACAAGGCTTTCCATACATAGGAGAACAACTGGAGGTTGATCAGCCAGCCTTGGGTATAAAAGCATTGCCCGTCCAAGACACTGGCAAGGTGGTCCATCTCTGGGTAAGTTCTTAGACTTTGCAGATCCAGCATAAGGTATTTATGGGAACCTTATGCTCAAGACAGTCAGGGTAAATTGGAGAAACTTTGTTGTTTAGTCTCAAGGGACAAAAGCTGAACCATTATTTAACTGTGCACAGCTGCCTTTTAAAACAGAACCCTATTTATTTCACATTTGAATTTGATATAGTTAAAGGTAATAGGTTGAATATTTGAAACTTTTGCAAACATCGTTTTTACATTTCCTTGTAAAGTGTCCAATCATGTGACTGTAGTGGCCAAAGAGGCTGCAAAGCAAAGCGAATAGATGGGGTGAAAAGAATTTGCCTTAGATTCAGTAGAACATTAGTCTTCTCATGTGATAAAGAGTGCTAATTCTTAAGTGCTGATTAGTAACTCAGCAAGGTAAATTTGGATTGGTTAAAGAGTTAATAGTTTAACAGAATATTGCTGTTAGTCTGAATGGCTTGTGTCTTAACCTACCTTCTTAGGATGCCACTAGACCCATGTCATGTTCATGTAACTATAGCACACCTCTTCCCAATGTCTCTGACATTTTGATTTCAATACATTTGTATTGGTTTTATAAAGCTTCCAGCTTGCTGGAAGGTCTTTGTGGGCCGTGCGTTCAAGCTTTGAACACTGGACCTACTGTAAAAATCACTTTCTCTTTTCTTGTTAGCCTTTTTTGTGACATAAGATCACATGAAATATTATTATATTTAGCAGTCAATATATTTGCTTGCAGTCTATAGTAAGCATGCCTTTATCTCCTTCTGTTTTGGAATTGTTCCTTTTTGTTCTGACAGGTTATACAGAATCACTTACCATCCCTTGTTTTTTTTCAGCTTCTCCGTGGTTTTTCTCTTGCTGAGGACAACAGTAAACAGGTTTGGCAGTTAATGTGTAGTTAACCTTCCTCCATTTAGCTACACTTTGGTCATGGGGAACAATAATCCTGTAGATAAAACATTTGGATTTTTTTACTTCACCCACTCTAATTGGCAATTTCACACTTTGCTTGGATTTTACTTACCAAGCTTGACATTGGAGAAAATACCAGTTATCATCTTGTATTTTTTTAGCACCAACATTATGTAGTGCTGTACAGAGTACATGGTCATGTCTCTAATGGTCCCTCAGAGAAGCTCACAATCTAAAGTCCCTCCTATAGTCATATGTTGTCGCTAACATAGTCCAAGGCCGATTTTGAATAAAAGGCAATTAACCTACCAGTAGGTTGAGGGGGCCTCCCAGTCAAACACAGGAGGAACATGAACACCAAATGTTCTAGCCAGGATTTGAACTTGATGCTGGTAGAAAAGAGTGTTAGCAACTTAGCTACAATGACACTAATTGAAGATGTTATATAACCACCTCATTAAAGTGGAACTCCGGGGTATTTAGTGATGGTGGTCCCGTTGAGGAGGTTTCTTTTCACTTTTGGTCCTGGTGACAACAGTCACTGGAAAAAAAGTGAGCAGAAATCTGTAAGTGATAGAAACCGAACACATATTCTAAATGTCCCCGTTTCAGGTATGGGAGTTCCAACTCACCCACCCAACAATCAAAATTGTTGGATCTTCGTGAGTTGTCCTGGGATTATACTTTAAGCTAGGGTTGTACTTTTAAAATTGCAGTGCCTTTGTTCTATGCCAAGACGAATAATTCTTCGTTAGCTTTGTACACATTGGGGATAATGAGAGTGACAGAACACCAAATATGGCCCCAAAGCAGGCTACTGCTTGCTACATTTCAGGCAATTCAGGGAGCACACAATATTTCTCTACAGGTACATGCATCCACATTAAGAATCTGGTGGGAAATGTTTTTACATCTCTCTTCACTTTTTCTGCTAGAATGCTGATGCTTTCATACACACTACAAAGTCATGTGGTGTAGAGAAACTGGTATTTTAAGGCCTCTGGTATTGAATTATTTGTGTTTGAGAATCATAAAAATTCATGTTATTGGAACACAAACATGCAGTTAACAGGCAATCTGTTACACAAAAACTATTAAGAAACACTTTTCTCTCTAAATCATTATACTTGTTGGCAATGAAAGCAACCTATCTATTCTCTCCACTAGTGAATTGCAACCATGGGTGACTCTGAAATGGCGGTATTTGGGGTGGCCGCCCCCTACTTGAGGAAGCCTGAAAAAGAAAGACTGGAGGCTCAAAACAAGCCATTTGATGCCAAAAACTCTGTCTTCGTCCACGATGACAAGGAGCTTTACGTGAAAGGTTTAGTCTCCTCTCGTGAGGGTGGCAAAGTCACCGTGAAAACTGATGATGGAAAGGTAAGCAGTACAACCAGACAGCTTTTTTTGCTGCAGATGAAGTAGATCAGGTTGTAATTCAGTTTTTTTTCTAGACTGTAACAGTCAAAGAAGACCAGGTGAACCCCCAGAACCCTCCCAAGTTCGATAAAATTGAAGACATGGCCATGTTGACCCACTTGAATGAGGCCTCTGTGCTGTATAACCTCAAAGAACGTTATGCAGCCTGGATGATCTACGTAAGACATTTTTCATCAAACTAAATTTCTGTAACTTTCAGGAAGTAAAATAGTTCACCAATGACTCTCGATCTGTCTTTACACTTAGTTGCCAGTCAGACTTGTAGTGGGGGAGCTTACTTTGTAATTTAAGGAGAAAGAACTTAGCCTGGCTTACTAGAAGGGAAGTATGGATGTGGGTATAAGCTTTGTGGTTTCTTGTGGTTTACTAGAATTCTGGAGAGTGGGCTGGCACAGTCTGCAGAAATGATGGGGGGCAGGAATAGATATATCAAAAACCTGAGCATTGGAAATTTTTATTGTAGGTAAAACTTTTTCAAAACATGTATTTAAACTATATAACTTTATACAGCTATTTGGCACTGATAGCCAAAAAACGTACAGCTGCAAGTATGAGGCAATAGATAGCAGCAGTTTGCCTCTGCTGCTAAATTTCAAACCACACTCTTCCCTTCCAAGGAGGGTTTTCTCCACATTTGTTGGTATATCTTTTAAAGGTCCTTCTCCTACCCTTTTGGGAAGGTATACCTCTCATCAAGGACACAATGTAGGACATGTTGACTCCCATTCCCCTGAGGAAGTCCATTAAGGAAAAGCGTGTCAGGATTTGAGAGATACACCCCTCCTACAACCATGTCTAATATGGTATCCCTTCATGGGTCTAAAAAAATTAAACTCTTTTTTTTAATATCAAGGTACCTACAAACAGTCTCATCTGGATTTATTTAGGCATTTGACGTGGGTGGGATAGGTAGTTAAGACATAGCTTAAACAGGTTTTTGCTGGTATTGCTAGATAAAAAAAATAATTGTTCCTTATACTGAATTCCAGACCTACTCTGGCCTGTTCTGTGTCACTGTAAATCCCTACAAATGGCTACCAGTGTACAACCCTGAAGTTGTTGCCGGCTACAGAGGAAAGAAGCGTCAGGAGGCTCCACCACACATCTTCTCCATCTCTGATAATGCCTATCAGTTCATGTTAACTGGTGAGTTATTGTGGGGTTGCTGTGATACTGCTTCATCATCAGAGATACCCTAGATAGAAGCATAATTAAAAGGAAATCTTGTGCAGTAATCCATTATCCAACCAATTATATCCAATCCGTTATCCAACCAATTATTTCTCATGAAAAATTATTGGCCCCTCAGCAGCATGTACATTTACTGGCTTCCCCATCTTTGCATTCAGACACCTGGATCATGAAAAATAGTTCTGTGTAAATTTCACATCATTTAACTGAAATAATGACACTGAATTAATGACATGGCACCAGCCCTGATACATACAGATTCCAGTAGATAAATGGAGAGGTTGGGAAACAAAGTAAAGGCAAGTGAAATAAAGCCTTTTACTTTGTCCTACATGGGTAAATGATACGTTCATTTTAACCAGTCAGCACTAATGTACACCACAATGCACTCAATTCAAAAAATGTACTTGGGCCTTCACATGTCCACCAAGTTGGACGTCAACTAATTTTGTTTGGTAAATAAGCTTCTCTGACATTGTGAATTTTAAAGCTCTGCTTCAAAATCAATTTGCTTTTCGTTTTTTGTTATGTATGAATCCTACTGGAAAGGATGCCTAAATTGAGGCTACCATTGCTCTTTATTACTAATTCTATCCAGTAAATGAAAGTCAGTGAAAATCCAAATCCACTGATTGCATCTTCTTTACCATTACAGATCGTGAGAACCAGTCTATTCTGATTACGTAAGTATTGTAGCTTTGTGAGATACACAGGGGAAATTGCAGTTCCTTTAAATTTCAAGGATAAAGCTCAGATTTTCCTAAATTAAGACTTATATCATACCATACTTCTCACATTAAGGTACACAAATATGAAGGAATTTTAATCAAAACAAGTTACTTTAGACATTAGATCAATGACCTGACAATTGAGGTCAACAGGTACTGTTGTAGATAGTAATACAAGGGCAACTTTCCATGAACCATCAGCACATGTATGAGTTTATACCACTATGCATCTAGATTTGGCAGGTATAGCCAGTTTTCAAAAGAAATCAACCTTACCTTTATTTTTCTGCTGTGTTCCCATCAGTGGAGAATCTGGTGCCGGAAAAACTGTGAACACCAAGCGTGTCATCCAGTACTTTGCAACAATTGCAGCTATTGGAGATCCACAAAAGAAAAAGGAGACAGGAAACAAACTGCAGGTAAGGAGTTCTAACAAATTTGCCAACATGGGCCATGTGCAGGACTGTGTTAGGCTGCCTTAGACATGCATGAATGATGACACCCATTTGAATAGGCTGTACTATGTGTATCATGTAGTTATTTTAGTAAACACTATGCTAGAATGTTTTAGAGACAGTATTTCTACACATAGGGCCTCATAACAAGGCAAAAAATAAAAAAAATTAATGTTTTCTGAAATTAGGAGGCATTGGACTGTTCTCAGTATCCCCTGCTCCGCTTCCCCTTACAGTTCTCAGTTTAATTACAAATATCCAGAACACAGTAATAGAACTATGTTTCACAATCTTACCACTGTAGGCCATGGCGAACAAATACAGTTGTGATAAATACATCTCTGGTCTAAATGTATAATAAAATGCATACCCTTTTCAACACTGTAGAAGGAAGGTCTATGTATTTTTGTAAGAAATATCACAGTGCTAATGTTGTTTTATGGATCACAGGGCACACTGGAAGATCAAATCATCCAGGCCAACCCTCTGCTGGAAGCCTTTGGTAATGCCAAAACCGTGAGAAATGACAACTCCTCCCGTTTTGTAAGTAGTAACATTAGTAATATTACTCATAAGATGTATTACTATCTATTTTATATTAACCACTTTTTAATGTCTCCAGGGTAAATTCATCAGAATCCACTTCGGAACCACAGGAAAACTGTCTTCCGCAGATATTGAAACCTGTATGTTCCACTCTAAATTATGGATATTTTTCAGATAGTTTGAGATATTAGAAAGACTGTTAATGTGTAACATTTTTTAATTTTAGACTTGCTGGAAAAGTCCAGAGTCACATTCCAGCTCTCAGCTGAGAGAAGCTACCACATTTTCTACCAGATCCTGACCAATAAGAAGCCAGAGTATGTTGGTAAGTTTAAAATGTAAAATGACAGTTCTGTCTAGCTTTCTATAATGACTGGTATGAATCTTACTAACTTGATTTCTTTTCTACAGAAATGCTGCTTTTGACAACAAACCCATATGACTACCCCTTTATCAGCCAGGGTGAGATCGCTGTCAAGAGCATTGATGATGAAGAGGAGTTAATGGCCACTGATGTACAAATTACAAATTACTTTTTCTTAAGAGTACACTTTTGAGACCAACATAGAATTTAAGCACAAATTAACATGTTTATGTATTTTCAGGGTGCCATTGATATTTTGGGTTTTATACAAGAAGAAAAACTTGGCATCTACAAAATGACTGGTGCTGTCATGCACATGGGAAATATGAGATTCAAGCAAAAGCAAAGGGAAGAGCAGGCTGAACCTGATGGCACAGAAGGTAGTTTGCATTTTATTTTGTTATAATATAAACAGGCTTGCAATTAGATTACTCCAACAAGGCAAATTTCACTATTATATTTTAGTTATTACTAAATTATAACTAAATTATATTTAGTTTTTCAGTTATTTTTATTAGTCTTTTATTTTTGAATTTCCAGCACAAAAATATGTTTAATGTTTTAAAATGTTAAGAGACAGCAGGCACTGGACTGTGAGAACGATAAAGGGGGGGGGGGGGGGGGGGGGGGGGGGGGATGTAGGCAAACCTCCTAATGAACTAGAAGAAGTAATCACCCTCTTCCTCTCTGCTAGCATTTATGGACCATATTATTTCATCAGGTTACTTGGGTTGTAAACAATTGTTGTTGTAAACGCAAAAATCAACAAAAACATTAAACATCAGATTTTTATGTATGTACATCCAACATTTACAACCAAATGTAAACAACATGAACCACAAATCATAATCTTTTGCACCATTTTTTTTATTTTCACAATGTAGTTGCTGACAAAATTGGCTACTTGATGGGACTGAACCCTGCTGACCTCCTGAAGGCTCTCTGCTACCCCAGGGTTAAAGTCGGCAATGAGTTTGTCACTAAGGGACAAACTGTCCAACAGGTAATATATAGAATGATAAAAGTAAATCTAAAGGTTAGTTAAAATATTTTCATAGAGAATTAACAATATGTTGTTTTCTGTAGGTTTACAATGCCATTGGTGCTCTCAGCAAATCTGTCTATGAGAAGCTCTTCTTGTGGATGGTTGTCCGTATTAACCAACAGCTAGACACCAAATTACCAAGACAGTACTTCATTGGTGTACTGGATATTGCTGGATTTGAAATCTTTGATGTAAGTGTAAACATACATTCTATGGATGATATTATGTATAATGGAATTTAAACACTTATATAAACAATGTACATACATCATCATTTGCAGTACAACAGCTTGGAGCAACTTTGCATTAACTTCACCAATGAGAAACTGCAACAGTTCTTTAACCACCACATGTTCGTCCTGGAACAAGAGGAGTACAAGAAAGAAGGAATTGATTGGGAATTCATTGACTTTGGTATGGATCTGGCTGCCTGCATTGAGCTCATTGAGAAGGTGGGTGTTGAAACTCTATGTTTCTATATTTAGTTCCAAAATGTAAAAACAAACACAATTTGAAATTTAAAACATTTAATTTCTCTGCTCAGCCAATGGGTATCTTCTCAATCCTGGAAGAGGAGTGCATGTTCCCCAAGGCTACCGACACCTCCTTTAAGAACAAGCTCTACGACCAACATCTGGGCAAGTGCAAGAACTTTGAGAAGCCCAAACCTGGCAAAGGCAAAGCTGAAGCTCACTTCTCTCTGGTGCATTATGCTGGCACCGTGGATTACAACATCAGTGGCTGGCTAGACAAGAACAAGGACCCACTGAACGAGACTGTTGTTGGTCTCTACCAGAAGTCTCCAGTGAAGCTCCTGGCCCTCCTTTACTCTTCTTACGCTGCTGCTGATGGTAAGTATTCTAAAGGTAGAGAGATATTAGGCATTTTAAAATCTTCATTTTTGATTCATTATTTAACAGATTACAATCTTCATTTCAGCTGCAGATGGTGGTGCAAAGAGTGGAAAGAAGAAGAAGGGTTCCTCCTTCCAGACTGTCTCTGCCCTGTTCAGAGTAAGTGTTGTCTATGTCTGATGGAGATCTAAAATATGATATACGCTTCAGGAGTGTTGATCCCTAATACTTGAAATGCATTTTGCGGAAACATTTAATTAGTATTTAAACATACACTATTCCTAGTTCGTGCTGTTATTTTAAATGATACGTAGATCTAATAAATCTCAAAAAGCAATATTGTTCTCATTATTCCACAGGAAAATCTGAACAAGCTGATGACCAACTTGAAGAGCACTCACCCTCACTTTGTGCGTTGCCTGATTCCCAATGAGACAAAAACTCCAGGTAAAGCTGTTTTTAATACACAGCAAAAATTACAGAAAGCAGCGTTACTCACACTGTGCCTAGTTGTATACCACCATGGTACATTTGTGACTAAGTGTCACTTACAATCAAACCATTATTTACAGGCAAACTTACTTGCTAAATCTATCACCTATGCAAATTTTTTTTTACCTTCCAGTGGCACTTTTTAAATCTCTTCACCCTCCCCTTGTTACCGTAGATTCCCTTCTTCCCTTCTTTGTTGTAAAAAATTCATAAAGATACAGAATCTAATCAAAGACCCTACTTTTCAAAATATCCAAAGAAACTTACTCTTGCAGACATTTCTGCTCTGTGATTTTAATTAATGAAATATTCTCCATAGTTCCTTTTAGTTGGTATTGGAAATTTCTGTACATAGCATATTCTCACCAACAAAAAAACAGACTTTGGAACAGAGCTGGCCTTTTCTGTAGTCTCCACCAAATGTGGACACAATCCAACAGTGATAGACACAAGCTCTTTTATAAATGCTAATTTTAATGCCATTGTATGTTTTTAATAGTTATAAATGTTCTTTACTAGGTATAATGGAGAATCATCTGATCATCCACCAACTTAGGTGCAATGGTGTGCTGGAGGGCATCAGAATCTGCAGAAAGGGCTTCCCTAGCAGAATCCTCTATGGTGACTTCAAACAACGGTATGCAGAGGTCAACTATGTAGCCAATCATGATAAATGTAAATAAGGTAAAATTAGATAACAACTGTTTTTTTTTATTCTTTCCTAATACAGTTACAAGGTACTGAATGCTAGTGCTATTCCCGGTGGTGAATTTATTGACAGCAAGAAGGCTTCTGAGAAACTCCTAGGCTCCATTGATATTGACCATACTCAGTATAGATTTGGACACACAAAGGTAGGAAGTCAAAATAGTTACTTATAGTGACTAAATATACGATGTTGGACTAATATAATGAAAAATCATATTTTGATCATTTTTTTTCTCCACAGGTGTTCTTTAAAGCAGGTCTTTTGGGTGTTCTTGAAGAAATGAGAGACGATAAATTGGCTCAACTCATTACTCGCACTCAAGCTTTGTGCCGAGGTTTCTTGATGAGAGTGGAATTCAAGAAGATGGTGGAAAGAAGGTTAGGATGATGTATTACGCGCAAAGTGAAAAAAAAAAACAAACAAAATACATGTTTCATTGCTGCTTGTCATATTTTACCTTTGGTCTAGTTTGACCCTATCATTGTTCATTTTTATTGTATTCCTTCAGCCAAGCCACAAAAAACATTATTCTACACTAGCACTTAGCCAGGAAAGAGGTGGTAGTTTGCTACCCTAGTTAAAACCATCAATAATTTAATACACTGCCAGTAAAACAATGCTTCCCTATCACAATGCAAATAACAAATCCAAATCATGTAGAATTATTAGCATTTAGAAGCCAGTCAATCCTAGCATATTTAAATAACTTGAAACCATGTGATTACAGCTGCCACAGAGGCTGTTTAGTTTGACACAGAAAAGTCAGAAGCTAGATATATGATCACTAGGAGACTGGGTTTCAATGTTTGGTTTTCTTGTACCTGTTGTCCCTGAAAAAAGGGTGTAATAATATTTGTAATTGTGTTATATTTTCCAACAGAGATGCTATATTTGTCATCCAGTACAATGTCAGATCATTCATGAATGTTAAGCACTGGCCATGGATGAAGCTGTACTTTAAGATTAAGCCCCTCCTGAAGAGTGCAGAGACTGAGAAGGAGATGGCTAACATGAAAGAAGAATTTGAAAAGACCAAAGACGCCCTGGCTAAGTCAGATGCAAGAAAGAAAGAGCTGGAGGAAAAAATGGTTGCCCTACTTCAAGAAAAGAATGACTTGCTTCTTCAAGTTCAATCGGTAAAATAGACATTAAATATTAAATTGAACCTTAGTATTTACATCCTAAATGCAACTTTTACTCACTCTGTTATTTTCATACAGGAAGGTGAAAACCTGGCAGATGCAGAGGAAAGATGTGAAGGTCTAATCAAAAATAAGATTCAGCTAGAAGCTAAGATCAAAGAGATCACTGAAAGGCTTGAAGATGAGGAGGAAAGTAATGCTGAGCTGACAGCCAAAAAGAGGAAATTAGAAGATGAATGCTCTGAGCTGAAGAAGGACATTGATGACTTAGAGCTGACATTGGCTAAAGTTGAAAAGGAGAAGCATGCCACAGAAAATAAGGTGGGACATGTAACACTGATCCCTAGCTAGGTTACTTCTTCAATAAAAGCGGGCAGATATAATAATATCTTTTTTTTTATCTAGGTTAAAAACCTCACTGAGGAAATGGCTTCACTGGATGAGAACATTGCAAAGATTACCAAGGAGAAGAAAGCTCTCCAGGAGGCTCATCAACAGACCCTTGATGACCTTCAAGCAGAAGAAGACAAAGTCAACACTTTGACCAAAGCTAAAATTAAGCTGGAACAGCAAGTTGATGATGTGAGTGCATATAGCAACAAACTATTTGGTTAGTGGGTATTAAATTACATTTTCACTCATTTGTAAGTATTCAATTTAAACAGCTGGAAGGTTCCCTGGAGCAAGAGAAGAAACTTCGTCTTGACCTTGAGAGAGCTAAGAGGAAGCTTGAAGGAGATCTGAAGCTGTCCCAAGAAACAACAATGGATCTTGAGAATGAGAAGCAGCAAGCTGAGGAGAAAATAAAGAAGTGCGTCTTTTGAATTATTATTTCCTCTCAAAATGGGTTTTATTACCTTATGTCATTTTTGTATGAATAAAACAAATTAATTAACTTTCAAAATGCAGGAAGGATTTCGAATTAAGCCAGCTGCAAGGAAGGATTGAGGATGAACAATCCTTGGGATCTCAACTGCAGAAGAAAATCAAAGAGCTTCAGGTAAATTAACACTAGTAAAAAAAGAACAGTTTCATTTCTAGCAAGCAGTAAATAATTGGCTATATTAACTTAATATCTCTTTTTAGGCCCGTATTGAAGAACTTGAGGAGGAGATAGAAGCAGAACGAGCTGCTCGTGCCAGGGTTGAGAAACAGAGGGCTGATTTGTCAAGAGAACTTGAAGAAATCAGTGAGAGACTCGAGGAAGCTGGTGGTGCCACCTCAGCTCAGGTAGAGTTGAACAAGAAACGTGAAGCTGAGTTCCAGAAACTGAGACGTGACCTTGAAGAAGCCACTCTTCAGCATGAAGCTACCTCTGCTGCCCTGCGCAAGAAGCATGCCGACAGTGTGGCTGAACTTGGAGAACAGATTGACAATCTCCAGAGAGTTAAGCAGAAGTTGGAGAAGGAAAAGAGTGAGCTAAAAATGGAAATTGATGACCTTGCCAGTAACTTGGAGAATGTCTCAAAATCAAAGGTATGAGAATTAACAACATAAAAAAAAAAAGAAAACAAAGCCATGTTCCTGAAATTTCTTAATTCAACTTGTTCATCAACAACAAATGTTCTCCTCCCAAAGGCCAACCTTGAGAAAGTGAGCCGTGTTCTTGAGGATCAGCTCAGTGAAATCAAGACCAAAGAAGACGAGCACCAGCGTATTATTAATGACCTCACAGCCCAAAGAGCTCGTCTGCAGACTGAAAATGGTACAAATCTCAACCTTATTCTTTAGGATGATCAATTCTCACACTGCACACTTGCTTACGTAACATATGAGTAAAGCAAATATTATTTATATTTTTTTATGAATGTTATAAAAAAAACACATTGGATTACAGATTTTTTTTTGCTGGATAAGATCACCTTATATAATAATATAAATAAGCTAAAAAAAATTTTTCAAATGAAATTTATAGAAAAATAGATTCATTAATTTTTTTTATTTTTTACTTTTCAAGGTGAACTGTCTCGCCAACTTGAAGAGAAGGAGTCACTAATTTCTCAGCTGACCAGGGGAAAGCAAGCATTCACTCAACAGACTGAGGAGCTAAGGAGACAACTGGAGGAGGAAACCAAGGTAAAGTAAACACAAAGTACTTAAAAGAACTAGGTCCCCCAAAAAGTTAAGTGTCACTAAATTATACAAAAAACCTCCTAACATGAAAATGGATATGTATTTGCAGGCCAAAAATGCCCTTGCTCATGCTCTGCAATCATCCCGTCACGACTGTGACTTGCTCCGTGAGCAATTTGAAGAGGAACAAGAGGCTAAGGCTGAGCTTCAGAGAGCTCTGTCCAAGGCAAACGGCGAGGTTGCACAATGGAGAACCAAATATGAAACTGATGCCATCCAACGCACAGAAGAACTGGAGGAGGCCAAGTATGCTAGCACTGTAAAAAATCTACAGGAACCAAGGCTGATAAGTGTAGCTAAATACTAACCAGACTTTCCAAAATTTTTACATACAGGAAGAAACTTGCGCAGCGTCTCCAGGAAGCTGAGGAGCAAGTGGAGGCTGTGAACTCCAAATGTGCCTCCCTAGAAAAGACCAAACAGAGGTTGCAGGCCGAAGTTGAGGATCTGATGATTGATGTGGAGAGAGCAAATAGTGCAGCTGCAGCTCTAGATAAGAGGCAGAGAAACTTTGATAAGGTAATACAGAATATAATGTGAGGAAGACTCTGTATTTTACCCATCTTTAAAAGTTTAGAAAAATCTGCATCTAACTGATCTGGCCTTACTAAACAGGTTCTGGCAGAATGGAAGCAGAAATATGAAGAGGGACAGGCAGAGCTTGAAGCAACTCAAAAGGAAGCTCGCTCACTGAGCACAGAGATCTTTAAGATGAAAAATGCTTATGAGGAGGCTATGGATCAGCTTGAAACTCTAAAACGGGAAAAGAAGAACTTGCAACGTAAGATCCTTAGATGACAAATTTATGTTTCTTTGTCAGGCATGATACAAAAGTATATCAAAGAACTACACGTTTATGCACAAAACCTCACAAACTTTGGATATACATGGACATATTCCATGTGAAAGGGAACTTAAATCTTAGTTTACTGTAAAACAAAAAATGTTTGACAAATGTTTACTACCTAAACTAAAGTAGTAATAATGAATGCCCTTTGAATCGTTTGTACAAAGCTAGCTTTAAAGTCTTGAAAAACATGCGAAAGTAACCAGATTTTTCTTTCTTTTACCAGAGGAGATCTCAGATCTAACTGAACAGATTGGAGAAACTGGAAAAACTGTTCACGAGCTGGAGAAGGCCAAGAAATCAGTGGAACAGGAGAAGAGTGACTTGCAAGCAGCATTAGAGGAGGCCGAGGTATTAAAAGCTCTACTGTAGTCAAAATGAATAACTATAGTTGAAAGATTTTAGTATTAATCATGCATATTCTTTTAGGGATCCTTAGAACATGAAGAATCCAAGATCCTTCGCATCCAGCTTGAATTAAACCAGGTGAAATCTGAGGTAGACAGGAAGATTGCTGAAAAAGATGAAGAGATCGAACAGTTGAAGAGGAACAGTCAGAGAATTATTGACACTATGCAGAGCACACTGGAGTCTGAAATCAGAAGCAGGAATGATGCTCTGAGACTTAAGAAGAAGATGGAAGGTGACCTTAATGAGTTGGAGATACAGCTAAGCCATGCCAACCGCCAAGCCGTTGAGGCCCAGAAACAGCTCAGAAATGTGCAAACTCAGCTTAAGGTGAGCACTAAAAAGCACTTGAACATATGAAATTTAAACAATATTTTTTCATATTACTTTGTTTTCATATATCTTACATTTCTCAGTGTAAATGGCTATATATTGTGTTATATATATAGCTTAGATAGAATGTGTGTTTTAAATTTTAGGACAGTCAGCTGCAGCTGGATGATGCCCTGAGGAGCCAAGAAGATCTTAAAGAGCAGTTGGCTGTGGTGGAACGCAGGAATATTCTACAGCAAGCTGAGATTGAGGAAATAAGGTCTGCCCTGGAACAAACAGAAAGGTCTCGCAAGGTTGCTGAGCAGGAACTCCTGGATGCAAGTGAACGTGTTCAGCTTCTGCACTCCCAGGTAGGAACACATATATTTTTTTAATGTATTCTGTACATTTTGTAAATCTGTAGACTTACTGACTATTGTCTGCTGCTCCCTAGAACACAAGCCTTATCAACACCAAGAAGAAGTTGGAAAATGATATGACCCAACTGCAGAATGAAGCTGAGGAATCTGTCCAAGAGGCCAGAAATGCTGAAGAAAAAGCCAAAAAAGCCATCACTGATGTACGTATCTGCTTTAAACAACACTGTAAAAAAAGACATCTTTGGGAGACATATGAATGTAAATGTTTATTGTGTGCCCAAAGGCTGCTATGATGGCGGAGGAGTTGAAGAAGGAGCAGGACACTAGTGCCCACTTGGAAAGAATGAAGAAGAACCTTGAACAGACAGTGAAGGACCTGCAGCATCGTTTGGATGAAGCAGAACAGTTGGCACTAAAGGGTGGCAAGAAACAGCTCCAGAAACTGGAGGCTAGAGTAAGTAAATATAAGTTCTGTTTTAAAGCTGATCTCATATCAAACAACTAATAAAACTTATGAAATACAAATATGCAGTGTAATTATGAAACTATTTTAAGTAGTTAATTGCTGTATTGTTCATATACCTACAAAATATAATAATAATATAATAACAAAAATAAATACAAATATAATCTTTTAAAGGTGCGTGAGCTGGAAAATGAACTGGACGCTGAGCAGAAACGTGGCACAGAGGCCATCAAGGGAGTCCGCAAATATGAGAGAAGAGTTAAAGAATTAACTTACCAGGTATATTACCATTTTTTATTATATATATATTTTGTGGTGGTTTGCTGTAGAGTGAAGAGGCGATCACTGCAAATCTGACAGTTCAATTGTAAATACTCAGCAACCTACATGTGGCTGGCCTTACAACAAAATTTATTTCCTTAGAGCGAAGAGGACAAGAAGAATGTCCTGAGGCTCCAGGATCTGGTGGACAAACTCCAGATGAAGGTCAAAGCCTACAAGAGACAGGCAGAGGAATCTGTAAGTTGAACAGTGACAGCTGCTTGCAAAAATGCACATAAAATGAATCCATACAGATTTCACAAATATCATTGATATATGTAATTTGATTGTTTAAAGGAGGAACAGGCCAATGCCCACCTGGCACGCTTTAGAAAGGTTCAGCATGAGTTGGAAGAAGCTGAGGAGAGAGCTGACATTGCTGAATCTCAGGTCAACAAACTCAGAGCAAAGAGCCGTGACATTAGTGGAAAGGTAAATATATTATTTATTCTATCTATCTATCTATCTATCTACTCTATCTGCCTATTGTGTATTTATCTATGTAATGCCCAAGTATCTTACCAACCTATTGTTTTCTCTGCAGAAAGGAGAAAGCGAATAATGCCACGATTTGAGTGTCCGAAGAAGAAGTGCAAAATGCAAATTTCTTCTTGCACACCTGTAATTAATGTGTCACTGTCTTTGTTTGTACTTATGTAAAATAAAACGCTGCATTCATTGTTGAAATATGTTTGTCATTTCATTGGGTGATATATATATGTCCTAAGCTGTGGACAAGAGTACACAGAAATAAAAAACATCATTCATCTCTTCCAACAACATCATCCAACTCCCACTAATGACACCCTGATTCCTTCAGAACCTACCCCTCCATTTTTGTGACCTGGTAATGCACATATCAGACATGGAGGACCAAATCTAATCTGATTTGCTCATTAGATCCGCACTAAAGTATAGCCATTCATGGGTGGAAGCTAACTGATCCACCATGTTATAGGAATAAAACCAACTCAGACATAGAAAGTAAACAACATTCTGACCGATGGTGGAAATTAAACCCAGAGTTCATCATATATTTTTACATTGAGAAACATGGAAAAGTACAACAACTGTGTGTTTATAAATGTACAATAGCAAATGTAAATCCAAAAGAACAAAAAGTAACCACTCAATAATAGAGAATAAAATAACTAAACATGGACGTCTGAATCCTTTGGAATAAAAAAATCCTGTTGATGGACCAAACTTATTAGGTCACTAATAAAATAAATTATGAATACACAATGAGTAGAACTTGGTCTAATACCAACTACAACCACAAAGATGTAGATGAAAAGATGCAGAATTATATGATGAGGAATTGGATTGGATGTGACATGGTGCAGGCGGATGGTCGTAATGAGCAAGTAGCTATTGTAATCCTTATCCAAACTCATTAGGCTAATGATGAGTTTTGCAGTAATCTATATATCACAATCAGTGAAAGGCCTATCATCACTTTTCTCTTGCTGTTTGGGAAGGTGACTAAAAGCTGGCCAGCTTTTTGGCACCACACAAGATACAGTACAATGTTAAGTTTGTGTAATGTAGCTCCTGTTTCAGTGGCTGCATAACTATTCACAGCTGTCGCACCTTATTATTAAAGACAGGCCTGGAGCGTAGGCTTTAGACTCAGCGTAGACTTTAGGAAGGTAGTGGAAGGCCTGCATGACTGAGAGAAACAGGAAGCAGGCAGTGATAGGGTTAAAATAATCTCCCCCCTGACATATTTCTAACTGTTAACAACACTGTTATCGGGCCGTCACCTCAGGCACAATGTCTTGGTGTCACCTTTGATTCTGCCCTCTCATTTACCCCCCATATTCAGAACATTTGCATGTCCTGTCACTTTCATCTACGCAACATCCCCAAAATCCACCCATACCTGTCCCCTGAGACCACCAAAGTCCTTGTACATGCTCTTATCATATCCCGTCTGGACTACTGTAACCTCCCCCTCTTTAGTATTCCACTAGCCCGACTCCCTCCTCTACAATCTATTATGAATGCTGCAGCCAGACTCATCCATCC
>NC_092861.1:62640493-62641462 GCF_032062135.1 Pyxicephalus adspersus
AGGACCGGTAACCAGATGTTAATGTGTGGAAAAATGTTAATGTGAGGGAAAATGTTTTTTAAATGTTATTTAATTTTGGCTAGGTTAATAATTTGTTAATTTGTTATTTATTTTATTTAATTGGTTAATTTATTAGTGTAATAAAAGGCCTACGGGCCATTTAGGCAAAATCTGGTATGGTGAAATTTTGTTGGTGGGGAAATGACTGCGGTTCTCTGTTTGTCCTCAAGTCATGGATCTCCTCTAGAAGGAATAGAGCTCAGCCTTCACATAACATAAGAAAACAGCTTTTTATAAATATTGATTAAAACATGCAATTAAACAGTTGCTCTATTAAAAGATGGGGCATCAAGGCACCAATGCTGGAACTTGGATTTATTTCCCTAAGCCATTGGTCAGAATAAAGCCCAAGGCCCAACAAAAGAAAAAGTTTTATAGTTTTGATTGAGTCTTGAAGTCTGTAAACTTCTCTCAGATTTTTTGTGTCCACACTGGTGAGGATAACCCTCTCTTCTTGTGATGGTGACAAAGACATTGTCAGATTTTTATTGTCATTTGTATGTTCTAGTCCCAATGACACCTGTTCCCCTTAATTTCTTCTCTTGGTCTCAAAGGGTAAAAAAATGACAGGATATTTCTCCAGTGGGGGACACTAGCAAGAAATCATTAGTGACTCTTCCCATCTTAAAAAAACTTATTTTTTTCAATTACTAAAAAGAACATTGATAGTTGAAGCCTTAATTAACCATGAAGGGCGTTTTTTTCCTCCCCTGCTGGGTAACAGAACAGATGTTGGTCCTGATTTCACAGTCACATTGTGCTGCATTGCGCTTTGTTAAAATGTATGTTAAGACAGCCTATTATTTTGAATTAGCTGCCTATTGCAAATATGCCATTCTACAGTAAACATACTGTAAACTAAGGATGAGCGAGAATGCCTCTGGCATGACTGATACTGAAGTTTCTGCC
>NC_092861.1:62643391-62644351 GCF_032062135.1 Pyxicephalus adspersus
TTTCTAACATTATTACAATTTATATCTCATAAAAATGTTTTGTTTTGTTTTTTAATTTTAATAGCAAATCCAAATAAAAAAATCACATAGTAAAACAAAACTGCTTTAATTTTTTTTAAATTACCAGTTAAAATAGTTATACCTATTGATTCAAGCCTCTAAGTGGACACTAATTTTATCAATTTTATATTAAATTAGTGTTTACTCTCTTAAAAAAGTGATACAGTTTGGCACTTACTGAAACTCATGAAAGAAAAAAGTGTAATTGAGGCCTAAAAGATTATTGATCAAAGAGTACAACCATCTATTTAAATAACTCAAGCAAGACAAGGAGAAAATACACTTCCTAATATCCTGGCATTTCCTTAATAAATTATTGATTCCTAACCTTTTCTGAACAAGACACACATTGAACTTAAATGAATTGTACTACAAGAAACAAATCAATTATTTTATGAGGAAAAAAATCAGCGCTAGTTTTTCAATGCCAATCGGTATGGCATGGGTTCACAAAATCTGCCACTAATTTCAATATATTAAATACTGTTTATTACATTATTTAAGATCCTGTAAAAAAGTTATTCATCAGTTTTCACTGAGATGGCTGTATTTGCATTTCTTTTATCTGGGATTAGTGCTGCCTTTATTGCTCCAGTTTTGTACTAAGCATTTAACTGCTCTTTGCATGCATTTACATTTACATTCATAAGTAAAATGAATTACTTTTCTTTATGTGTAACTGGGAAAGTGTGACCATGCCAACATTTTGAATTATTTGCAAAGCTCTTGGGCATATTATTGCCAAGGGAGCCAGGGCAACCTATTGATAATGTCTCAAGTGAAAAAGTACAAACATGTTGTTTTTTCTATAACTGTTATAGCCAGTAAACTTTTCTTACCCAAAATCTTTATTGATCTTATGATTCCAATTCCTTGTTTCCATTTTTTCAATATCCTATT
>NC_092861.1:62645447-62646966 GCF_032062135.1 Pyxicephalus adspersus
AATGTACTAAATTGTAATGAACTTTGTATGCCTAGGCAATTGTGCCTCATAGCTGTCTACTGTGTGAGAGGCATTGCTGCCTGTGACTTCTAGTCTTGCAAAATATGAAACTAGGTTGGAGTTGCTACTACTGGGATATATGGTTATGAGAAATCTGCACTGCACATGTCTCCCTTCTTTTGTTGATTTGTGGTTTGTGAACTTCTCCGGCTGAAGCTTGGACAGCTTAGAAAACCAACACCAGAGACACAGACCACACAAACCATACCATGCAGAACAACGGCATGGTAAGCCACCAATGTGTAAGGAAGATCAGCTGCAATGGCCTACAGGGAATATTGATAATAAGTCCTTTGTCATTTTCTTCCATTTTGGGCATTGATTCCACAGTTCTATAAAAAGTAGAAAATGTTAGTAGAAAGGTTAGCTATATTTTTATATGTCCAAGTTTGCAAGCTCAGTTCTTTCTTCAAATATGTGTAATTCTTAGGTTTCCCTTAGGTTGAGAAGGTCACGGTAAATCTTTATATTGCTTCCTATTATGTTGAAACAGTAAATTTGCTACATTTATCCTCATAAGGTTCCCTGCACTGTGGAGATATGATTGGAACCATGCACTGTGGAGCGGTAAACATTCGTAGCGGTAATCCTATTAGGCACCCGCCATAGCAAAAAACTTCATCGGGTAACATTTCTATTTCTAAAAAAAATATTGCAACAAGCCTTACTCTACCAAACTCTTTAAAAAGTCCTTCATCTAAAGCACTTGTCCATCCAACACAACATCACAAATAGTTAAAAACAAAAGTTCTCAATTTTTTAACAGTGTTGCTTAGCAACAAAAAGAACTCTTGCAATGTGTTGGTAAAATGATTTTTTGAAAATGTAGCCAAATGTTATTCCATAAATATTTTAGAAACTGATGAATAAAACACAATTGTTTTATCATTCCCTTCTCTAGCTCTGTATTATTGAATCCTGATGTCTGCTAGTTAAAAAATATAGAATTTGGCCTGCTTATAGTGAATACATGCCTGAAGACATAAAGTATGGAACTAGACTGTACAAAGTATTCACAAACATTTATGTTGGTTTAAAAACAATACGCCTTGAAAAAAGCATACCTAGTAACTAGCAGATTGCCAAAATGTCATTTTACAAATATGCAGGGAGGGAACATTTGCTTCTATTAACCAGGCCAGCTTTATGTAAGACGATTTGCAGGTAAATGAGCAACACCTATCAATTTCCCTGACTGTCTTCATTTTATTGTAGGGTTATGTAGATTTATTATATTCCAAATCATGTCAATTTTATGAACTTTTAGTCATAAAATGCATGTCTCCCTGATATACATAAAAATGTACTATTTTTAGTGTGACTACAAGTAAATGTACAGACTCTGGCTGCAAAATGTTTTTTTTTTTTTTTTTGCTAATGATGCATTGCTGCAGGCCTAACTAAGCATAAACCATATTATATTCCTTATTCTACTCCAAGAAAAGAAGACAAAGAATGA
>NC_092861.1:62647902-62648520 GCF_032062135.1 Pyxicephalus adspersus
TTATGGATAAAGTATATATTATTTGTAGTGCTGCTTAGTGTCTTCTGGAATATAAAGTTAAGCAGAAAGCAATGATGATAGTGATGGCTGCTTTAAATCACATCCTTACACACTAACAATATAGTACATGGTTCACTGCAGTAAGTTCCAATTATCCTGCATGTACAATGTAACACTAAGCTTCCCAGTACCCACAGCTGTGAAAATCTGCAATTGAATTGGTATTTCCTATATAATATTATACCCTATATATTCATATTACTCACTGTTTCAGCAGCAAAATTTTGAATGAATATGCGTTTTATAATGCGTTTAGCAGCATACACATAAACATAATTTACATTAAAATAACAAATAATTCTACTTTGTTAAAAAGTGAATTTTTTTTTACTGACGTATGCTAATGCTTTGATTTACAAAGTTAAACTGCACAATAATGTTTATTATTGTGGAAGTTTACATTTCTAATCAGCTTTGTCTATTCTTTTCTCCTCCTGAGACTGTAAGGCTCTGTAACAACAGCTTTTTATCAGTGAAATATCCAAAAAAGATCATTTCAAATTATTCCAGAAGTAATTATTTGATAACTAAAAACTTTCTCAATTGAATGTGTTATCT
>NC_092861.1:62650442-62653227 GCF_032062135.1 Pyxicephalus adspersus
CAGACAGTCTCTCAGATCTTCTAACCTCAGTCACGGGAGGGACTGTGACAGTTATTTTATGGAAATTGATGTAACATTACTCCATTGAAAATCAATACAAAAAACCAGAGAGAGGAGTGAGGGAGTGAGAGTGAGAGGAGAGTGGAAGAACACAAAGAGAGAAACAAAAGAATAGAAAAGTAGGAAAGGGGGGGGGGGGGGCTAAAATGGAGAGTGAAGAAGTGAGAAAGAGAAAGGGAGAGGGAAGGAGATAATAGACTGAAAAAGAAGAAGGGAGGGGCAAGGGAGAGAGAGGGGGAAGAAGAGTGAGGAGGGAGGGAGCGTGAGGGAAGTAAAAGAGGGAAGTAGATGGGTAAAAAGAAAAGGAGAGAAAAAGGGGGAGAAAGGCGGGAGAGCGGGGGTGAGGTAGGGAAAAACTATTGAGGGAGAGGGGAGAGAGGGAATTGAAAAACAGAGAGATGGGGGGGAGAGGAAATAGGAAAATAGAGGAAGTGGAGAGAGCAGGAGGAGACAAAAAACGTAGTAGTGAGTAGTGGGGGAGAGAGAGAGAATAAAGTATGGTAGAATGGAATAGAGAGAGGAGCCCGAAACTTTTAAAATACCCTGCACAGATCTTTGCAGTGCATATGTCCTCAGTATAAACACTTTCACTTTATGCTTCCTGTTACTGTAGTTACTTTGTTCAACATAGACGTGTTGTAATATTGGTCATAGCGCACAAGACCACGACCTACGTGGCCTTGTGGGATATCTGACCCTGCCTGCTTGTTGATTTAGAAATTAAATGATTTTTCAAATTAACAAGCCAGGAAGTGACTCTGCACTATCCCCTGTCAATTACATCCACTAATTATAGTAAGCCATGAGAAGAGGCCAGGGGCCAAGTGATATGGACTGACGTACTACTAAGATTTACAATAAGCTCTGTGCTTCAGCCATGAAAGAAGAAATGCATCTGGTGCACACATTCAGCAGTTTTTTGAGCAGACAGTTGCATTTGACAGATGCTCATCCTACAAGCATATTATTTAAAAGATTTGATGTTATCCACAAAACTGCAGGATAACTCCTCATTATGATGACCTTTTTTATTTTTCCTAAATTCATACATGTTCTCAATGGCAATGCTGTCTTGCCATGCCTGTTTTTTTAAGTAGATTGCATATTAAGCTTATAAAGGAGTCCCCCTGCTTTTCTCAATCACCCCTTTGTATTTTTACCTACAACGGTGTAGCATACCCTCCACTCTATAAACTTATATTTCTGCAATGCTACTGAATACTAATCTCTCTAGAGCAGGATTGTCCAACTCCAGTACTCAATGGCCACAAACAGGCCAGGATTTTCATATAAACAAATTTACAGTTTAAATTTATACTAAAAATATGTGTAGACCCGGGCTTTCAAAGGATAAAGTTAGATATCCCGGCTCTAGAGGCTTGCCAGAAGACAGCACGCACTCTTTTTATAACTCTTTAGAATGATTGTTTCACTAGCGCATATAGTAACCAGCAATACGTTTACTATTTACATTTTGTATAAAATAGATCTATATCTATAAAATAATTATATCACCATCAATATAAACATTGTAGTATTTTAACAAACAATGACATTTAGGATATATTAGACTGTTGCTGGTGTGTACCCAGCAATCTAAGCACTGATCCTGGGGAACAAAGGAAAATCTTCCACTTTTTTCCTTTGTGCTACACATTTGATACCACCAGGACATGTCTAGTATACAAATAAAGAGAGGAGCCTTTCCTGACAGATGCCCAATTCTGAAAAGAGGAAGTAAGATTTACTGTTTTACTTCTCATTTACAAACAGATGCACTTACAACTTAACTGATTGGGACCAGGCTACAGTGTCCCAAGGATCTGGTATCCACCCTTGTCTTGCAGCATTTCAGTGAATAAATTAAGGGATAATAATAAGTATATATATATATATATATATATATATTCACATATTGGTATAAGCCTTTAGGCACAGAGTGCCATGGCTTTCTTTTGTTACTTTTGAATTTATTTAAAAAAAAACAAGTGCATTGAAAGTGACAGTAGCTAAGGGTCAGAGGTGATGTGTTAGATATATGCTAGTTCTGATCATTACTATCAATTCATCTCATGGAACCATCAACATGTTGAATATAACATGTCATGTGCTACTAAATCTGCAGATATTCTAAATTCAAAAAGCAGCATTGGTATATGGAAGAGACTCAGACTGCCATCAAGTGTCAAATTACTTTCTCATTGACATGAACATGTGGTGCTCATCCAACTCCATTTTCTAGAATGCCGCAGTGGATTTTATGGGTCTCATGATGAACATTTTGGGCTTTTAGAAAATTTAATTGAAAGGCTGTAAATTGGGAATACATTTAGCTCAGTAGTAGAAAATGTGTGCATTGTTTTAAAAATGAATAATTGTAAAAATTAAAATTGTTCTTTTTGGTAGTCTAAGGTTCAGCTACATGCTCAACCCTGGATGCATTACGTAACATTTAGTATTATTATAATTATTATTATTCAAGCTAAAAAATAACACTACAGCTCTCTAGAACAGCATAGAAATGGTTGTTATGTGTACTGTAGTGGTAGAAGAAAAGAAAAGAAAAAAATTTTTTTTAAAATAACACAATAAAGTTCCAGGGTTAATAGGTTAGCAGAATGCACAATGACTGAACTTTCTCAAACACATTGCCCCTGATTCATCAAGCAGAATCGGATGATCGCTCGCGCATTCGTATTCACGATCCGAAATCGTACGCCGTCGC
>NC_092861.1:62656270-62689783 GCF_032062135.1 Pyxicephalus adspersus
TATGATCTCACCATTGAGCTTAACAGATCCTCCTTAATCGCGCAGCTGAAATCTAATCGCCTTAATTGGCAGATTCGCGCCTCCAATTGCTCATTATTATGAAGGCAGGAATCCGGCTGACAGTGAGGAGGTGAGTGTACAGCACACTCGAGTCCGGACCGCGGTAAACCGCGCTCGCTGGTCGCGCGTACTTTCGCGCTTCCAGCGAGCGCGGATTTTATTGATGAATCAGGGGCATTACCTTGGGAACCCTTTGGATCGACAGATAGCTGCTGAAACGCAGTACTGTGGTTAAATTTACCTGAACAAAAAATCAAAGAGCATTAGCCCAACTTTTGCCCATCAACACTTATAGTCCGATGTAAAGCTCATACATAGCTTAAGATCGAGAACATAAGTGATTATGGGTAAACAAATGCTTATTGGTAATGCATTTTAAACAAAACTTGGGAACACATTTTTTGTTAAGTTAGATCCTACACTTGTTTTTTACTAAATTTTGGGTGGTGAATCTAGAAATGACCCCAGTTTTTTGCTATCACACCTAGTTTTTACGATACAGGGTACCCTCCATTTTTGTCAAAAAACATACACATTTTACATACAATGAAAAAATAATGAAATATTAACGTGAATGTACTATTTATTTAAATTTCTTTTGTTCGTACAAAAGATTTTTTGTTACTCTATGACATTTGTTTTTACTGTAAAACGTTTGAAAAATATTCAGCTAAGTGGTTAAGGTAAAAATTTATGCTTATAGCTTTTCCTGGAATGTTCAGTGTTAGGACAATCCCACCGGATGCTCCAACAATAGTCAGCCATCATATGTACATCCCATCCACCCTCATACAATCCTTCCATGACCTTCAGATCTTGGTGGAATTGTTCACCTTGCTCATCACTGACTGCACCAAGGTTTTCCGGGAAGTTAGAAAGAAGAGTATGCAGAAAATACATCTTGATGCTCATAAAGCAACCAAGCATTTTATAGCTCTTCAAGAGTTTCTGGACAAATTTCTGTGTAGTTTTTTGCTTGTGTGTTTCCAAGAAAGTCCTTGACAATGGCTTTGAATGATAACCGAGTATTCTTTTCGACTTCTGACATTGTCCTGATGAACTGACGAATCTGTGGACCATCAAACACACCGGCATATATTTTTTCAAATGACAGGCTAGGAAATGCCAAAATGAGATCTCCTTAGGTTGGCAAAGCTTTAAGGAACTGCTTCATCAGACCCAAATGTGCGGAGGTGGGAATATAAAATTTGTTCTATCCAGAAGTGGCTCATGTAGAATGTTTGGATCACCTGGATTTAGGTCAGATCTTGGAGGTCAATTCCTTTCCACCCAATGCCTCTCATGAGCTCTGTTGTCCCACATGCACAGATAACAGGGATACTTGGTGTTTCCGCGTTGCTGACAAAGAAGGAAGCATACCATTTTAAGGTCAACACAGATGACCCAATTGTGTTGGTGACATTGCAACAACTCAATGACTCTTTATGTCTGCATATTCTTCAGAAAGAGAAACTGAATGGCCAATTGGGACTGACCCAAATATATTGCCAACTATATTGTGAAGGACACACTTTAAGCTCCGCTTTGAGCTGTCAATGAATTGAGTCCAATTGAGTTATATTACAATTCCCCTATTAAACAAGGTATATTATGGCAATACACAAAGCCACTGTCAGTTCTAAAGTACTTTTTAAAAAAAGTTTTTAAAGTAAGTTTTTCTCATGCAGTCTTGATGCTTGGAGTTCTGAAGCCTTTTTCGATTGTACCAAATCACGTGCCAAATACCTCAACTCATGCTAATCAAATCACTTACGAACAGAGTCCTCTTCAATTTCAAACTGTTTATCATTGTTGTCACCTAGTTCATCACCATAATCAATTAGTGTAGCGAAAACCGGCACTGGGATTTCATCTGAATGAGCCACTGGGCGTATAGTCGATGGTAGACTAGGATACTTTATGTTACATTTATTTTTCTTGTTATATCCTGAAGTTTTCACTATACAAAAGTAACAATCACTGAAATGATTTCCTGGCTCTCTCCAAAACATAGGTATACCAAATGCGCATTTTATCACGTGTTCCCTTTATCCACATCTGTAAACCCCCGACACACTATTTGCACAGCTTATGAGGGGCCCAAGACTTTTTTTGATCACCAAGTTTAACTTTGAAATATGCCAAATAGGCTTGCTCCACAAATGTGCCGATGTTTGCCTTTTTCACTAGGAATGGTGAAACTGCCACAGATATAACAAAATTATTCAGGGTTGTTTAGGCACTTATGATGAGAAAAAGCAGAGCCAGACATGATCTGAAAGAAAGGAAATACTTGTGAAAGAAGAAGAAAAATAAATTTTGCTTATTCACTACGTAGAGCAGCGCACAACCTCTGACCACACTGTCTTGCGTGTAAATGAACAGCCTATACAAATTCACGCTACATCGCATTAATATAAGCGGTAGAGAAAAAAACCTGACATGACAGAAGAAAACTAACTGTACTTTTTAGAATAAACATACCATACCTATTTTAGTGTAAAAAAGCTTAAAAATTGAAGTCAACAAAAAATTTGTTCAAAATTGTTCCCCAGTGTAATCACTGATCTATAAAATATAGGGATTGTCTTTATGTTTTTTTATAGAAAAAAGCTTCAGGCGCTATGGGGAGAACAAAAACAAAAAGGAAGGGTAATTATTCTCTATTCATTTTAATGAGAGATCCTGCCATATCTTTGGATACTGTTATTCTTTATTTACCAGTGGTGGTCAGATAGTTTGTAGTTGGTTGAAAGTCGGATCTGAGCTAATCTGCCCTCAGATCAGTGCCTGGAATTTAAGCAATACAATGCACTTAGGATCATCCAATGAAAGGCTCCTGCATTGCCATGACAAGCAAATATGGCATTTTCTGATACTGCTAGTCAGGGACAGAGCTTGGAGGAGGTTTAGGGACAGATTAGAGTTAAAACAGTGATTGCTGCTAATGACTTGAGAAAAAGTACTTGCTTTTGGGAATGTGCTTGTGAGAAATTTCTTTGGGAAAATTACTTAGGAACATTGTGAAAGTACTGCCAGTTATACAGCTATACACAGGCATTTTTTCCCTTTGTTGCTAATAAAATTCACCTATTTTATCAAATTGTGACTGCTAATCAAGTGAAATCACAGCAATAGTTTTCACAATACATGTACAAAAGTTTCCCATTGTTGCTAAAAGTAGTGGCCTGTTTTCTCAAATTGTGAGTCACAATGTGAGGAAAAATAAAAATGCAACAAGAAAAAAAATATTGCTAATCCCAGTGATTTTTCACAAAAAAATAATTTTAAACAAAACGTTTTTTCAAAAGAAAATCTGAACTCCTACTCAGAATTTTCATATCCAAGACGTAAAGTCTAAGAAGTAACTATGTGTTCTCCAGAGCCTCTAGTGGTGAGGATATTGCACTGCTGGTTACTGCCAGGTTGTGGTCCTTGAAAACACCAGGTGGACAGGATGATGCATGGTACCAAATCACTAAGTGGGAGAATTTTCAAGGAAAGCCACAGGTCAAGAACCAGAGATCCAGGAAATAGACACAGGTGACACAAGGCCACCGTAGACACAGGGACACAAGAAGCATCAGGAGGCACACACAGAGGAAGGTAACAGGCAGGGAAACACCAGACTGAGCAAAGAGGGGTTAACACAGGAGGTGGACAGGGAAAGCACAGAATTAGTTAACAGGTGTAGAGGAAATGCTCAGCAGAGCTAAGGGTGATTAAGAGGCTATTTCCTGATTGGGCGGAGAGAGAGGCTATACTTATTAAATCTGGAAGAGCAGGCAGCCGAGAGAGAGGCACCTGCATTTTAGGGAGGAAGAGGTAAATGTGACAACCAGATTTGGATTCAGCTTGCATTTTGTTTTCCACTCATCTCTAATATTTATCAATTTGGAACAACACTTTTAGGTTTTTTTCTAAAAAACCTTCTTAAGTCTATAATAATTTTATATTCTTACATTTAAAATGTATCCAGCATCAGTGTCCATTTCCATGATGTCGTTTTTATGTGTTTATTTCAAGCACAACATGCTACTGTTTTTTTTTTTTTTTTTTTTTTTTGGGGGGGGGGAGCAAATGAAAGCTATGGTTCAAAGTACAGAGCAAAGTATAGCAAATTACTTTTAGCAGGATTATCTGTAGTACTGAACATTCAGAACAAACTTGCAGACATTCATACATTTTATCCGGTATATCTGATCTTTGTGCTTGTTTAGAGCTTTCAAAGCTGATGGGTAAAGAGACAATTTTGAATTGTCTGCACAACTGCCATGCTGTGCTCATTAAAACTCTATTGTTCTCCTGCCAGCATTTAATATTATTTGAAAGTTCTGCCAGAATCTGATTTTCTCTGCTACTTTTTCCAGCAAGAGACCATCAATGTCAAGGCTTTCATTAACTAAAGTAAATGTATATATATATATATATATATATATAGAGAGAGAGAGAGAGAGAGAGAGAGAGAGATTTGCATCTCTTTCATTTTATCTGTTATCTGTAATTCTTCCCATACATCAGCTTGCATACTACGGGCAGCACGGTGCTTTGGCTTTTGCAGCGCTAGGTCCCAGGTTCGAATCCTAATGCAGTTAGGATAATTGGCTACCCCACAAAATTGACCTTAGACTGTATTAAAGACATATGACTATGGTAGGGACAATAGATTGTGAGCCCCTTTGAGGGACAGCTAGTGACAAGTCAATCGACTTTGTACAGTGCGCTGTGTAATATAATAGCGCTGTATATATACTGTGTAGTAAAATTACTACTGTATGCACCTTGCTTTATATTTCCTTTTGAATTATACACTCAAGATGTATGCACTCCCTTAAACAGACTCACTTACTTATGTCACTCACTCTATGTTACTTATTTAGAGTTGTGAAAAATAATTCTTTTTAACTATGTTTCATATGCAGAGAAATAAAGAGAAGTTTTCAGTTCCTCTAAGTAACTCTTCCTTGCCACCTTTGCCTACTTTGTAAGATTTACCCACCCACAAGTTTTTGGAGGTGGCAGAACAAAAATGAAATAAAAAACTGTTAACATTGTGTTATGTCATTATAATTATTCAATGTGAGCAATGTTCAAAGTTTTAATTTCTCTTAAAATTTAGTGGAAATTGGAAGTTTTCTCCAAAATGTTCCCCTTTTGGTACAATGCATTTGCAGTGATATAAAGGGTGAGACTAGGATAGTTCTGAGTGTTGTTAAGGGGCAATTAGATTTAAATGTAGTTGGGATGTGACTACAAAAAAACATTTTATATTAATAATACAACATGTATTTAAATGGAATAGGCCTTAAAGTCATCAGAAAGCAGGAAAGTCTGTTGCATTGACAGTGTGTGTTTCAAAGTCTTCTGTAATCCTAGCCTGTTTTATTATACAAAAGTGCATCACTGTGATAAATCCTCCTGTGCTGAAAATGCTTCACATGCAGTACTGGCTAGTGACAGAGCATTTGGGGCAAGCTCTGGCCAGAGGTTCATCTTGGACACCCAGTAATACTTAAGATTTCTCCCATTGGCCCTGTTTTTTTAAAGCTCTCCAAGGCTGGAGACGATAAACTTTTATCAGTGAAGATGGATGATCCAGCAAACCTGGAATGGATCTGGTCCAGAATTGAAAACATTTGTTAACAAATAGCAAATGACTTTGAAGAAAACTATTCCATGTTTGCTGGATCACCCAGGTTTACTGATGAAAGTGTATCCTCTCCAGACTTCGAGAGCTTTAATAAATCAGAGGCATTTTGTAATGTTTATAAGCCCTGAAACCGATATAGTCAGCTATTATAAAGTTTAGGAACTTCCTATGACTGGTGCCAGTAGCTGGGTTTGGTTTTTGTGGCTTGAAAATCCATCCAGAGACCATCCGCCCATTCATGCTGAGACTGTTGCTCTCACCAGTAATTGAGGTAATGTTAGAAGCATCTCTTTATTGTCTCTTAGGTCTTCACAATATTTCCAAGTTTTTTTAATTGAATAGCCATTGCCAATTTTGTAGAATCATGTCATATAACTGACTATAAAATATCCATAGTATCTAATAATTTTTTTCTAAATAGAACGGTAATAATTTAGTCAACATATTTGTCCCTGGAAAGTGCTGCGTATATAAAAAAATTGTTCTTGTAAAAAACTAAAATAATTTTTTCAATGGATAAGCATGAAATGCTTCCAGGGATATTAAAAAAATAAATGAGTGGTAGGGAAGGCAGCAGATAAGTCATGAGAAGGAAGGGCTCTAAAGGTTTTATCTGGAGATGAGCTTTCAATAAACCAGAAATTTAACTCATTTGCTTTTAAACTTAAGTATGACAATGTAGCATCACCTCCACAGGAGCTGCTGGTTTGTTTTAGGGTTCCCCTATCTCACCAGTGGCTTCTGCCTTGAATTTAGGCCCAACAAGACACCGACACAAGACAATGGCAGTGCAAAACTAAAAATACATTTGGAGTTTAAACATTTTAGTCACATAAAACAGTTATGTATAATGAAAAAGCATTTGTTTCCCTAAAATAACCTTTGAGATCTTAAACATACTGAGCAAGGGGGGGCCTAAAAGAATATGACAAAATGCAAATAATTCAGTGAGTGCATTGTAACTAAATTGGGCCTAACTTCCACCTACCCTGGGCCGAACTGCCACCTAACTACTTTCATTTCTGTGTGTCTAATTGTTTTCCTATGCAATATTCATCTGATTGTGAATGGTACATCTCCCATTGTAAATGTACCTATTGCACCAACCTAAATCTCCCCATAGATGTATCTGTTCATTTATCTGCGTACACATTGATATTTATTACCCTGCCAACCCCTCCACTCCAAGGTTCAACTGGTATCCCAAATTCCTTGTTACTCCCATCAGTCCATCCATATTCAGGGCCCAAAGTGCTTCTATTTAAACAACAGGCAAAGTCACATGGGGACCCTGGTCATGTGCCAAAATCTTAAGTGCCAAAATATAAATGCAATGGGGATTAATCCAGGAAATAGAACAGAAGGAAAGAATATTAGAAGGAAATTGGAGTTGGAACAGAAATGGACATACAATTACACCCTGCAACTCCCATCCCTTGCCTTTGGACTGATTCATCCACCTTGACTCCCAACACAGCTCTGCTGCTGCCATTACTGAGTAATCTGCTTTTAAATACCACCCGGGTCCCGGCCACGCCACTGCTCGCATCAGCAGTGAGATGTGAAGCACAATGCAGGACTTCTGCATTGTGCTTTGCATCTCTCTGGAGATGCAGAGCAGCAGCAGCAGCATCTGTGTGAGGCAGGCGGGAAATCCCCACTCACATCACCCGGGAGGATGAGTCATCTTCTGGGTGATGGGAGTGGTGAGGTATTGGGGGGTGTGTCAGGGAGGGAAATTTAAAAGCAGATTACAATGTAATCTGCTTTTAAATGGTTTTTACAGTACAAAAACACCATACAACATGAAATAAAAATAAAAGTACATTTTTAATTTTATATTTTATTTTAAGATTACATTGTTGTCTATTATTTCATTATTTTTTAAAAATTAATATTTATAAGTATGTATTATGATTATAATATATGATTATATATGATATGATGATATGATTATAATATAATAAATAAATATAATTATCATACCCAGGAGTTAATCCTAAGAATTATAGGCCCACAATATAAACAAAAATGTATTTGCAAAAAAAATAGGATCACTTTTTGCATCAAAAAACTGACAAAATTAGAACGCTAGGGGGGTTAATCAGCCCTGGCTATTTAGCTAGCTCACAGACTGCACTTAGTGTTCGTGCAACAAGACTTCACTAGGGCCTGTGAACTAGTTCCTGTACATCTGTTGCCTAATCCAGTGTTTTCTCTGTCCAGCTCCTGTGTTAACCCCTTGTTGTCCAGTCTCTTGGTTCCCAGCCAACTTCCCAGTGCTGTTCAAGTGACAGCAGAGGAGTTGGTGTGGGTCTTATTATCTCCCCTAACTGTACATACAGAGTCCTTTCTACCCCGCCCTCTCTAATGTTCACCTCTTTTGAAGTCCACTGCGTCCGTCTTTTTAGGCTCTTAACCCTCATTGTTGCTGTTGTCTACTGCCCCCCCCTCCCCCTCGGCCCAGTATCACAATTTTTGAATAACTTTGCCTCTTGGCTCCCACACATTCTTTCCCATGACCTGCCCACCCTCATCCTCAGTGACCTAAATAATGCAGTGGATGAGCCCAATCATCCTTCCTCAGCCAAGCTACTCACTATTACCTCCTCCTTTGGACTCACACAGAACATAAACACATCACCAGACACACTTTAGACCTGGTATTTTCCAAACTCTGCAACCTCACCCTCCTTGACAACTCGCCATTTCCCCTTTTCTGATCACAGCCTTATTACCCTAAACCTATCAAACTCTTGCCCCCTCTGCCACATCCCAGACCTTGTCAATGGCAGAGAAATATCCATAACTTTGACCACAACCTATTCTCAAACTGCCTTACGTCCCTAACCCCCACCCTCTCTAAAATCACATCTCCGGATAAAGCTGTCACTTGGTTTAACCACACTTTCTCAGGCTGTGGATAAAGTTGCCCCTGCCACCTTCCGCTACCCCTATCTTGCCAACCCTCGACCCTGGTACAATAATCACACAAAACAGCTACAAAAGACTGTTCGTGCAGCTGAGCGCAAGTGGAGGAAATCTGGCCTCTTCATAGACTACAAAGCTTTGACTATAACACTTTAACACTGAACTCACTGTCACCCAGAAAAACTATTTCTCCGCTGTCATTTCCTCTCAAGCTTCCAACCCACGTAGCCTCTTCTCAACGATTGACTCCCTCCTAAACCCCACACCTGCTCCCCCCACAACATCCTTCTCTTCCCAAGACATTGCCACCTACTTTAGAGATAAAATTGACAAATTCAGACATGATGTCTCCGCTCACTGGGCCACTCCAACCATATCCACCCCTTCCACCTGTAAATCAACAGTGGCCTCCCTCAGCCCTGTTACTGTGGATGACGTCTCCTCTCTTCTTTCATCATCTTCATCTACTCCCTGTCCGCTTGACCCAATTCCCTCTGATCTACTCTGTGCCAATTCCTCCACCCTGGCCCCGGCCCTAACCAAACTATTCAACCTCTCCCTTTCTACTGGTATCTACCCGTCCTCTTTCAAACATGCTATTATTCTCCCTATTCTGAAGAAACCATCACTAGACCCCTCCAAAACCTTCTAGCTACCATCCTATCTCCTTTCTCCCATATGTTTCCAAACCTCTTGAGCGCCTTGTCTTCAAAAGACTCACAGATTACCTAAGCTTTTCTCACCAACTCTCCCCTTGACCCTCTCCTGTCTGGCTTTCAAGCTGCTCATTCCACTGAAACAGCCCTAATAAAGTGGCATATTACCTCATCAGAGCTAAGTCACAAGGCAACTTTTCCCTCCTCCTTCTCCTTGATCTTTCCTTCACCCCTTCTAATACAAGTCATGCGCTCCATTTGTATCAGTGACAATGCTCTTTCTTGGTTTGCTTTCTGTCTGACCACTCAAGTTTCTTTCAATGGTAATTCCTCCTCTCCTCCTCTCCTCCCTCTTGGTGTTACCCAAAGGGTCAGTTCTTGGACCAGTTCTCTTTTCTCTGTACACCTCCTCTCTCGGTAGTCTAATATCCTCCTTTGGCTTACAGTACCATCTGTATCCAGATGACACTCAATTCTATCTGTCCACCTCTGATTTGTCTTCCTTAGTCCTGTATGAGGTTTCATGCTGCCTTTTAGCCATCCCGTTATGGATGTCAGAAAGATTTCTGAAACTCAACCTGGATAAATTGGAACTTATCATTCCCCCCCCCTCAAATTCCGAATCTCCCCCTGACATATTCCTAATGGTTAACAACACTGTTATTCAGCCCTCCCCTCAGGCACGTTGTCTTGGTGTCACCTTGTGGAAGAGCTGCCACTTCCACAGCTCCACACATAAGCTAACCACTTCCACAGCTTCAAGGACTATATCCCATGCAGATCCCCCTCTCTTGCTTGTTGCCATTCAATATCCCACTCGAGCTAACTCCAGTGACCACAAGTATGGCCAGTCACCATTCTCCCCATAGTTGGCTGGGCAGTGTTTCCGCCATGGGGACGCAGACAACAACAAGCCCCTGGGCAAGGTCAACAACATCACAATGAACTTTGAATAATTTATGTTATTTGATTGGAATAGGGGGTTATTTATTTTATCATAATCCTATAGAAGCTACATTTTTTTAGAGGTTTCAGTGCAACTTTGATCATTAACCTAACCCTTACGCTTTTTATCCTGACCTCTAACATAGTGAGAAGGGGAGGCTACCCATACAAACAAATGTACAAAATTATACATTTACAAAGTTTCTGACAGTAGAAAATACAGTAATTCAATTTGTATAAAGTATAATAAGAATTGTAATTTTTAAGTATGATATTAGACCGAACTTGAGTAAATATTGAAAATAAATTAGGTTTGACTGAAACCCTCTCCTTAAGTAAACCTTTCAACAATTTGAATTCTGCAAAGAAGGCCCTTACAAAACCTATTTAAATCGAATTGAATACATACCTTATGAAGTGTGCCCTTTATGCATTTCTCAAGAAAATTGCTTTCAATTTTTAGCATTGATCATACACAGTCCTGGCAGCCAGAATTAAAAAATAACTGCTCAAGATTAAATAATAGCAGCCAACATAGCAAACATCCACAAGGGAGATACATAACTATATTAGTATTCACAATAATTTTCTATTTCGAACTTAAAGATCTCTAAATTATTCCCCTGCTTTGGAAAACATCTAACTTAATTCTGTTCATATTTCTGAATTGATTAGTTTCTCATTTGGCTGCAGAAAAACTAAATGATTTTTATGCTTAAGCACTGGTAATGTTCTAAGTGTGCCACTTGCATTAATGTGTTCACGTATTGGAAATTGTTAAGGACTATACTGGCGTCATATGAATAAATAATAAAAATGAATAATAAAGTGGAAAAGAGGAAATAAACAATGGAAAGCTTTTTAAAGGTTGAAAGCTGTTCAGTTTCCATGTAGAAGTGCCAAGCTTTCAGAAAACAAACACTGTTTTCTTGCTGTATTTGCAATGTACTCTTACATTGCTTGTAATCTATAAGCCCAAGCAACTTCAGCGTTATATAGATGCAAATTATAAAATGATTTCTTTTAAAAGAAACTTAATATGATTTTGTGTCAGGTTTATTCCCTTTCATAAAAGCTTTTATTTACAAATAAACATTTAATTTCTGGTGCACCCACATCACTCTTGTCATAGATGTTTGGACGTTTTGCTTTATATATAGACCTAAATAAACATAGCAGACATGTAAAGGGGTAGTTATGGAGTGATAACCATTCCTCTGACTCATTTAGTACTCTTAGTAATATAGGTTTGAGCTATAAAGCTCTGTTAACAGACTTTTTCTAAGTATATCAGTTGGTGATACACTAGTAAACTAGTTAAAATAATCCTAATGCTCTGTTTGCTGGAAATGTATATACCATAGCTCATAATTACCCAACTAAAAACCGTATATTTATAAATTGTATTTTGTAAGTGAAAAGCAATATCTCAGTAAAGTAAATTTTATCCATATACAATAACAATAACCTAATCTCAAGGGTTTACCTTTAGTAATATAAAATGATGGGCACCTTTCACAAACCTTTTAATCAGTCATTGGTCTCTGTTGCCACTGTTGTTTGCATTGCTTAGAAGGTTCAAGTCCATCCAAAACACAGGCTGGCAATAAAAAATTTTATTCCAAAGTTCCACAGTTTTTTTCCACATTTACAAATGTGTAAATTCATAAATTTAAAAACAGTGCTCAAGTCAAAGAAACTGGAGCTAAACTATTATGATCTTGTTAACATGTCTACTTGAAGTTGTCACAATTCACCGGACAGTTTTGTTACATAAGTGGAATTTTGTGAAAAAAAACAGTAACATCACTGCCTTTGTTGGAATTTGTTTTATTTCAGAGAGAAACTTGGTGATCAGGATAAATTGTGGGCTCCACATAGTCTGTTGTATTTGTGACAATGTGCTTCGACAGTGATCCCAAGGTAAAAAAAATATATCTTTTTGTTCCTGGGTGCCTATGATTCTGAAATCTGCAAATTGATGAATGATTTAAGCCAAATATGGAAGATAAAGAAGAAGCAGCTGGGCTTTCATTTAAGAAAGTGGTCACTAAACTCATTGGTAAGCATATGGGCCCCAAATTTGAGGGTAGTGTTTAATATATGTTGAGATAATTAGAAAACTAGGTTGTTCAATGAGCCTTATGCTGCATTTCCTCCACTTTCATTTCGAGTACTCCTCGGAGAACTTGGGTGTAGTGATCAAAGTGCAAGGCTATCATTTCTATTTGGATATCAGTGAATTGGAAAGGGGGTACCAGAGGCAGTGGAACGTTAGCATGTTTACTAACTTTTGACAAACTACTGTTTGACAAAAACATTGGGAAGGAAAAGTCTTATGGGAAGTTTTGAAGACACAGAAGGATTGCATGAGCACAGTGGCTTAGAAGTAAGGGCTCTTGTCTTTGCATTGCTGGGTCCCAAGTTTGAATCTTGGCCAGGACATTATCTGCATGGAGTTTGCAGGTTCTCCCTGTGTCTGAATGGGTTTCCTTTGGGTACTCCAGTTTCCTCCTACATCCCAAAAAACATGCAGTTGGGTGAATTGGCTTCCCCCCAAAATTGACATATAAGGTACTAATGTCCCTACATGAGGTAGGGACATTAGATTGTGAGCCCCTTTGAGGGTCAGCTAGTGACATGACTATGGACCTTGTACAGGGCTGCGTAATATGATGGCGCTATATAAATACTGTATAATAATAAGGTGTAGAAACCCTCTTTTAATAATATTTTATTCTTTTTAAAAAAAATTTGTTTGAAATTTTTTTTTTCAAATGTTCTTGAAAATAATTTAAAGCACAGAATATTCAAACAATTTGAAAGGAATAAGTCATGTGAATGAACAGAGCATTATTTTCTCAATTTTTACCTTGCGTTTTGTGGAAAAACGATATGTGATGGGCTAAAAATCATATTTTTGAATTTGGTGTGTCAAGCAACAAAAGGAGCAGTTGAAATATTGAAGACTGCTATTGAAATATAACAGTTGAAATATTGAAGGTCTGCGTAAACTAATAGAAAGGCACATGTGTTCGTTTTCTTTTTTGGTAAAGTTGTGAATCAGCATAATTTATGTACCTAGTGAATAAGGTAGAAATTACATAAAGCTTGTGCTTGTTAGGGATTTGCTCATTGCTTGGACTAGGTAATTGCAAAGCTCCTAACATGGTATTGTCACCAAAATTGCTGGGAGGATGGTCAGTAGGGATGAGTGAAGCGTAGGAAAGGTAAACCCTGATGACAGCTCAAGCGTCATCGGGATTTTCCTTTTCTCAGCCAGTCACAGAGCACTAGAGGTTTGAGGAAATTTTTGCGAGACTGGCAGAGGCCTTCTGGTTCATCTGGTTCAAAGTGAACAAATTTAAGAATATGACCTCCAGGTACTCCGTGTCACAGATCAGCAGCACAGCTGACCTGGTACTTGTTGTTCACCAGACATGTGTCAGATCAGCAGAAGCTTCTAGCTCTGGAGTTAGAGACATCACCGAACCCTTCTAGCTGATTTATCTGCACCTGCTCATCCAGTCCCCAGCCTGCCTGTTAGTCTCACTATATAAGCTTTATTCAGACTGACACTCCTTGCCTTTGCAAGAGGTGCGTTTACCTGAGGCTCTAGCTTGTGTCTATTTCTGAGTGCTGATTCCCTGGTTCTGACTCTGGCTTGTTCTGACTTTCATTGTTCACCACCTGCCCTGACCTGGTCCTGTTCTGGAATAAGAGATTGTCTAGCGATTTGGTTCTACGCTTCGGTTCTATCTGCAGTCAGCTGCTGTCTGCACGGGTGTGTCTGAGGGCCGCAACATGGGTGCCATCCGCAGAAAAGTCTATCACTCCTTGCGGAGTGCTCAGGTGAACGCCTTTTCCTTAGACTCTACCCCTCAGCTCATACCTCCGCCAAACGTGCAGATTGCACAAAGGGTCCACTTCCCTTCAGTTTTGGCAGATGCAAGACACTCTTGTTTCCTCCCATATCTCAAAACAAAAAAACAAAAAGTGAGGTTAATCAACTTTCCCTCAAAAATTGTCCTTAGACTACATTAATGGCTTATGACTATGGTAGGAACCTCTTTGGGGAACATTAAGTAATATGACAATGGACTTTGTAAAGGGCTGTGTAATATGTCAGCGCTATATAAATACTGGCTAATAATAATAATAACGGAGAAAACATTTAAAAAACATGGGATTTTTCTGTAAATTTTAACTTTAAGTATAGGCAGGGAAACAAAAGTGATGAAGGAGTTTAATTTGCATTGATGTTTAGATCATCAATATTCCAATACATTAATAAACAATGGGTTTCTTTTCTAAGAATATTTTAAAATATTCCTTTAAATGCGACACTTTTAATAATTTACAAAGTACAATTATAGAGTACAAATTTTTTGCACTGTTAAACTACTGTTACTTGACAAAACATCACTGTTAACTAATGTATTGGGATAGTATTGAGCTAAGTTGCCCACGTGCCACACCATGCCACCCTGTCCCAGCAATTTTTGTGACCAAATACCAAATTCGAGGGTTTTGCAATTGTTTAAAAAATCTGCAGTTTTAGGATTCAAAGCTGGCTATCATTCTGTCTTGAACTTGTCTGGATTGTTGAAAATAAAATTCAGCTGCAGGCAGTTCTTTTCCAACTAAGAGGAGAACATCACAGCAAGCAATAATCATAATTAACATTGTTTTACAGTTGTATATGCAACTTCCATGTATTTATTTTAAGCCTAATTTTCACTATTGGGAGAACTTAGTAACATAAAAATTGGAACCCACTGCACAAAATCATGTCTTTGCCGCAAATTGTACAATTGTAGAATTATAGTATTTAAAGTTCAATAACTCTTATGCTGCTAGTTATTCTAACATCTGATACATGCAAACTGATAGAGCACAATGCTGTACATATTCAATTTATTACTTCCCTAGACTGGAGAGTACCAAAAATATGAGCTAGGTTTGGCATTAAATTCAGGCAAGATGTTTCTTTCTATTTTCTCTGACAAAGAATAAATTTGTACATACCCAGAAGCAGTTTTTTTTCTATCCTCTGCACACATTACTTTCAACTATTAACTTAATTTGGGCCTGTCAGCACCACATTACAGACACTACTCTAAAGTTTTCATAGACTTCTATGACATTTCCAGCTTTTTAGCCTTAAGAAATGTTCCATCATTACAGTTATTAATCAATTTAATATCTGATCGCCAAGTGTGAACTTTTATAATGCTACTTCTCACTAGCTGAAACAAATTTCTTTGTTCTTTGCAATAATGTTAGATTTTAGGATAGCTTCAAACATTTGTATCTGGATGTAAGAAAGGAATGTAGGTGGACAGATTATTTCTTGTCGGGTACATGTATTGGGGTTGTTAAAAAGAAACCATTAGGCTTGATTCTTTAGCTCCCTGAGCAAATTATCTGCATGTCACCATTCATACTACCTCTTTCTGCACATACATAACCTTATATACTGTAGTATGCTCTGTTGAATAAAGGTCTAATAAAACAGGGAAAGAAAGGAAAAAACAACTCAACAGCAACCAACATTCCATGGTCTGTTTTAAGGTGTACAACTTACTTGTTTGAAGTCTTTTAGCTTCTGCTAGATAAGTGTTTTTGACACTTGCACCATGCAGTGTTTTGGGGGATACCATAATCAAGCTATGCACTAGCTATGCAGACCTAAACATTACAGACCATTTCAAGAAAATATGATTACTTTGATCTGTGAATAGCTTTTCATGAACTCCACATTAAATATAACAATAGTATTAAAAGCTATGAAGAGGAGATATATATTTTTATTGAAAATATATTAAAAGACACATTTTTTATTGATGCAAAATGTTTTTATGTTTTAGTATACTACTTGTTTAATATATTAATTCTATATAGGCAAAAATGACAAATCTGTGCAAACATATCAACATTTATATAGAGTCTTTGTAATTTTTACAGTAAATGTCAAATGTCAAATACCATACAATACTTCTGCATTGTTCACAATGATACAAAGCCCCAAACAAGATACACTACTTGATGACGTGTGCCCTAATTGAATATAAATAATATTATTATTGTGGAATTTCTGGTGTTTTTAGCTTCTTTTCCATTTTGTTTTTAATATCTGAGATGATAACTAGAGAATCTTTAATAATTTTTTTTATTGTGAACATTTTAAAAGTTTTCTGTTCAAAATATTCTACACACACATCATTTCTTTTCCTGGCATCAAAGCTTCCCTAAAAAATGAGTTTACCTTTCTATAACACAGGGTAAGATTTTTTTAGAAAGACATCTAATTTCAAAGCTTTGCAGTTTATCTATGGTCACTTTGTGTGGAGTGTCATATTCAGCCTTTCTGTGATTTTAGCACACAACAAATATATTTAGAAATATATTTGCAGATAGAAAGGAAATATCAACAATTAATTTTGAAGGGTTTGTTTTTTGTTTTTAAAATATGAATTCATTTATTGTACTGTGATATAATATGGTATTACTTTTTCATATTAGGTTTTACTCATTCACAAGAAAACAAACTGCAACATAAATAGCAAAGAAACTCATTGATAACCAATATATTTCATAGTAACATAGTAAATTTATTTTTCTTTGATATTTTTTCAATAAACTATAATATGGTTTGTTCTTGCGAGGTAATGCAACTTTCTCATTAAAATGAAAGCCTAAATCAAAGATGTCCCTGAAAAAAAGAAAACACGTATTGGGGGGATTAGCCACTGCGGCAGCCCTCATAACATTTTGAAAAACAATACAAGTCTCTTTTTTGTGCCAAAATAAAGCAGCTTTCTTTAGCCAGACAAAAATGTATATAAAATATAAATTATATCAGAGTCCTAGATAGTCCAGTTAAGAAAATATTTTCTATTGCACAATAAACAGCCTTCAGAGCAAGAAAATACAACACCCATGCTACTTATGCGCAGCTTCCCTGCTGCTATTCATATCAGCCATTTATAGCCAGGCCTTCTATCTGTCTGAAGCCGGATTCAGATGTGTACTGGAGTGGAATTGGAAGGCCTACCCAGTATCTGCCTTCCCATTTCAGAGCCCAGAGTTCTGAAACAAACTTACTTACAGCAACCCAGGGTTGCTCTCTACTACTCTTGAACTTCCTCCCAAAACAAACCCTGTAACCAAACACTATTCATATGATAAGAGATCACTACCGGGTGTTCATTCAGAGATTGACATTTATTGAAGTGTAAGTTCTTTGGTTCCCTGCAGCACTCAATGGATCTCAGTGGTTCTCCAGAAGTGGGCAATCTCTTGATTCACCACAACATACATTGGTTATCTGGGACTGATATCTCATCAATGTATTGGCAATTGGCAGAATGGGTGACAATCATGGTTTGCTTTTGTTTTTACATGGAAAACATTATTATGTCTGTTTGCACTGGCTAACTAATCAAGCCTGCATTTTTGATCATTTTGCTTTTCAAAGTTCATCTGTATCATGTGAAGGGGGTCAGATGATGTGCTGCTGTCAGAAACCCAGCCTAAACTATTACACACAGTTCATTTCAACTTTCAGTCAGGGGATCTTTACATTTTTTTGTCATTAGTACCAACTTTTTCTGACATTCATCTGTGTTTAACAATGTTATCACATGTTTTATGTGATCTGAAGAAATTAAGATTAGCTAATCTGTTATTTCCCTGCAATCCTCCATACTCTTTAGTATTGTTTTTCCTTTCACTGCAGCTCACTTTTTCAGCTTCTACAACATACTTTTTGTGAATTGGTACCCAAGACGAAACTGCACATTTAGGTTGAGGTTTCAGTGAGATCAGCAATTTTTTTCTTCCGTTAATGAAAGGGCTCCTTCTGCACACACTTACCTTTTATTCTGCAGATCCCTAGATCATGCTGGGGAAGTCCTCAATTGGGTCCTGCGCTGTCCTGGAATTCTCCTTTGTCCCGTGCAGAGAATGCCACAGGCACCGCCATCTTTAGCCTTTTTCTGGCTATGTCACCAGATCATGCATTGCACAGGTGCCAGATTGGGTGACGTAGCCTGCTGAAAAAGGAAAAGAGTGCCAGTCTCAATGGACATGTGTGAAATTGGTATCTCTTTCCCTTCCGTGAAGGAAAATGTGCATGCCCCATATCAGGCATTTGCAGATGGAGCAGCCTTGAGCCTCCCAGGATACATGACGTAGGTACCCCAGGAGGCTCTGACTTCCTGCAGCGATCAAGACAGAAGAGAGAGATGCTCCACCCTTTTTTTTAAAAAAAAAGAACAATATTTTTACTTTAAATAAAAGGGGTAAACATTTGAGTTTGAGCTTTAAAGCAGAGATTTAAGCTTAAAATTTATTTTTCACTATGACTTTATGCTTGACTATACCAGGCAGCATGGTTGGCTCAGAGGTTAGCACTCTTACCTTTGCAGCGCTAGGCCCCAGGTTGGAATCCTGGCCAGGATGCTATCTGCAAGGAGTTTGTATGTTCTCCCTGTATTTACCTGTGTTTCCTCCGGGTAATCCGGTTTCCTCCCACATTCTGCAGTTAGGTTAATTTGCTTCTCCTAAAAATTTACCTTAGACTGTGACAAGTGACCATGGTAGGGTCATGGGTTGTGAGCCCTCTGAGGTACAGCCAGTGACATGACTATTGAGTTTGTAAAGTGCTGAATATTTATGTTGGTGCTATACAAATACTGTGTAATAATAACGATATATACAGTTTCTTAAGCCGATAATTTTTGATGATGCCTCCAGACCACTGAGTTAACAGTGTTGCCAGCCTGCTGTGAGAGTTCCTGCAGTTGGCCATTTGGCTGCATATGAGGTTTATCAGATAGGCAGCCCAATAGCCTTCAATCAAGGTATATAGGTTAGCAATGCTTGAGCAAGTTATAAGACTGTGGCAAAGAGCTGTCAGCCTGTATTAGGAAATGATGCTTCTGCCAGGATTCCTGAGTAACAACAGGAACATTTGGAACAGGTTTAGAAAAAATAAGTTACTTAAGAAAAATAAAAGTGTGTACAATGAGGCATGATGTCAAACATCCTCATTTAGGGTTTACAGTCATTTGAAAAAATAAGAATACCCCATGAAAGTTTATGACTTTTTCAATATGTTAAAAATGCAAACATTAGATTTTCATTCAAGCGGTGACTACAAATAAAGGGAGTTTAAAATATAATAAAATATCCAAAAACATTTTGCAATTTCTATTATTCAACCAAATAGCAATAGATATGATGGTGTCCTATGGCAAAAAAAGGCACCCATGGCCCTGTGAGCACATATAGCCCCTTTTATGAAAACATACTTAAGCCAGGGTCTGATACTGACATTAATATTCTTAATCACTCCTCTAAAATTCCTTCAGTTATGATATGTGTGTAGTCTTTTTGCCTGTGAATTTATTCAGGATGATTTGAAATCCGGTATAAGCTTATGTGCTAAAAATATACCTTTTAAAAATTTGAATTGTCTGAAACAACAGGATTTAAGAAATCTTTGTTTCCCTGTGAGAACCTGCAATGGTTATTGAGGTTTGGAGTTTGAAAGTGTTTTATGGAAAGCAATTTCACCTCTGAATATTGGATCATTAAGATTACTTGTAAAACATATGTAGATTGCATAAATGATTGATCAGTGGTCTCTGTTTGTTTCTGACATATTGACGAAACAACTATTACATAACTGACAATATTCACACCATGCCCTGGAGACATAGTTATTGATGTGCTAGTATATCTACATGGATTATTGGGCTTGTTGTATGTCTTACTGTTTCAGTCAACTAGAAAAAATAGGATTTATATTATAGGATATATTATTATGAATATTGTAACATAATTAGGAAGGATATTGCTATTTACATAGAATTATAATATGTTATGCTAGATGAGACTGCCCTTTAAATGCTTTGAAATGTTTGTGTAATATGTCTTTTCAATTTATTAAATAAAATGTCTCAACAATAGTAAAATCCAAAAAGATACATGTAATCCTAGGAGTTAGTTTACCTTATTTCATACTCTAGGAGGACAGTCTGTTTCCTTGAACTGATCATTTTTAATCCAATCCACTACAACATTTCATTGGAATTCAAATCAGGGATTTGACTAGGCCAAATCATAACCTTCAATTTATTCTTTTTGAGCCATTCCTTGATGTCTTTGCTTGGGTGTTTAGATCATTATTGCATGAAAAGACCTATTTCATCTTCAGATGGATTTACATTCTCAGCAGACAAACATTGATGATATGAAGGAAAAATCATACCTGACTTAATGACTGCAAGCTGACCAAGCCCGAAAGCAACAAAACAAACTATTATCATCACCATGCTTCAAAGTTGGTATCATGTTAATCTTCTGAAATTCTGTCTGTGGTTTATATCAATATGTCTTCTGTTACTGTGGCCAAACAAATGTAACTCAAATGTAATTCATTATTCCACAGCAAATTGTCCCATAAGGCCTGGTGTTCACCTAAATGTGCAAAGTCAAAATGTAGTCTTTCTCCAGAGTTCTATCCATGCACTGTATTTGGATGTATGCAGATTGTTACAACATCTAGATCCTACAATATTAAATTGGGGTTCTTAAAGACTTTTTCTGGCATCAGTCAGCTTTTGGGCTCAATTTGCTAAACCTACCAGCCCTGGACAAATTATTAGTCATTTAAGCTACTTGTGAAATATTTACCTTACAATGGAATGATTGTGTTCTAATAACTCAGGGATCTTTTTTTAATTCTAGACTTATAGTCATTATTAAACTTCTCTCTAAGGGCCTTAGAGAGCCATTTTCAATGTGAGCAAGATGACACCTCACATTAAAAACAAAAAGAACACTAGACTTCAGATATCTAAGAGTTCTAATTTGATAAATTCCACCAGGATACACTCATATACTCTCACCTAAAATTGAACACAGTATTTTAATTTCATGGATTTTAAATAGTTATAAATGCAGATATGTACATATGTTTTCCACTTTTCCACTTTGTTTAGATTGTGAGAATGAATTTAAATGAGAATTTCAATTATATTTGTCATTCATTTAAGAATTACTTTTATCTGTTGCCACTGTTTGATTAAATATCTTATGTTTGCCTGTTCAAATATGTTAAAAAGTCAAACAGTACCAAATAAGGTATAAATTAATTTTTTAAAACTTTATATAGTACATTTTCAACATGGTTAGTAATTACACATTTACATACTAATAATATTAGACTTTACAAAGTCCATAGTCATGTCACTAGCTGCCTCTCAAAGGGGCTCACAATCTAATGTCCCTACCATAGTCATATGTCATTGCACGATCCAAGGACAATTTTGAGGGAAAGCCGTTTAATCTTACTGTATGTTTTTTGGGATGTGGGAAGAAAACGGAGTACCCGGTGGAAACCCACACAGACATGAGAACATATAAACCTAGCACTGCAAAGGCCAGAGTGCTAACCTCAGAGCAACTGTGCTGTCCTATATATTATGAATGTAGTAAATTCATTTTTCTACTTTTGAAAACACATACCGTATTTTTCGGCGTATAAGACGCACTTTTTCTTCCCCAAAACTGGGGGGCAAAAGTGGGTGCGTCTTATACACCGAATACGTGTTAAAAATAATAAAAAAAATCATACTCACCCGATACCGCAATGCTGCGTGCTTCTTCTCCTCGCTCTCCTCCCGGCTGCAGCGCGTGTCTCCTCCTCCTCTGAGCGAGGAGAAGCCGACACCCGTGCCCTCGCGAGAAAGAAAATGTGCATGCCCCATATCAGGCATTTGCAGATGGAGCAGCCTTGAGCCTCCCAGGATACATGACGTAGGTACCCCAGGAGGCTCTGACTTCCTGCAGCGATCAAGACAGAAGAGAGAGATGCTCCACCCTTTTTTTTAAAAAAAAAGAACAATATTTTTACTTTAAATAAAAGGGGTAAACATTTGAGTTTCAGCTTTAAAGCAGAGATTTAAGCTTAAAATTTATTTTTCACTATGACTTTATGCTTGACTATACCAGGCAGCATGGTTGGCTCAGAGGTTAGCACTCTTACCTTTGCAGCGCTAGGACCCAGGTTGGAATCCTGGCCAGGATGCTATCTGCAAGGAGTTTGTATGTTCTCCCTGTATTTACCTGTGTTTCCTCCGGGTAATCCGGTTTCCTCCCACATTCTGCAGTTAGGTTAATTTGCTTCTCCTAAAAATTTACCTTAGACTGTGACAAGTGACCATGGTAGGGTCATGGGTTGTGAGCCCTCTGAGGTACAGCCAGTGACATGACTATTGAGTTTGTAAAGTGCTGAATATTTATGTTGGTGCTATACAAATACTGTGTAATAATAACGATATATACAGTTTCTTAAGCCGATAATTTTTGATGATGACTCCAGACCACTGAGTTAACAGTGTTGCCAGCCTGCTGTGAGAGTTCCTGCAGTTGGCCATTTGGCTGCATATGAGGTTTATCAGATAGGCAGCCCAATAGCCTTCAATCAAGGTATATAGGTTAGCAATGCTTGAGCAAGTTATAAGACTGTGGCAAAGAGCTGTCAGCCTGTATTAGGAAATGATGCTTCTGCCAGGATTCCTGAGTAACAACAGGAACATTTGGAACAGGTTTAGAAAAAATAAGTTACTTAAGAAAAATAAAAGTGTGTACAATGAGGCATGATGTCAAACATCCTCATTTAGGGTTTACAGTCATTTGAAAAAATAAGAATACCCCATGAAAGTTTATGACTTTTTCAATATGTTAAAAATGCAAACATTAGATTTTCATTCAAGCGGTGACTACAAATAAAGGGAGTTTAAAATATAATAAAATATCCAAAAACATTTTGCAATTTCTATTATTCAACCAAATAGCAATAGATATGATGGTGTCCAATGGCAAAAAAAGGCACCCTTGGCCCTGTGAGCACATATAGCCCCTTTTATGAAAACATACTTAAGCCAGGGTCTGATACTGACATTAATATTCTTAATCACTCCTCTAAAATTCCTTCAGTTATGATATGTGTGTAGTCTCTTTGCCTGTGAATTTATTCAGGATGATTTGAAATCCGGTATAAGCTTATGTGCTAAAAATATTACCTTTTAAAATATTGAATCGTCTGGAACAACAGGATTTAAGAAATGTTTGTTTCCCTGTGAGAACCTGCAATGGTTATTGAGGTTTGGAGTTTGAAAGTGTTTTATGGAAAGCAATTTCACCTCTGAATATTGGATCATTGAGATTACTTGTAAAACATATGTAGATTGCATACATGATTGATCAGTGGTCTCAGTTTGTTTCTGACATATTGACGAAACAACTATTACATACCTGACAATATTCACACCATCCCCTGGAGACATAGTTATTGATGTGCTAGTATATCTACATGGATTATTGGACTTGTTGAATGTCTTACTGTTTCAGTCAACTAGAAAAAATAAGATCTATATTATAGGATATAATATTATGAATATTGTAATATAATTAGGAAGTATATTGCTATTTACATAGAATTATAATATGTTATGCTAGATGAGACTGCCTTTTAAATGCTTTGAAAAGTTTGTCTAATATGTCGATTCAATGTGTTAAATAAAATGTTAAGTAAAATTTAAAAAGACACATGTAAAACCTTGGAGTTAGTTTACCTTATTTCATACTCTAGGAGGACAAGTCTGTTTCCATGAACTGCTCATTTTTAATCCAATCCACTACAACATTTCATTGGAATTCAAATCAGGGATTTGACTAGGCCAAATCATAACCTTCCATTTATTCTTTTTGAGCCATTCCTTAATGTCTTTGCTTGGGTGTTTAGATCATTATTGCATAAAAAGGCCTATTTCATCTTCAGATGGATTTACATTCTCAGCAGACACACATTGATGATATGAAGCTGTCCAAGCCCTAAAGCAACAAAACAAACTATTATCATCACCATGCTTCAAAGTTGGTATCATGTTAATCTTCTGAAATGCTGTCTGTGGTTTATATCAATATGTCTTCTGTTACTGTGGCCAAACAAATGTAACTCAAATGTAATTCATCATTCCACACCAAATTGTTCCATAAGGCCTGGTGTTCACCTAAATGTGCAAAGTCGTTCTCCAGAGTTTTATCCATGCACTGTATTTGGATGTATGCAGACTGTTACAACATCTAGATCCTACAATATTAAATTTGGGTTCCTAAAGACTTTTTCTGGCATCAAACAGTCAGCTTTTGGGCTCATTTTGCTGAGCCTACCAGCCCTGGACAAATTATTAGTCATTTAAGCTACTTGTGAATTATTTTTCTTACAATGGAATGATTGTGTTCTAATAACTCAGGGATCTATTTTTAATTCTAGACTTATTTTATAGTCATTATTAAACTTCTCTCTGATGGTCTTAGAGAGCCCTTTTCAATGTGACCAAGATGACACCTCACATTAAAAACAAAAATAACACTAGACTTCAAATATCTAAGAGTTCTAATTTGATAAATTCCACCAGGATAAACTCATATACTCTCACCTAAAATTGAACACAGTATTTTAATTTCATGGATTTTAAATAGTTATAAATGCAGATATGTACATACGTTTTCCACTTGATAAATCTGCATTTCCATTTGTTTAGATTGTGAGAATGAATTTTAATGAGAATTTCAATTATATTTGTCATTCATTCAAGAATTACTTTTATCTGTTGCCACTGTTAGAATAAATATCTTATGTTTGCCTGTTCAAATATGTTAAAAAGTCAAACAGTACCAAATAGGATATACAATAGTTTTTTAAAACTTTATATAATACATTTTCAACATGGTTAGGAATTACACATTTACATACTAATATTATTAGACTTTACAAAGTCCATAGTCATGTCACTAGCTGCCTCTCAAAGGGGCTCACAATCTAATGTCCCTACCATAGTCAGATGTCATTGCACGATCCAAGGACAATTTTGAGGGAAAGCTGATTATTCTTACTGTTTGTTTTTTGGGATGTGGGAAGAAAACGGAGTACCTGGAGGAAACCCACACAGACATGAGAACATACAAACCTAGCGCTGCAAAGGCCAGAGTGCTAACCTCAGAGCCACTGTGCTGTCCTATATAATATGAATGTGGTAAATTCATTTTTCTACTTAAGAAAACACATACTTTTTGTTGTTCTTGTTAAAGCAGTCATATTGAACTAAGAAACGCTTTGACATTGTGAGTTCCAAAATCTCTGTCCTGGCAAAGGAAAGTTATAATGCATCAACCATATCCCGAGTCTTTCCCAGCAGACATGCCTGAAAGTCTTTAAATACGAGCTTTTGGGACTTTGGAATTTTGTTTTATATTATGAGTAAAGGAAAAAAAATATATAGATTAAAAATTTTATAATATGCTATGCATATACTTAAAAAACACTGTGTATATACAATTGTTCTTTCAATATGAGAGCTTGTATAATATGTGAAATGTTTTGGTAATTATCGGTGTTAAACTATTTTCACCAGTTTTCTTCCTTTGCTGTTGTTTTTTAAATAGCTGTAGTATAATGAATATATTAAATACATTTCCTGTTTTTCCCATTATTGCCAAGCATGTGAACTTTATAGATTTAAACACATTAATGTTTTTATTGTGTACCTGTTTTATGCAAGTATACATGCTGTATTTATATTATTTATCATGTTATAAAGAAAAGAGAGAATATTCCCTTTATCACCCTATAGAAACCGAGTGAATCACACTTTAGCAACAAAGAAAAAGAATATAATCACAGACCATAGAGAATATAGTGACATTGTTAAATCGGTAGTCATTGTTGTAATTAACATTACAGCAAGGGTTGAAGCAGAATTTGCAGTGATGTCCCAGAGCAGAACAAAAACGCACAGCCCTGCTAGTTATTGCATTGAGATTAAAACAATGTTTAGCAATATTTTAAATAAAGCCTTGGCTATAATTTAAACTAGAAAGAGCTGACAGTGTTCTTCCTTTGTTCAGAATAGCCCAACCTACTCATTTTTTTCTGCTGTCTCTTTTGGCAATGTTCCTCATTTTTCAGTGCATTGTTAGAAAGCCTTGCTTGTAGAGAATTAAACATATTTAATTAAAAGAACCACAGCATATAGTTTAACTGTACACTGCTATGCTTATATAATGGCGTTGTTGTTACAACAATGACTCTACAAGATTATATTTCTTTTACAAGGATTTTATTGTTGTCTTGAAAGAGTAATGTAAACTGACATTTGCAGCTATATATAGGGAGCCCTTGTTGCTTTCCTAAAATATTTTATCTAAAAATACCCTGCAAAAGAAGATTACTCACTCACTTGCTGAAACTTTGCTCTCTTGCAGGTGTCTGGACCAGCCATTTACAAACAAGGTTTTGTAGAACCCTATTCCTCCAGGGGTTGATAGGTGTTTAATGTGTTTTCAATGGCTGATCTACCATTTGCTAGTGTCTGCATAGTTTTTAAGCCATCATCACTTTTCAGAGCCAGCAGCATGACACCAGAATTATTTTTTGTTGTTAGGGTGGTATTTGGACCACCACTGTAAGCGAAACTACCTTTCAGTACCATTCACTACCATCGAAGTAATGGGCATTTATCCCACTGACACAAAAAAATTGATTTTAGCAAGGAATTCCTAAGGCCTGGAAATAATTTAAAGGGTTCCTCTGGGCTTAAAAGTCTAGTTGTGTTGGCTCTCGTCACTGTAGTTTCTCCTGCAGGTCCTAAATTACTTTGGTATCATGGTGATGTAAAGGTCAATGAGAACCACAGCAACCAACAGGGCGCACATGATGTCATACACATCTATAAGTGTTAGATAACGGCAAAAACTTACCTGCCCAATCACATTTATTAAATTACACTCACCTGTCCTCGTTCTGTTGCAGGCACCACCATCCTTATCCGGTCCTCTCCAAGTTTCCTGATATTTAAAAAATCTTGATTGGCCGGGCTGCAATGATATGCACACATAAAAGTTGATTCATTTCTGGCAGCCAGGGGGGTGCTGGGATACACATGTGCAGCTCTGAATAGGGATTTAGATTGTGAACAAGCAGGTGTTCATTTTTTGTTTTTTTTGCAGAAGGGACATTTTTAGTTCTCTTCTGTCTACTTAACTATTTTTGTGTAATTTTGGTTTTACAGTCTAGTAATAATAATATTATAAATACATATATAAAGTAATATATTAATATATAAAGTAATATAATAAACAATAATACAATTTTAAGCTATCTAATACTGAATATTGATCAATTTTTACTAAAATAATTTTTGATATTATTATTAGAATTATACATTAAACTAAAAAAGTAGCCATGTCCTTCCTATATATATATAATACTAAGGTGAAATCATGTCTATGTCTTCGTGAAATTCATGTTAAAATTTATGACTTGACTAGAAAGGTTTCTAACAGGGTGATGCCTGTCTTGTAATTTTTTCTTGTGAGTGACAGTCTTGGTAATGGATGATTTAGGAAATGACAAGGTATGCCTTTAAGTACAGCACTATATTTTTGATACAATATGCAGAAAAACAGTAAATTAATACCTAAGCACACTGTTGTTATCAATTTTGTATAGAGCTACCCATGCCATTAGCATTTCCTAATTATTTATTCATAATAAAATAGGGGTTTTCTGCTCTTTACAGTCATTTTTTATTTAATCACTGGGAAATTTCCTGTGTTTAGTAATATATATATATTTTTATAATTTATATCTCTCTTGTAGCATATGACAAGTAATTTTTTTAGAAAGGCTGAGATCTACTTGATATTTCCATAAGAAAAGTTCTTGTTGAAAAATAAATGGCATTCAGTCAATAACACAACAGATGTGTTTTGTAGGTGCTCTGCCCTAAAAGACTTTTTAAAAAAATGAAATGGCAACATTTTCACTAGAAAAGTGATCTTAAGAAAAAAGTAACTGATGTCTGATGCTCCAAGCCCTTGGGGCATGCCCAAGCAAGTCTTGTGGGGATGCCCAAGCAACTCTTTCTGGGTTTGGTTTGCTAATGCATTTGCAAATCTTCCTCAAAGTTTAACAACTCTTTGGCAAACTCCACTTAAGTCTAGAGGAAACAAATCTTGCTGGTCAGCTGTGGCAATTTGTAGAGCTAATAAGCAAGCAAAGCTGGAAAAAGGTATGGGAAGCCTAGCAAATCTATGGTATACATGTATCAATGCCCTAATAGCTATAATACACACTGACCATATGGCTAATGTAAGCCTTTTTCACTGGGGGGGCTGCTGTTGACATTGAGATAAAACTTGCGGGCCACAATGTAAACAAACATTAAACATGTATGTTTAAAACTAGAATAGTTTTAATTTAAAATGTTATTAAATTGAAATGTTTCTAGTTACCATAAGGTACATGCATCAAATAAAAGAAATTACAAATCAAGAAATTCTGCACTCCCCATTTGATGCTCATTTTATTAAAGCAACATTTTATAAATGAAAGGTACAAAACTAAAGCTATCATACAGTGCTGGCCCGTCATATATTGCTCACCATTCCTGTACCAAAGAGCAGAAACTACACCATACAATGCGTCCTGTCAGTTATAGGTGGCCACTAACCATCTCTGTACCCCAAAGTCTCTGCAATAGATACTTCCAGAATAATGCAATTTATATGACATATAGCCAAAGGGGAACACGTTTGTACTACTACATCTTTAGGTCCCTACATCTCCCCATTCCTGAGAAATTAGGGCACACAAAAGTAAATGGCCAAATTTGTGTGACATGGTAGCACAGTATGATAGGTAAAGCAGCAATAGAATTTTACGGGGTGTTTTAGCCACATGAATTCACTTATACTAACTTTCAATAAATCTACAATTCCCCTTTCAGGAGAAATTGTGGTTCAAAGAAGGTAGGTGGCCAGCTATGTGTAACAAGCACCCCACCAGCGCCGCTCAGTCCCTTGCCCCTGCAGTGGCTAAAGATTTAACTCCAGGAGTCAGTAAGCGGTACTGAGCGTCTCTCCCTAGGCAGGGTTCCATGGCATGACAAGGTTGTACCTGCACCACAACCTCACTGCCAGCCTGAACACAGCCTTAATGTTTAGTGAACGAGCAAGTATATATTTGGGGCACCACAGCACAGAGTGAATTGACAGTACCCTAATGCTCATTGCCATGAATGTGGTCCCTGGGGGTCCCTAACATGCAAACTCAATTTTGGAACCTTGGTCTTGAAATAGCCCTCCTAATGTAAAAATAGTCCTGATTGTTAGTATTTTATGCTTGTGAAGCTGTATCTGGCAACTTGTTATGTTTAGGGGGCTGAAATTTGGTTTAGTAGCAGCTCTCGGAGTCCCCTGTGTCCTGAGACATTCACATTTCTATGACAATGGGTGTAAGAGATATGAAGGTTTATACAAGGGGATAACGACAGCTGCATGGACACAGCTCTCATCCTGCTGTTGCACAAGGTAAGATTATCGCACAGTACAAGGTGGTCAGGGAGCAGCCACAGCTGATTGGTGACATCATTAGAACACACCCACTATCAGGGAGCTAACACCGAGCATGCTCTGGAAGCTCCCTCTGCTGCCAGAACAATCTAATAGAGAACCATAGGAAATGCGTGCCTCCCATCCCCCACAAGACGACAAGCAGAGAGGGGGAATGAGCAGAGGGACAGTTCAAGCACCAACACGGGCCGGATGTGGCCTGCAGGCCGTATGTTAGGCACCCTCGCTTTAATTTATTGATATTTGTGACTCAGCTGACCTGAAGACCAAGGGATACACAAGGCAATATAGGTTGTTTTTTATTTCTGCAAACATTTTGGCCAAAAATTTCTGATTAACTGTTATCCAAACCAGAACCCAAATGTTAGTCCTAGACCCATTTAGTGACATTAAATTGGATAAAAGATTTATTGGTTTCTTTCCCAATAAAAGGAAAGGTACACATGGCTGAAAGAGTCTGTGTGACCATGAGTTTATTCATTCAGTCTAGTAAAGTGGAGTAAAGTACTGTTTCTATAATGATCCAATGCTAAAAAGAGAAAAAGTGAACAAAAAGCAAAAAATCTGCAAAAATCTTAAAAAAATACTTAAGACATTTCTGTTTCCAACTCTAAAAGAACATTAAAAATTAATTTTATTTATAGTAGTAGAAAAAAAATGTGTGTATGTCTCCAGTATGCAAAAGACCACCTGTATGTTAACAGAGCTTCTTTGCAGGAATTGTTCTATGGAAACAAAAGTTGTGACAAAACATGCTATGTTTTCTTTGGTTAAATTTAAAAACCCATGCCATCCATGAAGTATGAATGCCTTTTCCGCTAAAGTCTTAATTTAACATTCTAATTTTATTGGTAAAGGTCAAGATAATGGTGCTTGAATTTGATTGAACAATTGCTAATGCAACAAAAAAACCAAAAACACAACAGTAAATGAACAAGAGATAATAAACACGTTTTTAAAAGCTCCAAACCCTACATTAGATGGTGAGTATGGAGCTACAAACTAGAAAAAGCTTTTAAAATTGGTGGTTAAGAAAATTTAGGAAGAAATAAGTAATTATGTATTGTATGATGGCATAATCACAAACCGCACTGTGAGCAAATGTAAAGCTTCCACATTCCTTGTAAAATGTCATCAACATTAGCTTTCTGAGTTTTCAGTTTTTTACTGTCTGAGCAGTAATAATTTCAGCACAAACATTATTCAACACTCTTATCAACCTCCTAGGGGTAAAACTATTTTCAAATGTAATTCCAGTTTTAAAAACATTTACAGACTTTTCTTTTCTGTGTTTTGTTCATTTTTACTTTTTTCTCCTCCCAGCTTTTTTTGTATCATTAATTGTTTGTGAGTGAAAATTTACTCCAGACACTACCAGAATTGTTTTTTTTATAAATTGATGCATCCTGTTTGTGGATAATTGTTACTTTTCTATGGTATTTTTTACAATTACTACTCATCTTCTTTCTTTCTTTTTTTAGTCAGGTGAACATACATGTTTGAAATATGATAGACTTTAGTTAACTTCCCTGTTAAAAACTAAAACGTTTGCATATATATGTTTAAGTAAACAAAGAAATCAGGAGAGTGACTCATACTTCTCCCTTTGCCCTTTTTTACCTGCTTTGTACAAAGAGGACTATACAATTTTTTAATTGGAGGAAGAATCCAAAGTCAAGCAGCATCTGCTTTTTTTCATCCATAAAACAAATAATTTCAATATATCCCCATTTTCACTACAAACAAGCTGATCCCTTCCTTTGACATCCATACCCTTTCAAATTTTATCCTGGAAAAGTTACTATGTTGTGTCTTGTAAACCGATGTTCAATCAGAATCAGAATATACTTAATTATACGAGAGCTGTAAATTTGAACAAAATAAACTTTAATATTAGAGTGTAGACTTCGAAACACTATAACTAGCACTACGTATGGTTCTCAGAATTATAAATGATAAATTAATAAAACATTGAACATCTCTCAGAATGTAGCATTCCATTCACCAAATGCTAATGAAAAACCTTTGAATAAAATCTGAGCCTGAGGCATAAACAATGACAGTTCCTTTATTGTGGATCAACACTTTGAAATGTGTATTTTTTTAATATGTGCTGCCTCATAATTCATAACAGCAATACATGTGGAATGGATGTTTAGTACAGTTTTAATATGCCAACCTAGGTTTTTATTGTGAGTTAATATTCTCAATTAAGCCACAAACTGCATTGCACTCTGCTCATTTTTAGATACATAATATGTTGTTTTATAACATGATGAAATACAAAAGCGCAATGACTCTATTCAGAAAACAATGACTGTGATGTAGCGTAATTCAAGCACATTGCACACACAGCTGCATTTGTTCTTTTCCTAAATCCACCTGGTATGGAATAATATTTTTGAAACCTTTTCATCAGATGTAGTCCACATTCTCCATCGTGCTCCATTGTTCATTCTTCTGGTTGTAATAAATTATTTCTTATCATGTCTTCTTTTTTTGTAAGAGTTTCCTTTTTTTAGTAAGTACATTTATGAAATTCACATAAGGATGTTACACAATAGTTCATAGAAAAGGAGACAGGTTATTATGTACTTTCATTTTTTTTGCACTGTTCTAGATCCATATAAAACCAAAGGGACCCAGCATCAGTTACATTCAGCATTTCTTTGCATGCTTTGGCATCATATTTTTCTTTTCCTTGATATATTGAGTAATAAAAATGTTCTGTTGCATTTCATGATACAGATACAGGTACTAAGTAAAAACTATGATACTTTTATATTATTTGTTTTTTATTTTTATTATTTATACTTTTCATATCACATCATATGTTGGAATTATGTCTGCTGTTAAGGTTTGAGCTTTATTAAAGGATTTACATTAAAATATTAAACCAAGGTGACTGTAAAACTGTATTTTTTTTTATAAATGTCTCCCAGGTGCAGCAATTCAATCAAGAGCTGACCTCCCAATGGTACATATACATGGCCACAAGTTGTCAACAGCCTTCATGGTTAAATGATACCCATCCTTATTCATCTTGGTAATCTGGTGACTGATGTGAATATAGCGTGTCATTTTGCTTTTCCAAAGAAACTTTCATTCTTACTGTACTTATGCAAAGAAGAAAAGTAAAGTAGAAAAGTGTAACATTTATCCACAAGAGGACAAGGATGTTGATGGGGGAGGGTGACATGCAACTGGCTTTTGCACTTTAGTGTAAGTCTGTTCAAAATAAATTTCAACCAAGAAATTATAAGCAGAGGTTGAAGAAAAAACAAAATTTTGTGCCAAACTTTTAATCCAGTCCAAGTTATGAATAATAAACATATTTTAATTTGAGCATATGAATTGAGATAAGCCACATCCTCTAAGAACTTTTGAGCTTCGATGTGGGTCATTTAAAAGGAAGGGCTGTTTACAGAGGTTGAAAGGGACTAAGCCAAGTGTGACCCAGGGTCCAGCGCTAATGTTTAATCAGACACCAATCCCTCATTTCTAGACTGTAGTTTTTACCTACTGTATAAACAAGAATACACGTGTTTACACTTTACAAAGGTATGCTTACCATATGCTTGCCCAATATTGATCCCAACTGAATTCAGTGGTAAACCATAGATGACTAGAGCACAAGATATTTTGTCTGATATCTCTAATGGAAGAAGCAAACATGTGGTCCATGCCAGCCTTGTACCAGTATCTATAACTTGTATGAAGGCCCTATTGTGAAAACTGTTCCCCCCAAACCTCCCAATGCCCAGTAGAGGCTGCCTCCAA
>NC_092861.1:62690790-62694046 GCF_032062135.1 Pyxicephalus adspersus
CGGGCCGTAGTTTGAGGACCCCTGCTTTACATCATAGAAGGGGTTTCTTACACCATTGCACAGTGCCCAAATTTGGATTAATACCATTTAGTCAGTTTAACTCATTTAAGACATTATTCTTAGAGTTTCCTGCACAGGTAAAATAATTTGCGTGTCATGATTCCCCTGAATTTTTAACTACAAGTAATTCATAAAATAGAGGTAAATAAATATGAGGAAACCTGTGCTGTCTTTCCCTAGAGAGGGAGGGGAGGTATCAAATAGGGAAAAGATATCAAACAGCAATGTGGGTACCTGAAGAAAGACACACCCACGTCCTGCAGTAAGCAAGAGGAAAGATGTGGAATCAGATGTGTCTGTGATTAAGGATGCAGGTAAGTATTTATGGCATTCAGCTTACCTTTTAAAAATTATGATTAATAGAAAACTTAGAGGGAGATAGGTTGATTACATTTAGTGAGGATCAAAGAAAAGCTTTAATAGATACAAAATTGTATTCCATGTGGTTTCATATCTACCAAGGGTTAAGCTTTAAGGGTAAATTACAGTGTTTGAATTCTTTGACTTGAGCACAGTTAACATTACCAGTACACTAATGAATTTGGACAGTTGCCTGGAGTTGCTGTTTAAAGAAAATCAATTTATGCCCCACAATACTTATCATAAGAACTGGTTAAATATGCTGTCCATACTACTATATGCTTCCCACCAAGTAATTGGGAAATGCCTAATTTAGTGAAGAGTTAATTTCCTTTATTTGTTGAAATTTGGCCACTCCAAGAATCACAAATTAACTTTTGAAATGAAAGCAAGGAGGATATTTAGTATCTGGAGCGGCTAATATTTGTTATTTAATGTGCAATTCTGAAATAACTATCTATTTAAAAAGAAGACAACATGATAACAAACTAAACTTATTTGCATGCAAGTAAAACTTTAGCAATAAAACATCTTAAATTCAAACTAAACGCACATCATTAAATAACCCACTCAGCAAAAAGAACCAGGGAGTTCAAAGTCCTAATCTCTGTGATTGATTTTGCTGAACCAATTACTATATTTTACAGAATGTTAAGAGTTTTTTTTTCTCACTGTTTCAAAAACTCTGTGAGATTAAAGAAAATACCTCTCAAGTGTTTTGGATGTACTGTAAAAGAAAATTTAATCATTTAATCTAGGAGTGGCACCTAAAAGGGTACTGGATAAAATAAGCCAAATCAATCACGCAACTATTCTTGCCCCTCGGGCTAAGGGGGTCTTGGGGTCCCACATTTTCAGTACTATCATACAGCAGCCCAAGTGGCACAGCTTTCCTGTACTAATCCAATCTTCAGAAAGCCCCACTGGGTAGACAAAGAGGCTCAGTACTACAGTACTCGGTATTGGTTTTGGATAAACTTAAATACCATTCTGATGTTTCTTCGGCTCACTCCCCTTTTGCTCCACTTTGGGGAAACCTACAATTCCTACCAAGGCTGGTATCCTGCTAATTTTTTTGTTGGCTGAACTAGGGTTTTTTTCAGGTGAGTAACTTGGTCTTGACCACTTAATCCAGTCTGAAGTACTGCCCACCTCAGAATTATTATTATTAATAATAATAAACAATATTTATATAGTGCCAACATATTACACAGAGCTGTACATTAATTAGTTCCTAGCAAATTACACAAACAAAAAATGAAACAGGAGGAGAGGACCCTGCTCATAAGAGCTTACAATCTAAATAAATTCTTCTGATATGTTCAACTTCACTAATATGACTGCTGTAGAATAGTGTGGATTTTTCACCCTCCAACCCCCTCTCCCCCAGTGTTATCCCTCCCTATGGGTATTTCTCTCTGTACTACATTGCATGATAATTGTCCTGTTCTCCATGTTGTTAATGTATCCGCATTGGTTGTACTGTATTGAACGCATTATCTTTTTCTTCTAATAAAAATGTTGACATAAAGGAGTACTGAAGCAAGGTATGGTAGATACAGATACACCTCCTACCTGATTGATACTGTAGGCTAATGGTGTGGGTCTGCAGACAACGTCAGTGGAGTGGGGAGTGGAAGTTAGCTTGCATTGGGTAAGTGTTCCACTTGTTGGGACAAGTTCACAGTTGGAGGTTAGATGGCATTGAGTAAAGTTATGCCAATGGGACAAGGTTGGAGGTGAGCTTGCATTGGGTATGTGTTTTACATACTCCTATAATTCTGTTTTTGTTTTGTGACATTTTTATAATTTGGTATTATCTTTTATATACTAAAAGTCAGTTCTTTTAGTGGAACTGGATAAGGACTTTAGACCCATCTTAGGTATAGGATAGTTGCAGGAGTGCATGGTTTAGATTGTTAAGGTCATTATCTGCAGTAACAAGTAAATTGTTATCAGTGGTGTGATATAACTGGCGTCAAAAAATGCTTGAAGTTATTAGTGTTTTCCCTTGTTCCTTCAAAATCCTTAGATCACATTTCTTGAATTTTTTACATTGTTTTTTAATAAAGAAAAGGCAGATATGGTCATTCAGATCCAAATTGGTATACTGTCTATTTGGTTATAAAGGAAGTGGGTATTAGGTGATATATTGGTGAACAAGAACAATCGTCCTCTAAATTTGTGTTGCCACAGACATTCCAATATAAAAAGAAATCATGCTGATTTATCAGCAAATCAGTAACCTTTGATGAAGATTTTAAAGGGGTAGAGTTGGATAGAGTACAGGAGTTTTAGACTGTGTAGTCTGTAGTGAAAAATAATCTAATTTTTAGGCGGTACAGATAATATATAATCTGCCAGAAGATCTCTTTGCCTAATCCTTCTACAGGATTGGTTTTACCATATACTGCACATTACAGGTGGGGCTTAAATATAGCTTAGTACTTGTGCAGTGGCCGGGTTTGGTGCGTCCCAACACTACGCTGGGTCACCCGGACACCGTCGAGGTGTCACCACGTGTTGCTGCTCTCTGGAAGGATTGGTAAGGCGTGGTGCACCCCAATGGGAAATAAGTCCAGAGAGTCAGGGTCTGCAGTAAACCAGGGTGCTCCTTTACTGGAGGAATTCAGGTACAAAACAATACAGGCAAGGCATTAGGCTGGCTTCTCCAGTCTCCTCCCTGGCAAAAGAAGGGTTTGATGATGAGGAAAGGCCTGAGCTAGCTGTCCCTCTTTCTCTTCAGAAGGCTGGTACCCTGGTCCAAAGCTGGTGATCCAGGGCCTGTGGCAGCGTCTCCTCTTTCAAGCACTGGTCCCTAACTGCAACACACTAG
>NC_092861.1:62694373-62757684 GCF_032062135.1 Pyxicephalus adspersus
TCTGTTTTTACCCTCTAAAACATAGTCTTCTTTAAACCCAATGGCAGCTGTGGAAAATTACCAGCTTTTCTAATAGTCTCTCAGTATTCATTAACCCTTTCCACAATGACACATAAAATGCAATTACACAGTATTAAACAGTGCAAGTTAACCCTTTAGGTGAAAAAGTAAGACGTTTTAACTTTACATAGGGGAAATAGGCAAATATCCACACATATCCAAATGTCAACGTACTCCCTGCTCCAGGGCACTACACTTGACATGGCTATGTTTTGCTCCCATGAACTTCTATTTGAAACTATGCATGCAAAACGGGTATTAGATCAGTCAGCTAGTTATAATTTACCATCTCTTGCAATAAACTGTGTATATGTAAAAACCAAACATATCAAAGCAATTATTCAAGCAAAAATGAATATAAAAAAACATCATGAATAATTTTATGCAGTCAGTGGAAGTATCATATCAGCATTTTTCTCTTAATAAGTGTCCTATTATGAAAAGAAGTCTGTGTTACAAAAGTTTCCTACAGCAGCAAACATATTCATGTACAGCAAGAAATGAGTTTCTTTAGATGTGATGTGTATAGAAAGATTTTACCTGTGAGCAAGTTTTAATGTTAATCTGTGCTCTAGAGATTGCATTTGGTAACCTTCAGTGAATTCCATCAATCATTTTGCTTTTCCGTAATGAACACAACACAAACAAGAATACACTATAGTTTTTGTTCCAGTCAGCTTGCAAAGCTGTGAAGATTTGACATGTAGTTAATAATCCAGCTTTAAGGCACCCATTATTTACTATGGAAGGAAATGGAAGAAGTGCCCTAGTTCCTAGCTACATTATCTCTCATATGGGAAAAATATAAAAAAGAAAGTTTTTTGTAACATACTAAAATACATTACAGTAATGTAGTGTAAGCTAAATTGCATTACTCTTTTATTTTATTTTCCAATGCTAAAATGTGATATTGACATTTGAATAAGTCTGTTACTTTCCTAAGAAAGCTACTAGCACAATTTATGTAGAATAAGACATTTAGGTTAATGTCCAATTTTAACTCTAGGTCAATTACATATATTACAGGGATTCTATCAAATTTCAATGCAATCCATAATACCAAGGTCTAGAGTGCAAGCTCACATTATCTGAACTTTAAGCTACATACACAAAGCTATAACATACCAATAGGAATTAGTCTATTTATTAAGTTTTGTAGGACATTTTTAACTTATGTTATCTATAATGTATATGTGATTGCTAATCCAGGTAGTTGCCATTTAAACACAAATATATGGGCTATGTCACAAAAACTTCCTTAATAAAGTGCATGTGCTTCTCCCCTGCATATGTGGGCAGTTCTAAGCCCAAGCACACCTGCTCTTCTAGATTTAATCAGTATTGTCCTACCCACCGACCAATCAGGAAATAGTCTCTTAATTGCCCTTAGCTATTTAGCTGGCTCAGACACAGCATTCTGCGTATAGGCAATGTGTCTTCATTATTGCCAAGCCCCCCATCTCTGCTGTGCATTTGCTCTAGACCTGTAGTTTAATTTAGTGCTTTCCCTGTCCAGCTCCTGTGTTAACCCCTTGTTGCTCAGTCTGGTGTTTTCCTCATGCTGTTCTAGTGTTCCTTTGTGTCTGTGGTGATATTCGTGTGCCCAGCCTCACCTGTGCCTCCAGTCACTTCTTGTGTCTTCTGTGTCAGCAGTGGCCCCGTGTTTATTTCCTGGATGTTTGATTCTTGACCCCTGGCTTGTTACTGACCTTTCTTGTTTACTGTCTGCCTCAACTCTGGCCTTCCTTGACAATTCTCCTGCATAATAATTTGGTACCTTGCATTATCCTGCCCATACTCTTGTGCCCAAAGACTTCAACCTGGAAGTAACCAGCAGTGTAACATCCTCACCACTTACATTCTGCACCCTAGCACTTCTCAAGGGTCACACTGCTACTGTACAAGCTGTAGCACCCCCTAAATGTCTCGTCTCCGCAAGCTTGACAGGCCTTATAATATGATTTCATGGACCTGTAAGGTGCCAGGGGCCTCGCCAGATATGTAGGACTTAATTGCTCATTATAATTCCTTGTGCAAGATACCCAGATGTAATCCAACATCAGAGACCAGAAGTGGAAGATTAGAAGCTGCCAATATTGTAAAGGTTTTCATAGTAAGTTTTAAAAGCATAAACAAAACTGTTGCCATCTGAAAAAATGTTATGTACTAAAGTGAATAGTATGACATTGTTTTTTTGTATCTACTTTTTCAGTAAAATAATGTAAAATAATGGTACCTTATTTGTCAGTAATATTATTAATAATATATATATATCCAAATATTACTATATATATATATATATATATATATATAGATAGATAAATTAATGTATATAGTATATGTATAAAGTTTGCTGTCACTGTATGTTTTAGGGTTGTTGCACTATTCACTGTTTGCTGTGCTGTGTATGCATTCATTTTCAATAAACACACAACGCATAACGCATATATGCTGCCAATGTTGGTCTCCCTCTTGTTCCCTTGGTAGAAACCCTGACAATACTTTTTTATGAATTTGCTTTTTGTTAGAAAGAATAATTTGCCTGGTATCATATGTCATATACTGTACACGAGGTGTGATAAAAAAAAGTGAATGTTTATATATATTAGTCTGCCATACAGAGCAGTGCTGGCAAATTCTGGAACAAAAGCTTAAATTTGAAATAGGAAAAATGTTCTTTTCTTTATAATCTAATATATGATTTTATGACAGCAGTATCTTTATAACCTTAAAGGTATTGATAATGGTTTGCATGCTTCTGTGTGTATATAATGTATACCCCAAGGGATACATTCTATAATACTTTGTAAATGCCTGTAATTCTTTACCTTTTTTGTTGGACATTATGGGCTATATAGTATCTCAGTAAAGTAGGCTCGGTGATTCAAATTCATGTTAGATCGCTTATTGTAGACTAGTCTTATGAGCTGTGCTCCAAATATTTGTAACTGTAACCAAAGCCGGGATTCTGGCATTTATTTACCTGCTTTTTCAATGTTTCTGCATACCTACTGTATAAGACACTAATAAAGACTCGTTTCTCTCCATTATCCTGGTATACAGCAAGCATGTGTCTTGTTTTACAACAATTGACAGCCGCATTGTGTCTTCTTAGAATAGTGCCGGTCTGACTACATTTTTAAGTGCTTTGCAAGTTTCTAGTGCCATGTAAAGCTAATAACCATCTTTACAGTTTGCTTCATTAACTTAGAGAATTACATTTTTTTTCTGGCTTGAGTTCAAAATATTGTAAAACATTTCCTTTCTTACTTAAGGTTCTGATGAAAAATTGCAATGACTTAGTAAAAACAGCCAAGCTAATATAGCTGCAATTATCTCAATGCATACACTTCAGCATACCATTAACTGGGAAATATTAAATATATGTTTTAAGGAAATTATACTAAATCCAAAACAGTAAACTCCAAATGACAATTATCAGTGAATCATTTTAAGATACGAATACTACAGTGCCATTTGGGGGATATTAAAACTGCACTACTACACATCACTTTTTAGTTATATTCTGCAGGCTAGAATGTGACTTTCACTGAGATATCCACCCTGCAATTCTATATGGGAAAATGTGAATGCAGTTGTGAGAGGGCGTAGTTAAAAAGTATTATCTGTAAAATTGCAGAACCCAGAAAAAAAACAGATCATTAAAGCTCATTGCTAAAGCTTAAAGTTTAATCTGCAAATATTTCTGTCCCTGGATCCTCCTTTTTCCTAACAAGCTACAATATATTACAGGTTTGTTCTTGGGTCCACATATACTTTAAGATAGGGAAGTTTGTGGGTACACCTTTCATCATCTGTTAAGCCGTTTCTGCTATGGTTTAGCAATAAGTTATAAATTAAGGATATTTCAATAGAAAGTTATGGGACAGTAGGAATTATAAATTAAAACTTAGAAATATGACAATTTAATAAAAACGTAAGGTGAGTAGGGCTTGCATAGAACCACAAAGAAATGATCTGTAAGAACTTGAAACATCATTCTTTTGCTAGTTTATTAATAAAAACCTATCTATTGTGCTATTATGTAGTTGTAACGTCTTCCCTTTAGAGAAGAACTGTGTTACAATGTAGTGCGCCCATAGGGGCCGATCCATCTCCAGACTAAATTCAGCCCTGGTCACTGGCTGGCTGTTGGAGGACGTTACTTGGTTGATAAACAAAGCCTCAAGTTTTATTTCATGTAATGCTGACAACATCTTTGCTACCTGAGGGCCTGCTATCAGCACTAAGCTCAGGCAGAAGATAGTACATCTGGCACTCAGCCCGGCACCTTTGCCCTGACAGGGAAAGAATACAAATAAATAATAATAAATACAGCAAACCCCGAGAAGTCAGGATGTCCTATTCTAACAAAAAGCGATTTAGATTATTGCAAATGCAAAGCAACTGGATGATTCGAATAAACTACTACTATAAACTACTATGCATATAGCATTTTGCAGCTCATCAAAACAGCATAACCTATTAGCAGAAGTCATCATATTACAATGGAAGAGTGATAGGAAAAGAGTTATACTAAAAGAAAAAAACACCATGTTTCATGATTTAACAACCCTTAATTTTCATATTTACACATTTTACTTTGCAGCAATCTAAGTGAAGCTTTCAACTGATATTACAATATCTGCAATATAGGTTAAAATGTGTTTTTCTACCAAACATTTGATTAAATTGTGATAAATGATATTCGCTGTTAACTTTAGCCTGACAACATGCTGTGATTTCATCCATAGTTATTTCACTGTGGGGAAAAGAAAACTTGCTTTCTGTTCTGACAAATCATTTACAAGAAATTTTGAGAATTTTCTGGGGTGTTAGATGACTAAATGGAACCATCATCACTTTATACTGTATGAAGAAAGCAAAGAAGAAAATCAGCTTTGCAGGAACTAAGTGAAAGAGCAAAGCATATACCCACTGAGAAAACTGATTGAATTTTCAGTCGCTTCTATTTTAGATTCCTCCATCATATAAACTGAAATTGATTTTTAAAGAAGCATAAGAGGTCTTTCACCAAGAGGAGCAAGTTTTATATAAACAAATTATTTGAACAGTTTTATTATTTACTGAAAAAGGTATACAGTGTATACAGTGTATTTCATTTAAATATTATGGCATCATTATTTTATCTAACTTTATTTTTGGTGAAATTAATGTTTTTTTCTTGAAAATGATTGGGTACACACAGTCCATAATATCTTTTTTTTTATAACTGATAAACATGTTTGCTTCCAAACTGTGATTTCACAGGATAAGAGTTACTATACTGGGCTCCATTCTCTTATTAAACATGTATAGTTGCAATATGAACTTTTCACAAGAGAACATGCAAAACATTAGTTTTGAGTTTTTTCTAGTAAAAATCTAGTGTAGTACCTTTGCAAAACTTACTTGGGCATCCCTACCCTTTTCCTTTAAAATTTTTCTCTGTTATATTGCCTTGGAGTGCTTTGTCTCAGATTCGAATCTCAACCTGGGCACCCTCTGCAAGGAGTTTGTATGTTATCTCTGTGTTTGCGTGGGTTTCCTCCAGGCATTCCAGTTTCCTCCCACATTCCAAAAACATGCAGTTAGGTTTTTGGCTTCACCTCTTCACCCTTAGACTGTGATAATGACATATGACTATGGTAGGGACATTAGATTATGAGCTCCTTTGAAGGACAGTTAGTGATATGACAATGGCTATGTAAAACTCTGTGTAATATGTTGGCGCTATATAAATTTAAACAAAAATAAATAAATAAATAAATAAAATAATATTTTTGCAACACCTCTCTTGTTCTAGTCCTGGTGTAGTCATGCCCTATCTTCTGCCAGCAATGTCCTTGATCACTGGCATTATTAGGGGTGGTGTTCCCTAGTGAATTAACTCATAGTAAAATGCAAGCTTGGGCAAAACAGACTATGGGCAGTGCCAAATAATGTGTAAAACCACATGATATGTAACTTAGGTTTATATATAGTAGCTGCTATGTTAAAATCCTACACTTATTGTACCCACACAATATACCTCATATAGAATTGGGCCATAAACAAGTATCACTGCTCAGCATGCAAAAATATCCTCTTAAAGGAAAAGACATATACTTGTAGAAATATAAAAAAAAAATAATGATTAAACAGAGACTTTAACTAAGCAAGCAATATTTGGGTAAAAGAAAAACAGTACTACATAAATGAAAATTCCAATATTGTGAAGGTAATACCTAATGCAAATAGAAATAATATACAAATGATGCTAACAGGCAGATAATACCAATACCAGTCAAATAGCAATGACCATATTCCCCCAGTATTGCAATTTACTATTAATATGCCCCCATGAGTATTTGAGCATTTGCCCCATAATCCCTTTTGCCCATTTACTCCCCCAAGCAAAGCAACACAAGGAAACATAAGTAGGTATTTTAAATTTGAATGCAACAGCAAATATTGCATTCACTGTTTTACTAAATCTCCCCTAAACCAGAGAAGAGAGACTGTCATGGGAAAACCTAGGTGAATTACCAAACCTGAAACATGGAATAGATGAGTTGGAAATCATTTGCTATTAGTTAGCAAATGTTTTCAGCCTGCACTGGATCTATTCCTTGTGACATAGAATACAAATGCTTTAGATGATTAAACAGTTCCTAAATGTATGTATGCATATTTGGCTAGTTGCTTGGAAATGAATAGTAAAAATACCACATGTGCAGTCTTTTTAGCTGGATTAACTGACACCTAACATTTTTGCCCAGAATTTAATCCCCAAACACACACTACTTCCTTACCAATATGGTAACATCATTTTCTTCTCCTGCACCTGTCCAGCTTGGCAAGGAATGGCAGTGGAAGTTTTGATCATCTGTCCTGATTTTGGGACTATTGCATGTTCATGACATTGATAATAGTCCAGGAGGCTCCTGGGGACATTCCTAGTAAATACAAAGCAGAGTAATGGAATCAAATCCTGTAATATCTGCTGGAAGAATGCAAGATATTTTCCACTTGATTAGAAATACATTTTTCTTCAATTTACATACAAAACAGTATAATTTAGTATGAAAGGTTCCTGAGAAATGTTTAGGAAAAAAATTCCTGTGTATGATTTAACATTTAAGTTCATTTAAATTCTTGATCGATTATCAAAAATGCTACTTTAGTGTTTTTATAGGCACACATTAATATTTTAGTTAGAAAATAGTACTTGAATATTGATGTTGATGTACAGACATATACATCTTTACATATTCAGGAATTGTTCTTAGTACATGATCTTGCATAATAATGTTGAACAAAGGCAGCATTCCATTATCCATTTCTGCCAGATGGTCTCTGCCAGGTGTTAGCAATTAATTATTGATTGTCTATGAGAATATGTGCAAGAATATTTTATAAAATAGGAGGCCTTTTCCCAAATATTCTCATACTTGAGTGTGCATTTTCTTTTTTGCTGCTCAGATTACTTCCCAGCTTTGTGTATGTGAGAAAAACTAAAACATAACACACTGACAATTTTAAAAATCGAGCATAACGTAAGGAAACTCTATAATCTAACTATAGGCAAACAATGGTTGCTTTGATAAAGCCCTGAGTACACTGTATTTGAGTAAATGTTTATTCTCTTTATCTAGAGAGCACTGGCAATATTAATAATGGGTTACTCATTGAAGCCATATATATATATATATATATATATATATATATATATATATATATAAATAAATATTGTAGTTCCACAACCAGTTTTTAAACCCACAAACAAACTTCTTTTTACCTTTTATGTATTCTGTGTGTACATTATGTATCAGATCTGACATGCTATATCTCCCTGTCCATACTGTGGTTTCACCTGCCAGGCATGCCATCCCTACAGGGCACAGCAGTGATGTATTAACCAGTGGGTAAAACCATAGGCAGCATTCAACACATCTGGAAGTTACCAGTGTTGGTGGTAACATTCCAAGAGACTAAAAACTGAAGTCACTGCCTACTGGACAAGTAAGTATTACCGATGTTCTTTAGAAGGCTGTTTCCAAATGAATCTTGCTGGTCCAATTAATAATAAGCTATAAAACATTTAAGTAAAATGTAAAAATGCAAAATCTTAGATCATACACTTAATTATCCCAACACCTATTGCTCAAAACTTTATTTTGTTCAAAAGTTCACGATCTAAAGCAAAATATTCATTTATGACACTTCTGTGTGTTGGATGCCTGTGCCCCAACCAAATGCTTTGATTCAACACAAATCACTATTGTGTTTTGCAGTTTTGTAGGGGTCAGTTGAAGGAACCACTACATGCAGTAAGGGAACAGACATGTAAATTGTATAAAAGCATGACCTGCAAAAGAAGAGGGTTTCTACTTACCCGTCCCACCACTTGTTCCTTCAATTTTTGTTCTCTTGCAATTCAATTGTGTTGTCATATAAAATTCACTTCCAGGTGTGCAGAATACAAGGCCATTGTTTTCCAAGAGTGCAAAAATCAGAGAAACAGCACTGTGACAAGAGATTAAATCATAAAGTTTAAAGGCCATGATATAGGGAAGAGAGAGAGGTGCTGCTTGCCATGTAACCTCTTCTCTCTACCTATATCATGAGCTAGGACCAATAAAGGCGTGAGGCAAACCTTGACCCCACATTCCTTTTGAAGTTGATGCTTCTCTCCATAATGGTAAAAACCCACAAACATAGAGAAGTTGTAATCATTTCAGTTGTAAAGGTTTAAACTGTAATTGTAATTCAATTTTAAAATATAAACACTTGCTTTCAATGGCTTTACTAATATTTATTTTATATATATTTTTAAAAAAATTATAAAAATATTATTTCTAAAAATACTATTTAACACAAAGACAGAATTATGTTGTCGTTTTTCCTCTGGGAGTGAATAATAATCTATGTTTAATTCCTACAGAAATGTGGATCTTTATTTTATAAGCATACCAATGGTGTAAATGAGCCCTCTTGGGAAAATGAAGCATATTTTATGGAGATTACAAGTCTCCTGTAGCTGGGAACATCTGGAACCTTTGCAGTGTTGCATGTACAAATACAGAGTAAAAGCAATTTACTTTTAATTCCCTTTTGAATTTTTTAAACATTTTAATGCTAAAAAAAATAAATGGCTGATTTACATTGCATAGATACACATTAAACACACTTTTGTTTATTAAGGCAATAAATTTAACCACTTGAAGTGTTTAAATGTAAGAGACACATCCTATCTTAAAAAAAAAACTTCACCAAAGTTTTTAGAATGCATCTTTTATGTCCACTGCTGCCACTCCCCCTGTTCTTATTACCAGCTGTCAGAATTTCAGCCAGGAATTGCTTTGTATCACCCCAAAGAAGATAATCTGCAAGTGTAACTGAGTAAATATAATTAAAGATGGATGAATTCATTTTAAGCTTAATTTATATAGTTTTTATATATAGTAGTTTTATATATATATAATATATAATGCCTTACTAACCCTTAGTTACCCTAATCAGCAAAACTGCAAAAAAGTTTATATTCTGTTTTACATTATTTTACATAGTATATATTTTTATTTACCGCAAAATTGTCCTAAAAAGCATTGTTTGTCCACAAAAAGCAATGTTTTTTTATTGTGTTGTATTAAGTAGAGTTCGGCCCATAGTGCAAATGTAAAAATTATTCTGGTCCATAAGGAGTGTATAGGTGAAGGAAGTACTAAAAACTGACTTCATGTTCCTGATTTAAGTACCAGTTTCAGGTACGTTATAGAAAGCAGAAAAGGCAATGGGTCCGATTTTTTAAAGACTGGAACAGATAGACCATCACGGGAGAACCTGGGTGATCCAGCACATGACGTAGGTATTCCAGGAGACTCTGAGCTCCCATTCAGTCTTTACCGCCCCGGCTGTAAGGTTAGGAGGGGCTTCCTCTTTTAAAAAATAAAAAAGGATGTTAAAGAAAAAAAAAAGAGTTATCTGCCCTTTTATGTGAAAAAATATTATGGTGAAAGGTCCACTTTAAATGTGATTTTCAGACAGCCGATTTGGGGGGTTTGTTATCTAAATGTGGAAATAGAAGGTCTGGGAAAGGAAAGCAGAGGCACCTTATGGTGCCAAATAGTGAACCTGTTACTTTGCTTTGTTTTGACAAACACGGCTTTGGTTTAAAAAATGTTTGCTGCCTATGTATGTTGGCACTCTCAATACATACAGTTGGCTTGTTGCCTGGTATTTTTCTTTTCATGGTTTAATGCGTTTTTTTGCACAAGGCATATTCAGAAAAAGGGATCAGATGAGGCACTGAAGTCTACAGGTAGAGAAAAAAAAACAAATATATGTAGAAAATAGAAGGAATTCAGAGATACATTTAAACTCCATGTATTGCTCCAGGTATTGGAAAGCAGCACAAACAAGCACTAAGCACTCATACATTATAGTGTTTAAAAAGTAAAGAGCTGGAAGTCTTTTCACATTACATATAGATTTAAATTTTAGATTTTTTCTTTTTAAAAAAAAATGATAAAACTGTATAGCGTGTGTGTTTACTGTGACAATATCACACACCTGGCACAGATTTTATCTGACTGTTTCCAGTGTTTCAAAAAGCCAAAGAATTCTTTTACTTCACAAAGTTTATAAAATTAATTGGATAATTTAATTTTAATGGGTGCTCTTGTGCAACATGTTTAGAAATGTTAGAAATGTTTCTTACAGGGCCTTTTTAAAATAATGATTGGCATAGGGTGCCACTCATTGGTGGAAAATTTAAGTTAAGTATGCTAGTAATTTCAATACAACTTTCAGAATATGAGCGTGTAACATAGATTTTACCAGTATATGTACAAAAGTTATACATAAACATTTAGTACTTCGGCAATAGGTGAGTTTTCAAATCTGAGCTATGTATAAGATATTTATATAGTGTACAGAGAATTATTCAAAATTACATTTTGGCAAAGTTTATACAAATTTTGGAATGTCCAGACCCTATGCTATCAAAATGCTGACTGATATTTTAAAGCCTATTGCTCATCTTGTTCTACTTCAGATTCAACGGTCAGATGAAATTGTTGTCAGCGGAACAGAAATAGAAGGGAAAATTCTCTCTAGCAGAGCTCCTAATAGCAATAAAAACCTGATAGTCGCTCTAAACATTGCCCATTCTATCCAAAATGAAATAAAAAATCTTTTCACTATGCAAGCAGTTTTATGAAGAAAAAATATCAAATGCAACACAATATTAGATATATGATAGTTTGTAAATGGTAATGTCACTTTTTATCTTGGCTCTAGTTTTTATAAGCAAGCAGTACACAAAGGTCAGACATTCTTAAAACATCTTAAAGCCATAATTTGGATCTGGACATGCGCCCAGATTTGTTCAGAGTCATCAAGCATTATTTACTGAACCATTTTCTTCAGAGCCCAGATTCATCCAAATTTCGTTTTTTTTTCTGCATTGAGACATATTCAGCTTGATAATCAGGGCTTTTTTTGTTTGATTATGAATATGGAAAGTAATGTAGAAATTAGCTATATGGAGACATGTGGACACAAGCAATATTTGCACGTGTTCTCTCCTTTAAATTGCTTTTACTTTTTATATTTAATAAGTCATTAATCAGTCTTCTGCTTCCACCCAGCTACCTCCCTTTAGTAATAATTGTTCATTGTCTTGTGCACCACAAAATGTTCCCTTTCCTCAAGTACAAAAGATAAACTAGGACCCTGAGCCCACATCTATGCACCTGACTTCAATGCATAAAGAAAAGGAAATTTTATATTGGGGGAGGGCTGACTATGCTCCCATTAGTTAGCAGCAATCATGCACTTTAGTTAGCCTATATTTCCTAAAGAGTGGACACTGCAGCACAGTAGATATATGTGTTGGATATTCTACCATTGTCCTCTGTTGCATAGGCTTTAGTTTATTTTTTATTCATTTTTGAATTATGTAGGGTGAGTGGGGGGTATTAATTGGGCATTAGTATGTGTTTTAAAGGAAACAACCTTTTTTTTCACAAATAACATTCTATATAGGATTTGCAATGGTATTGTAAAATATAACATGCCTCCTTCAAGTCTCCTGACTTCTGTCTTGCTTTAGGGAACAAGAGTATTTTTTAACTAGGAGGTGATCTATACTGTAAAACATAAAAAGAAGCCTAATGTCTATCTGCTGGATAAAAGTAATACAAAGTAATTTTGTAAATTAGAATAATAAATAATAAACATGTCCAAATGTACCACTTCCCTTATGCACACTAAGCTATATAGATCAGCCATTGTGGGAAATTTTACAGTATGTACAAACACAAATGTCTAACCTAACTATAAAACAATGGCAATGATAAATCCAATGGTAACATGTTACAAGAAACCGTAGGTTCTAACCATGTCTACATAAAAAAGCAAAACACGTAGAAGGACATCTTTTTGTGTAGACATGCTCAGAAGACTCCTATTATGTACATATTGGCAATTGTTTTTTAATAGCGTATCAGATGGTCTGGAAGATATATGTACCCATGGTTTATTATGTAACTTTATACCTTGGATTTAATAAAGTTGCTGTTTTTTTACACTTTACTTAAACACCTAATGCGATAGCTGATCCTTGTCAAGCTGATATCTACACTGATCACTTAATTAAATGGTATATTGCTTGTCACAAAACCCCTCTTCCGGATGGTTTTATTGACACCTATTTATTGAATCTAGTTTCTACTATTTATATATTTTTTCTAAGGGGATGGCACACACCATACTACCCTCAAGGGGAACCCGGCACTAGCCATATATATTACCCTGCCACATTTGTGTTTGTACCTGAAAATTCCCACCATGGTTATTCTTTAGTGCTCAATTTTGTAAAATAGTTTATATTTCTTTAACTAAAGAAAAAAAGTAAAGTATTATTTTTCCAGCTCTAATTATAGTAACGAAACCTAAAGAAGAAGTGTACAAACTACAATTTTTTTCTCCTTTATATAGGTCTTAAAAAGAAAGGCACTCTAACTTTGGTTACACAGCCCTGTATTCAGCAAGCTGAAATATATATATATATATACACACATATATAAATATATAGACACATATATAAATATATAGACACATTTCTCTTATTGCAGGGAGAGCATTTTATGTTTATATATGTATGTTAACAATCACTTCATAAATAAAAGCTAAGTAATGTTAAATAAAACACGGCTTTATCCCAATTTATAAACAATAATGTATGCAGTCCCATTGTATAGTGAATGCATAATGAATGGCAAGATATTTATGGCTCCACATGTTTGGTTACTGTCACTTATTCTACAATTATTCCATTATATAATAACCTGGTAACCATCATTGCATTCCTGATAAACTTGAATATTAAAATTTGAGTCTGTAAAAAATATTAGCTAATAAAAAAATGACATTTTATTCACAAAAAAATGTATGGCCAAGAAATAAATATTTTAGGTAGCCATAAACCCAAACTGAATGTCATTTAGCTTACTTATCATAAACAAATACTACTTTTTAACCCTTTTTGCTACTAGAGCTATCTTGGCGTTTTTTACAATATGCTAAACTGCACATTTGTAGATGAAAACACACTTAAAACCCCAATATATTATTTTTTATATAAAAGCAGAAATGCATAAAGTTAAGTTGCAAATGTTTATGTCACATAATGTCATAATATTAGGGCAATCATTTATCAGTTTAGAGATATCTGTGAATGTACGCCATTAAAGTATTTCTCCCACTCTAGTGTATCTGGCAATACCTAATATGAGTGCCACAATCGTTGTTCCTAAGGTACGCCTTTAAATTCTACCACTATGTGGGACATTTTACATTTTTTAACTTTTTAATTTAATCAGCTGTTTTTTATGTGCTTGATCAGCTTTTACTCCAGTCAATGAGTGTTTTAGGTTGCATTTCGTGTGTCTCTCCCATGTCCTTGTTCCTGTGCATTTAGGCGAGTTGTACTTCTGTACTGGGCCCAATCAAAAGAGCTTGACTTTTGCTATGCTTTTAGACATGGGGGGAGGGGACTCAGGAACTCTTCCTTGTTGGTCGCCATGTGTTACATTAATGCACAATGCTGAAGTCCAGTATCATGATTGGAAAAAACTGTGTTTGTCATGACTTCCGTGCCTCTGATTTAGATTAAATTGTTTGCAAGCCAAAATTGGGCTGTACCCCGCAATGCTAAGCCCACCTTTTTCTTTGTCAGTCTTTATCTTCATATTTGCATGCTTTTTGTCAGTGCATGAGCTTATTAACTGTTTGAACTGATTCACCATCTTACATTGCAGCCTTGCTGTACTTACAAAGTCCAATACCAGATGAAATGTAGGTACTCCTGCTTGCATATTTTTTTCTATCTACCTAGAAATCAACTCGTGAAGGAGTACGCCTCAGCCAATCCACCACTAAAAGTATTAAAGAGTTGCACATGTTGGGTCACTAGGCCGGATTTATTAAGGCTCTCCAAGTGTGGAGAGGATACACTTTACCTGGAATGGATTTATTAAAGGTTTGCTAGTTATTTGTTAGCAAATGTTTTTAATCCTGGACCACGTCCATTCCAGGTTTGCTAGATCACCCAGCTTTACCAACGAAACAGTGTCTTGTCTTCCCCAGTCTTGGAGAACTTTATTAAATCAGGCCCACTGTGGTAAAGTAAAACTAAAGTTTCACTTAAAAATATGCGACCAGGCAGGGCTGTATTGCAGAAAGGGACAGGGACAATGTCCCTTTCAATAAAATACAGCAAAAAAAAATACTAACCTATTTGATTATACAACTGTCAAAAATGCAGAGATTCCCATGCACAGCATTGGTATACAGCATACCCAGAGCATCCCAGCCTCCGAGACCTAACGAACTTCCGCACGGCTGCTAAAAATGATCGCCGAAGAACCTGCTTTCTCCTGTCATATGACTTGTTGAACTTTTTGGATGTGATCTTAGTTTTGACTTGTTAACACTTGTATTCAGTATAAACTGAAACAATTGATATATTTTATTGTTAATAGTATTATGAAAATGTATTAAAGAAAATAAACATTTATACCATTCATATATATGCTAGAAAAACACAGAAAGTGAAAGAGACCTAGGTTTCTTCTGTTTGCCAGACTTTGGTTTTATCATCTAGAAAGTTTTTCATTGTTGATCTTTCCTTGAACTTTTGTATGAAATATACTTTCCATGTGAAGCGGCATATGTTGGACCGTCAAACTGTCACTCATGGTATACATTATTAATTGTGTTCAGAACTTTTTAACTGAGCATCTTTAAAACATTGCTACCATCAGTTGTGGATGTCAAGCTAAATTAGAAATCTGCTTTTAGAACATTTTACTGTTTAGAAATGTCTTCAATTAAATAGAGGAAAACAAGCTTTCTAGAAGCCACCAGATAACACAGAAACTCACTGTGCATTTGGATCTTCAAAAAAATAATCATAGAATATAAAAAACAAAATGGGCCACAATGGAAAATGAAATACAAATAATTGTATATTTTGACCCAGTATACATCTATGCACCAGCAACAGAATGGATAGGTATACGTTGTGCTGTGCGGAGTTGTGAAGTAAGGGTTGGCCATGTATGAAATGTATGTAACACACAACAAGTAAGCAAGTCAGGAATTTTATATGAGTTCAGAAGTAACAATCAAAAATGTAAGTAATATTATGGTGTATAAAGCTGAAAAGATTTAACCTCCCTAGCGGTAACCCCGAGTGTGACTCGGGGTGGAAAAAAGTTGCTAAAAGCGGTAACCCCGAGTCACACTCGGATAGGTAATCCTATGGGAGGTAATAGTAAATACAGCCTTACCTAATCCGCCATCGTCCTGCACCGTCTATCACCGCAATCTCTTTCTTCTTCTCTCTTCCTCCGGCCGGCTTCTGCACCCGATGAGTCACTGGTGAGTTCCCGGTGCGTGTGTACGTTGCCGGCGGGGCGGGAAATTCAAAATCCATTTGTATTGCATTCAATTCAAAATTGTAAATCAAACTGTATTGAATGCAATACATTGGATTTATATGTGAAAAAGCAGTACATTGTTTTCAAGAACATTTATTTTACAGTATATATATTAGTATGAGTATAATATGTATTTTTTTTAAAAATACGCTTTTAAAAAAAAATACGCTTTTAGACATATAAAACCGGAAAGAAATGAACCGCTAGGGAGGTTAATAAATGTTACATCAAAGTGCATAGCCAAGGGACAACATAAGCTGATGTCATATCCAGATAAATCACAAAGTCCAGACGTTTTTGCCAGGAAAGAACTGGACACTGGAACATGTGCAGCAGAAGCACAAGGGAAAATAAATAGACTATAAAAAACCTAAAAGGAAACCATTGCTAATAGATACTAGGGGGTCCAATAAGACTTACTTGTGAATATGTAAATGCTTGTCACTTGATTGTCATAATGACCACCTACCTTTGGGTCACTAACCCAGAACAGGCATGTTGGTAAAGACCCCTCTGCATATGTGTTCTGGGTCAGTGACTCAATGTATTAAGGGTCAGAGGGTCAGTATGATAGTCAGGCATCAAATATATTTAATGAAGTTGGATCAATGGCAGTTAACTTAAATGTAAAGTGTATGTGTCTTTTATCTCAAAATAAACTTGAAGAAGAAGCCATAGTAGCCCTGTATGCAGCACATACACCTAAGGAATGCACACAGATATTTAATATTTGCAAATACCCTGCCCTTTATAATTGACTCACCTTATCAGGTAAAAATGGGATGGCAGCACAGTTCATATTCAGTCTAACGAATAGCCTACTGGATATTTTGCACATCTGACTCCTCTTCTTTTAATGAAGCATGATTTATGCTAATTTGTACTTTTATACCTGCTGAGCTGCTGGCGAGCTTTTGTGTGATTTTACCAGAAAAGTGTTTCATGTCTCCTCTAAATCTTCCATTTTTGTCTATTTGAAATGTTGGGCCTAGCTAGACATATGAGAAAGTCACGTAACGAAATGAATTAATTACCACTGAGACCAATTTACACATGCCACAAGACACCATCTGTTGCAAGTAGATATAGAGGATTCATTTAAAAAGCTTTTAATTCAATCTACCTTTATGGCATAATCTACAAAAAATAATTATTTTTTGTAATCTAAAAACATGTGGCTTCTCTGTATATGCCATTAAGCAAATAAACAAATAGTGCTCAGATTTTCTATAAATACTTGTCAGGTTAATGTGTACAGATACGGATGTTTTGGGTTTCATTATATTGCCCAGTGTTTTTTACCAACTAACTGAAGCAGTGACTAATCCCTTGTCATGGGAGCCTGTCATTACACTTTCTCTGATCTGTAGCTTTTTTTTTTTACTTTGATGATACATCTGAGTGTTTATTGATAAAAGTGATGTGCTGACAGATTGCTTTGATTGCCTTTCAAAAAAAAAAGAACTAAACAAATGAAAAACTGACATAAATGACATGTTAGGCTATGTAAGGTGGACGTTACATTAGTAAATTACATCTCAACTGTATTCTCCATTTTGGCTGTCTAACTCTAAAATGTTTAGAAATATAAATGTATGACCCGTGCAGAGAGCTTGGCCCTACCCAGAGTACCGTGTGATTTATTCCAGCATATACTGGTAATTAAATGTCTTGTACGTCAACTTCGGCTGTACTGTAGTGGGCTGAGTCACAGGGGTTGATGTTTCTCATATGGCTGAACATGTGTAAGATAGACTTGTTGTGCACGTTATATGGGGACTGGAGTGACAAAGTTAAAAAATATATTTAAATGATATGTTGCTTACATTAAAAGCATTTTATAATTACATTATTTAATATGAAAGCCAGTTGGCATTTTTATATTCCAGTGACTGGTTTAAAGCAGACCTATCACCAAAATTTTGTACCAACACAGTAACCCCAACGAGCAAAGTAATCGTCAACACAAGAACTCCTTACAGACACAATAACCTACTACCAGTGCAATACCCTTTAGCTAAGTGAACTTAAAGGTTACATTTAAGGCTCCTAAAATATATCCTTTAACACAGTAACCTACAGCACAGTATCCCCTGCCCCCTTCTCAACATTGGCCCATGTTGCCCCTCTTCTCAAGCACACCCATGCTGCACATTATACCTACATTTTTATATACATGTGTATGTATATTTCTTATATATGCTATTTAAATATCCTTAATACATGCTGCTTTCCGTTCCCATCACAATCCAAAACTAAATAAAGTTTTTAAATTCCTCTTAGTATTTGTCACAATGCTGCAGGGCAGGATGGTGGACCCTTTGTGTCCCCAGCTCAGTTGGCAGAGATGTACGCAGGACGCAGAGCCTAAGCAGCTGTCTAGTCTTCACCAGAGCCTGTAGAAGTGAGAATGTTACGCAGCAGGCAACTGCCAGGTTGTGGTCCCTATGCACGCAGAAGCAGGTGACTGCTGACAGACAGGAATCAGGGGAGGTGCCGGAGAGTGAGACAGAAGTGTGGTCAAACAAGCCAGAGTTCAGGGCACGGGGCAAGCAGGAGTAGTCAAAGCCAGAGTCGTTACACAGGAAATCAGCAACTGAAGACGTAGGCAGAAATAGTGGGAACCTGGAAACAGAGCCTAAGGCAATTCACATGACCAGCAAGTGAGAAAACCCACCACCAGAGGGAGTGCTGCAGCACAGGCAGCTCAGGTGGAGTTTACACGTCTGCCAGTAGATGGAGTGCTTCTGTGAAATACTCTGGTTCTCTGTTGTAAAGGGGCAGCTCTCAGAGGATCACATGATTGAGACCAGGACGTGACCAATGAACGGGATTCCAGAACAGGGCTGCTGCTACTGCTGGCTGCAGAAGAATGTCAGGTGGGTGACACAGACAGCGGCACAGATCCCCTGATCCTGCGGGGGTCTGTGACAGTATTTAGTCAGCTCTCTATGTTTCCCTACTACAAGATGCCCACTGAGCCCACATTGGCGGTTGGTATTTCATATTTTCCTTGATAAGTGTAAACCACTTATCAGCAGTACCAACTATTAGCATTATTATTTAAACTATATTGTTTTCTCTGTTTGCTATCACTCTCCCATGTTTGGGACCATATCACCTACCTCACTATCTCCATTCCCTGTTCCTATGGACCCCGTTAGATCCCATTCCATCTATCCCCATATCTGCTCCCCCTACTTCTTCCTGACCATTCCCTGTACTATTTCTTTCCCCTCTTTTCTTCCCTTAATTACTTGCATATACCTGTCTGAAGCAAAAAACATTTAGACTTTAGGAGAACTTTTTTTTACATTTTAATGGTTTTGAAGATGTGCCATAATATATATGTTGTTTTCTTTATCACCCAGATTAGGTTTTGCTTTGCCCCCTGCCCCCTCTGATATGCTTTACCATGATTGGAGTGGCCTCACTGGCCCCAATGTCTTTGTAGGTCAGAGACACAGGTTCATTTTAAAAACATGTAACTAATAGACCCAACACCTTTAAAGTTGTGGTTAAAGAAAATATATTTATTACAAACTAAAAAGAATCATTACCAAATGAGCTCTAGTGCAAGATAATTTGAACATTTTAATTATTGCAGCTTGCAAAAACAGCTGTTAGCTCACGCTCCTAGAATTAAAAATTGAAATATCCACACAGATGGTAGTAAGGACAACCCAAGTAAAAATTGTGTTTCCTAGAGATTGGAAATTAGCAAAGTATTATTGATCTCTCTGTGCCTTACAAACAAAGAATCAGGAGCAGCTTTTTAAGCAGTGATGCTTCTTCTGAGTGTATTTTACCCTGTTGAATAGGTAAAAAATCTCACAGACACTTTAGGTTAAGTTGTTGGATTTGTAGTTTCTCCTAAAATGCATCTCAGTGCAGAGTTGGGTCATACCAATTACCACCCACTCATAACCCTCATGCCTTTTCATTTTCCCTGCAGCAAATCTCCTTTTCTTCTGTCCTTGTAGTTTCTTCTTCCTCCTATCTTGCCGAAATCATAGTTTCTGTTGTATACATCCACTTTTACTTTGGTACTGATATTGTTTTTTACCAATGTCAAACACCATGACAGTATAGTTTAGACAAACTAAAGTTCCAATTCCTCCTTTGTTCACATTACCCATATTCTAAAATCAAAGATACCTGAGAGTTGTCAACATCATTTGTTTAACGTCACCTTTTGAGGGTGTCATGTAATTGTATCTTTTGTTACAAACTAAACACCAATATCCACAGCTTTATTTTTTTGTCCCTTTGTAGGCCGACTTACATCTGCCTAATGATGTTTTAAAAAGTGTTAAAATTGTACTTCGGACCTGCACCTAAAGTTCAGCAATTGGTGTTTTCCATGTTCAGATTGGTCTACTTTGCCTAAATAAAAATAATTGCTGATTTGAATAAATGTTCATTCATATGGTATTCCTGATCTAATTTTAATTTTATATTAGAGTAGGTTCTTCTTCAACACATGTTCACAATATGTCCATGACATAAAAAGTCTTGTATATTGGCTCCGGTTGTAAGCTATCTTGCTATATAGCACAAATGTTAGGCTTACATTTTAAAAATTGCTCACAAATCTTCTGGAACTGCAGATTTTGACGTTTACTGCACTTTTAGCTGTATATTTTCTTGGCAAATTCACATTAATGCATTCAATGCAAATGTGCTGACCAAGAAATGTAATTCAAAACATAACAAAACGATATAGGAAAAGTGTATCTGTTATGTATAGAAGCCAATAGAAATCTTAATATTTCTATCCTAAAAAAAAAAAAAAAAAAAAATCACAGGATTCCACATACCTTTTTAAATAATCCGGAGTCACAGGCTAAATAAGCAATCAATAAAGCAAAAACCGTAACCTGTTTTTCCTCTTCTGCAAATGTAAATTAGCACTTATAAAGCATTTTTACAGATTGCTGTATAGGTGGTTGATGGCAAATGGTGTCTCAAACAAAACCATTATTTATTGCAAAAAATCTATACTGTTAAAAGCATATAAAATCAATACCCACATTCCCATTCTAATTAGGGAATTCAAAGGTGCTACATCCAAATAGACATTTATACATTACTGCATAAGTCTGAGAATGAAATTATATACATATATATATTGTAACAGGTGGCCAACGAAGACCCAGGGTTTCATCCAGGATGATAGGTACATTTGCCCAAGATACAGGTTATATGCAGGGTATTTGTCTGTGTAATCGGACAGTTTTCCTTTTGACCTGAAGGGGGTGATAAATTACCAGGCTGAATGATAATAAGCTTCTTGGCCAGATGGGGGAGCTAAAGAGGCCTGGGGATGATCAAGTGTAAACCCATCCTGGAAATTTAGCTGTGGCTATAAACTCCCAGCCTTCTCTTTCCTGTGGCTCTGTCTTGGCTTCTGAACTGGGAAGAGGTCCAAGGTGAACTGTGAGTAAAGATGGTTTTGAAAAAGCTGTATGGTTAGGGCCTTAGAGTCCTGCACAGCACATTTTTGTGAAAATATTATTAGTGAATAAAACCCTTGATGCACTTTTAACCTACTGGCCCTGCTTCCTGTTTGAAACACCCCCTGTTGTTATGGGCAATCTCACAATATATATATATATATATATATATATATATATATATATATATATATATATATATAAATAATAAATATATAGTGGTAAATCGCTGGGGGTTGCTCATGGTAATGGGATGCTTACAGGGCAGAGAGGCAGCAGACACCAAATGTCCAAAATAACCGCAGTTTTAATTCTTTAGCCTAGTGGTAAAGCACACTCTCCAACACTTTAAGGTAAAAAACAACGATGGCCCGGCTGGGCATCTAGCTACCTCACTGGGTGCCTTGTCTCTCTAACACTCAATATCAACACTCACTGTGTTTCACTCACAGTTCAAGTCTTGTTTGCCCACTGGCTTTCCTGGAGCTCTGTCCCCTCTCATGCAGCCTGGAACAGATTCTGGCTCCCTTCACAGCCTGGAACAGACTTCCTCTCAGCCTGGAACCCTCCGGCTGCCCTTCAGCCTCTGACTGATCACATTCCAGCCTGCAACACACTGGCTGATCATCTCCTCAGCCTCTTGCTGATCAATTTTGCTCTCTCTTTTTCAGGCGCACATTTACGCAGTCAGGATTGGGTTGGGAATGCAAATCCCTCTGATTTGAAACTCAGCCAATCAACACTGCAACTTTCACAGTCTGATTGGCTTAGGTTCAATGCAGTGAAATTTGCATGAAATCTGCACATAATCCAAAAAAGATGAATTGTCTGCACTTCATGGATCGTCTCTAATCACCATATTATAGACATATGCATTGTAATTTTAACGGTATTTTGTTTTTCTATGTAATTATGTACAAAGTGCAATCTCTAAATCTTGCTTAAAGTACAAAGGAGCTGTGTCTTTCCTGAATTGTTTAGACATACAAAAACAGTACTAATATGGGTAATCCAATTGTTCACCGATGGTCTATTGATATACACAACGTACACAGAAATGAATGCTAATGCTGTTAGCTCCTAGTGTTAAGGTACTGGTATGCCATGTAAATCTGCTATACCATGGATCCACTTACATCCATTTTCCGAGATAGCAAATTGTAAGTTTATTAAATGTAAATCACTTACGCTGGTCAGGGGCCCATCAAATTACTGGATGCACCTACAAACAAATAAATACAAGTAGAGACACATATTCAACTGCTTCAATTAATCACAACACAGAGCATATAATGCAAAATAATATCAATTGGAGCTAAAAATGTATATAAAGTAGTCAACAGAAATTTCTGTGTTGCCTTTATTGCATGTAGACCTAAAAGCTCACATTTAACTGACTGCCATGAGCAAAGCCTTGTTTCCTAGTAACACAAGGTAGAGCAGTTTGCTTTTGTCTCCAGATGTTAGCCTGGTGTTTTTTAAATAAGCTGCATGTCACTTCATTTTTACGATGAAAAATAAGGTGCTGTTGGGATGTTATATGAAGATGCAAATGATTAACTCAGAAAGTTAGTTTACACTTAAAAGAAGCTGTTAGAAGTTTCTAACACTTTGAAACCATCACCTTCACGTCTATAATACCACAATTACTTCAAAGTAAAATATAACGGATTGACACAGATCACAGAGTTTTTCTCAGAAGGCTTCAATATTCCTTAAAGAATTTGATAGACTGTTAACAGAGCTTTAACATATAAAGAAATCCATTGCAATTGATAAAACAGCAGGTTTTGATGACTGAAATGCTCTGTTATTGCATTGTACTTTTATTTTTACAAAGTCAAAAAAGAAAAAAAAAGTTTTACTAGGTTACACAATGTAAATGAAAGGGTTTAAAGTTGTACTAATATAAACAGAATTGATCAGTCCTTTTGAGCAAAGCATACATGCAATGATTGTGATCCATTAATTTGTGCATTGCATGTAATACACAAAGTGTTGAAAACATGTAATTGCTTTGTCCATGCATAAAAAAAATCAATAGACAAAAAAAAACAACCCTGTGATTTAAATAGCTCATAATAAGTTAGAGCTTATAAAGACCTAAGCACATTACCCCATTTCACAGTGCTAGGTATCACAAACCACCAAAAGTAGGCTGTTCATGGATACATTAGCTTTATATAACAAGCACCTGAAATAGGAATTAGCAAGGATTCCCTTGAGATGTAATTGCCGCATCCCACGACAGGATTTCTGATATTACATAGAATAGAAGGATGGAAGGGTTTTTGCTAAATGTATGCTATCGTGTTAAATTATCATTATGCTTTAAGCACTTATCAATATTAAACATAAATGATAAAAAAACAAAACAAATGTTACCTTCTAAAGCAGGGCCTTGCATGATTAAAATATATATTAATATACATTGTGATTATAAGCAATTAGGCATTGCTTGAATGACTTCAGCACTAGCATATACGTTGTGAAGCAGAGAACTAATATTTGTCTTTTACCCTGTTATTTGTCAAAAACAAAATATTTGATTATGATAACAAAGATGTGTTGTCTTCCTAAATGCAAAACAGAAAAAAAAAATCTTGTCAAGTTTGAGTTGAAAGCATTTCAAAACAACATAACTCAAATTCATTAAAACGAAAAAAAGAAAATAACTACAAAAGTAATGTTGTTGTCTATAGTTTCTAGTCAGGAAGGCAGTGAAGTGAAAAGATAGGACACAGACAGCAACATAAATGGGTTTAGCCTTTCCTGCTCTTTCCACAATATAATGTAACTGTAACTGCACTCAAAAGTTCTCTAAATCCTAATCCTAATGTCCAGGGGGGTTAAATCTGCCAATTGACAATGTTCAACCAGTACTGAAAAAAGGATTTTAGAACAGTTATATTGTACAAAAAAAATCACAAAAATGTCACAAGTTTAAGTTTCTTCATTTTGACAACCTGGGTGTATATAGGTATAGTGTATTATATATACTTAAGTAGTTGGTCCTTCCCTGATTACCTCTATTGGAATTTTAAAGCTTTGAACTAAAACCAAGTATCAAATAAAGAGCATTAAAAAAGAAAATAACTAATATTTAATAACTTTAATGATATTTGTATAATAATGTTGGTATTTTTTAATTAGTTAACCCAAACACATCCTGGAGCAGATTTATGGAGACCAGAGAAAGCTGGATATGTTTCCCTTTAGTGTCCATTCAGATTACTTTTTTAATGTTTGCATAAAGTTAAGAATAACACTTGATTGGTTGCCATTGGTAAAATATAACTGCCCCTAGTTAAATCAATCTGATCAAAGGGCTAAGTATAAACTAGCTGCAAAAAGTTATGCAGGATCACAGCCCAAACCTTAAGTTATTTTTACTCAGCATCATTAGCATTTAGTTGTCATTACCAAGATACAACTACCAATCATCCACAATACAAAAATAAGAAACATATACAATTGTCTGAAAATAAATATAGTTAAAAACAGCCCAGAATGGGCATTACTGCATACATGGTAAACACACCCAGTTGATGCAAGTAGGCCCTTTTTTTTACTATGCTTCTATTTTCTGTGATTTCATGTAAGCGTTAACAGTGGTTATCCTACTCTCCAATATAACTGCTTCAGTAGCCAGTATTCCCACTGGGCAGTGAAGTGAAAGTTGTCAGAGTTTAGCATAAATCCAGCCCAAGTTACCTTTTGAAAATAAATTAAAGCACAGAGAGGATTTTTCCAGCTAATACATCTATTATGCATCTTGTGATGACTTTTAAGTTTAATATGCTGTACAAGTTCATATTAATAATCAGAAAACTGGTGACATTGAGCCATAAGCTTGCTTTTCAAAAGTTTTACGGTTTCTGTGAAACACCTTTTAGTAAGTAATAAATAAAATATAAATATAATTTCACATCTTGGCAAATCAAAACAATAGTAAGATTGTGTGTGGCAGCAGAAGGACACTGCAGAAATGCCATTTGCATTATGCTGATATTTTCCAGTCACTGGTCCATTTTTTACATTCAAATGAATTCATGACAAATTGTTAGGTGTTAACTCAAAATACTAAACCTCATGGATAAAAAAGAAATCTTCATTTATTTATTCAGTGTTTGTGTTTTACTTTTCTGTTTAACTCAAATAAATTTTAAAAACATAAGCTATATTATGTAAAATTGTTGCTGTTATACCACAAATTACTCATGTTTATGCAGTGGCCTGGAAGCTGACTTAGAGTTATATCCTGATCAGTTTTTCACATCAAAACTAAATGCAGGTAACCTTCAGTTGCTTTTAGAGGATAATCTGGTTCTAGGTTATAAAAAATAATCCAAGTAAACAAAATACACTTACACTAAAAATCACAATAAACACTTTTTATTTCTGATTCCTAATTAGATTTTAATTTTTATGGTATCAGCCATTCTAGTTTTTTTTTTTTTTTATTTCCTGGACTGAACACCAATGTGTGCTGTGTATGCAGTTGTGAGATTTATACATGTTATCTGTGTTTCGGTATGGAACATAAACTACTGGAAATACATTTATTCAAGTTCACCTTTATTATGCCATTTTCTCCAATATCCTATTGATTTATTGTTTTTCCAGTTTAGTGGATTTAATAAGGTTGCTTAACTAGCCACACACTTGCTGTTTATCAGCAAATATGTTCATTTAAGATAAAATTTGAAGATAAGTCCTCTGTGTTTGGAAGACTTTTGACTTTCTTGCATGGCCAGTTATAGAAGACATATTTAAACAAAATTCTTACATAATAGAGACTTATGATTTTCCATAATAAAAATGCAATAACCTCTTTATTAAACTTATATTATAACATATTTTTTAAAGTGGATATTCGCTTAAGCAAAGCTGTGTTCACTTTCACATCCAGAAACTATTGCAGATTTTAGGCAATTATTTTTTGCCACAAAAATAGCGATTTTGTCAATTACCTTATCTGTCAAAGCAAAAAATAGTTGAGTTCAATTTTTTGCGTAGGTAAAACTTAAAAGTAATAAGATCTATGCATGAGTTTTATTTCAGTGTGTGGGGGAGGGGTTGTATATGTTTTTAAGTTTAGTTTACTTCCTTTACTGCTCTTTGCATTTATCAACCCCCTTTATAATCTCTCTCCCACTCTCATACAATTTACACACTCGGGGAGACAGGGCTACTAGGCGGCACTACGGCTTGTATAGAAATTATGTGATCCCTAAACAGGGCCAAGGCGCAGAGTCTAACCAGTAACCAGGACTTCTCTAGAGCCTCTACTGGTGAGTTACACTGCTGGTTACTGCCAGGTTGGGGTCCTTGGGCACACTAGGTTAGGCAGGAGGATACAGGGTACCAAGTCACTAAGCTGAAGAATTGTCAAAAAAGGAAATAGGCACCAGTGACACAGGAGCCACCACCGACACAGGAGACACGGGAAGGAACAGGAGGCACAAGTGACACAAGCATATCCACAGACTGGGAGGAACACTGGAACAACTGACTGGGCAACAAGGGGTTAACACAGGACTGGACAGAGGAAACACCGAATTAAGCACCAGGTGTACAGGAACTAGCTCAACAGAACTATGGGCTCGGCACAGTGGAGACACGTTGCACGAATGCTGAGTGCTGTGTCATAGCTAGCCAAATAGCCAGGGATGGTTAAGAGGCTATTTCCTGATTGGCCAGTGAAGCTTATAAATCTTGGGAATGAAGGCATGCCCAGAGCAAGAACTGCCCGCATGTGCAGGAGAGAGATGCCTGCACTTGCAGAGAGGAAGAGGTAAGTGTGACACTTGCGCAATAACAATCCTACATTACCTATGCGATACACTGATTGATTCAATTTTCTTTGCATTCAAACCCCCTTATCTGTATACATATGAGGAATAAAGTACATCAACAAGCCTAAATATATGAGAAGGATTGTGATACTTCAAAGTTTACAAAGCCCGATACATGAGGGGAAGGACAAGAAAAATCAAGAAAGATAGAAAAGAAGAGTAAAGAGAGATTGGGTCTGAAGCTTATTTGGAAAGTTGCCCCCCTTCCTACGAACCATCCACATTTAGTGAGCATGGTTGCCAGGGTTCAGGTATCAAAGATGTGGGGATTAACAGTTACATATTTAGTCCTTTTGTGAGATACAGACTCGGAACAAGCATGCAGATTAGTAAATCAGAGTAAAGTCAGAGTAGTCCTTACTTGTATACATATGATATATTCAGGTCTTTGCTTTGCAAATATTGAAGCCACTGGAGCAGCATACCAGCTATTTAATTTTCAGAAGGCCATTGGCAGTAGTAGCCTCGATTTTTCTTTCTTTATCTAGGTGTGGTCTAAAGATATATTGATCAACCCAAGTGAGAGCTCTGTAAAAGATTTTGGGACCTTAAAGAATCTGGAGGTCAATGGTGAAACTTACAACATGAAGCTGTAGACAAAAAATCAGAATATTACTAGCCAGTGCAAAGCGTAATGATGTTGTGCAATGTGCAAGTAGTTATTATTATTATTAATAATATTATTATTAATAAACAGTATTTATATAGCACCAACCTATTGTGCAGAGAACACAGAGAAATGATTGCTAATTGGTTCATATGGTTTCTATCTCTTACATTCTAATTTTTGTCTTCCTAAAAATGCTAAACTGCCCATAAAAAGAGCTTTGCAAAAACAAAATGCATTTTTTATAAGGTAAAGTACATATCTAAAAAATTCTTTGGGTGCATACTTAGTTTAGTAGACAAAAAATATGTTATGGGTTGTCTTCAGACATTGCTAATTCCAAACAAAATGTCAGTTTCTAGTGAGTTATAACAGCTTGCTGTTTGCCATTATGTTTCACCAGTTTAATCTCATATCCTGTCTTGTCTGCTTTCTGTTGATGCCGTTTTATCCAGCATCCAAATGTTTTCTATAGCAGGAGTAAATCATTATAAAGTTCCCAGTATGCCTGTAAATACTGCCAACTATATCTGCTTCTTTTTGTAGGAGGTGATTTGATACTAGATTTAATGTCGAAATGTGAAAAGTTTTTCATGGTTGAGACTTGTCATGGATTTAGCTTAAAAATAAATGAGGAGACACAAAATGAGGTGACAGTAAATAGTGGAAGAGACAGTTAGTGCAACTACAGTATGTCATTTTATGAGTGATTTCCATAAAGCTCCTAAAAAAACAATGTTATTATTTCTTTACTTCTAGATTTCATTTGACATCTCACAGTAAATTCAGTTACACTTTATGTAAGTATATATAGCCTTTTTATGTATAGCATAAGGATAGGTTAAACCCTATGTTGGTTTATTTACTTATTTTGTCATGATTTATTATTTACTTTGTATTTTCTCCCATTTTGGAGAATTCCCTAAACTTCCTGTCCTGGAGATGTGAATGGAAGTGAGAGCAAATCTCTCCATGGTATGAGGAATCTTAGTTTCAGTTGTCACCTTTTAGTGACAACTGTAATAAGTAAGTTAAATAATAAGATAACATTTTTTGACATGGTAACAGGAAAAAGAGGGGGTGGATCTACCTAGGAAAGTTTTAAATAACAAAAGTTTCAATTTATTCTTTAATTTATCCAAGATTTAAAAAATGGGCATTGCATTGACCTACCATTGGCTTTCTTGCTGACATTGAACCAACAGATCGGTCTTTTTTTGTATTAGGAATTTTCTCTTTAAAGTCTATGTGAACATATTTTTACACCAGTCTCTAAGGACATTGCAATCTGGTTGCAGAACAATTAATTGTGCCACATTTTACATTGTGCAGCTTCATTATTAGGTGGGTTGTCACATACCCATTTTTGCCAAAATACTTTAACAATACTTTGGTATACTAAAAGTGCTTGTTTTAAAGTCTAACTCATCCCCCTGCCCTCCAGTGAATGATATTCTGGTGAGTGCAATTTATATGAAAACTACTTTTTTACTTGTGTAATGACTGTGCTCTGTTAAGCTCGAGACTGGGAACAGTGCAGTAACTACAGGTCTCACTAGTCCACATTTTAACAGGTTTGGTTTCAGGGTCATTAAAAATAAGAAATTAACAGCAAGCATAGGGATTTACTTGGTAGGGCACACTGTTGTATAAAATGAACGCCAAAATTAGAGTTAGAGCTACTCAGCAGGTTTAAATGTAAAATCTTCATGTTTGATTGCAGCAAGATTCTAATTTTCCTCCCCAGATACAGTTCTACTAAGCATGAAACATAATTCATTTAACAGAGTTCTGGTACTACATGAAAGTTAATGTGATAATAAAAGGAGAACTCCTTATTACTGCCTCAGGTCACCTGTCATTAGCATGCTGCTTATAGAGCAGAAAAACGTGCTAATAGAACAGCATCACACATATGACACTAACATAACCCTAATTGCCTGCAATAAGAACACTTCTTTGGTCTTGAACGTACTGATGAAAATGGTTTACGGTTAGAAGTAAGCACATTTCAGTTTTATTAAACACTAAGGCATTTTATGTCATTCAGAGTAACATTATTTCGTTATAACCTTTGGTTTAAGTAATCCTTTGCCACAGATAAATTCCGCCTGGTAACATATACTGGGCTTTCCAAGGATGTGCATACAATGACAGAAAAGTAGGATGTTATTATATTACTTCTGTGGTAGTTATATTAAATAAATCATATTTACCTAAAAAAACTTACAGTATATGTAAGATGGCGCCATATGCTGCAGGATTGCATATTATGTTCATTTATTTATTTTGTATGCTTTGGTGAACCATACTAGCTCTTTTGTCTTTTATACAATGGGGGTATTCCTTGGACATTGTAGAACTCAATGGGGCGAATTTATAAATAATTACCCAGTCAATTTAACCTTAACTTATCCCTTTAGTCATTGGAACTTATAGCAATTACTGTTGTGACTGCTGTGTTGATAATGGGCTAATAGGCGGAAGAATTAGTTTTAGGACTCTATTTATAAAACAGGGAATCAGACATTCCCTCAAACATTTCCTGGTGGGAATCAATTACTGCCATTGAAACACATGGCCCTGGGTGATTCCTGCCAGAGAATGTTTGAGTGAATGTCAGATTCCCTGTATTATAAATGGATCCCTTAATTTTAATATACATTAAAATATGTAATACTTTGGAATTTGAATGGCTTTGAGTGAAAATACAGCCAAATTCACATGGGAAATATTTATATACTGACAACTTGAGTCTGAGGGGGTTCAATTATAGCACATTTATGTTCTCTGAACAAACTGCATAGAATGGGCAAACATACCTGTCTTCCAGTACGCAACAGAAACATTTACATGATGACATGTAGGAAAGAAGTGAATAATTCTATTTTTCAGTTGGAGTTTAACTTTACAGCTGTTTTTACAGCTGTTTTGTATTTTACATTATTACAAAGTGTATATAAAACTCATTTCTTGAAACAATTAACGTAGATGGAAAAATGAAACATTTTATCTGTTACCTTGAAAAAGAAAAAGGACATTATTCACAGTATTTTAACCTTTTAAAGATTCCTGCTTAACAATTGATATTTGAATTAGTGTCGCCTCCATAGTTTCGACACAGTTCATATTACGTCTGGTTGTCTTCTAGGGATTTCTTCTTGAAAGCAATTACAAATCATTGCTATTAGAATATCATAGATCACAAAGGTTTATATTAATTATTGGCATTTTATAATACAAAATATAAAGCGTTAGTGACAGTATTCCTAATAGCTGTAGTTTGGTATATGGAACATCTTAAAGTTTGCAGTACTAAATCTTGACTGGTCCCACTAATGGACAGCTATTGTGAGTCATGCTTTCTATCATTTATTACAGTAATTGAGAATATTAAAATTCATAATAATACATTTTTAAATATAATAATTTATTTATAATAATAAGTTTTTAAAAGAAAGAAAAGTTGTCCAGCAGCTTCACTTTAATACTCCACCCTGCCCAGCATTGTATATTTATCTTTACTTAATTTCCAGTTTACCAGTTTATTCAGTCCCCAGGACAAAAGAAAATAGCAAGTTCTTCCATGTGACATATTCAGGCATGTGATAAGACTGGTGATTGGCTCAGCACTGTCATATGGTGACTGGGAAAAAGTGACTTGAATATTACACCAGGCTTCCTTTTCCTGTTCCCAGCACAGTAGAGTGACAGACAAATTAAATCCCAGTTGTCCCTTTTCCATATGTTACAGATAAACTGCATATAATGCACACTAATACACAGGGTTTTTTTTTTAGGGTTTTTTATGTACTTAAATACAAACTTTGCTATAGCACCCCGGAGGGTTGCACTGCTGCTTTTTTTGCTCAAGGCACAGTGGTCCTGGTCTCCAATATTCACAAATAAACTTCTTACTGTATATGCAGCCACATTGCATTACAATAACACATGGGGAAGGTTTAAGTGGGCTTTACATAAAACTTGTTGCTTTAGCGTTGACAAGATAAAAAATTGTGTATAGTATTTTTTTAATAGCCTGCCTAGCATATAGCAGTGCTCCACTGTGTGTTCTGGCACTTTTCTCTCATTTTCAGCAATTTGTATTACAGTTGCTCTTCTGTGGGCTTGGACCTGCCAGTCTATTCTCCCCCTCTATGTACATTAATAAACCTTGAGCACTCAAGATATTCCTGTCAGTCCATTGATTATCATTCATTGCTTATATTAAAGGAGCAATATCACAATTTGGAATTGCCATCATCTGTGGTGAGAACCTGGTAATTGGTCACTCCAGTTGAAAAAAAAATGCCCCCCCCCCCCCCACTGTAATTACAATTCTGTCACTGACCAAAATAATAATATAGCAAGTTAATAATCTTTACTACAAGAGAAAGGCTCTACCTTAGATAATAAAATTATGTTGTGTAACAAAATCATTGTAAAATACAAATGTATGTGAAATAGTTAAAGGTAACAATGTTTCTTCTGTCTCATTTACAGTAATTTATGGCTATTGTAAAGTATCTCTATATGTCTGAGCAACACAGTGAACTAAATATTATCTCATCTGTCTTCAACCTACACATACCTTTCCCATCTGATTTCTCAGGTTTTTATTCCAGGAGGATGAAGCAATAAGTGTCAGCAAACCAATACTATCCGTGAGATCTTTGTTCATTTAATCACCGACATGTTAAAACAGGATGCTTGTTAAAGAATATAGATAGGTGTTTGGGGTGTAATGTTAGGGAAAAAGGTAACAAGAAAATCAAAGAGCAAATCAAAATGTGCTTGGAGTTATGTTGAAAATGGAAGCTAAAATTATATAGAGTAGGAATGTAAAAAATAGCTTTCAAGGGTACAATGTACAGTAGTTATTATAAAGCTAATCATTGCTAATGATTATAAAATTGCTTAATAATCAATAAACAGCCGTTAATGTGGTTATTTTTAAGTGTTAAATATTCAACATAAATTATGTAAAAGTTTTACCCTTAGTAAAAATCTTTGAAAAACTCAACATATAGAGGCTCTACTTATAAGACAGGGAATCAGACAATCCCTCAAACATTTCCTGCTGGGAATCAATTACTGCCATTGAAACACATAGACCTGGAGATTCCCATGAGGGTATGATTCCCTGTTTTATAAAAAGAGCCCTAGATTTTTATACAGACAACATATACTTGTGCTAATGATGTATGTGTTCTAGCTATCAGCTGCTGCTGGGGGTATTCACTATTTATTTGTCATGTATAGTGAACTATTGAATAGTATGGAGTCCTATGGATCCAATATTTGTTCATTGGGAAGCCAACACACAAAACCCAATTACAGTATTTGTGATTTAATGGGTATCTTTCATCTAATCAGTGACAGGATTGGCATCTTATTTCATATTGCATTGCATGACTTTGCCACAATTTGTCAGATTCAGTTGTATAGAAGTATTACTGTAAATGGGAACTACTGATACATACCCATTTGTGGGTGCTCATTTTGAGAATCATTAACAAAGTGTTGTAGTTAGTTTGAAACTACAAATTGATCATATTTGTTCCTGGGGGCTACTAAAATAAAAATTCTTGGGTTTTTCTTTAAGATGATAAATGTCATTGTTTACATAGAGTTGTTCCAGGACCTAGAAAATGGGTCTGGAATGTGACATCAATTCTCACCTTGGGCACCATGCAGAAAATGTTACTTTTTGAATAGGGGTAAAATATCCCATCGTGCGCCACAAATTTTTATGGCTAACGGCAACACACTGATCTGACAGGTCTGCATTAATACAACGCACCTCAACATTCAAAATACTACTACGCATTAACACACAATGGAATAGTACAGTGTTAGAGTGTATAATATTAAACAATTACCCCAGCAAATGTTTTAATTCAAACAACCAAACAGTAGCAAAGGAAAAAAGAATCCTGTAAATTTGGTTAATACTACTTCAGAAAACAATGGATTTCTACATCATGCATTTCAGCATTTTTCAAAGTGTAAAGTAATTAAATATATATATATATATATATATATATAGTAAGGGGTTAGCATCAAATGATAGGATGCCACAGAGGCAGCTCTAAACACCACCTTTGTTTTAGGGCTACTGCTGGTGGACACAACATTGCTGGTTTTACCTTAGATGTAGTATCTGTGATATCCAGGTGCCACAAAGTGCCTACCTAGTAACACAGCTGACCGTGCAGACCCTATGCCCCGTGCAAGGGTTATTTGTACATTTGGCTACATACCCTGTCTCAACCATTGTTAAGAACCCAAGCACCCCTCCAGAGGTTCATTGAGCAGTGGTAGATTGATCATTAATAGTGTGTATTGTTGAATTGTTTCAAGCTGATGTCACCAGGCATGAAATCATGAACAAATGAATGCCACTAAAATCAGTAACATTTTACCTGTATGGAAAGGTAGCTTTCTTTCAACTGACCATTCATCTAATTGACATTTTTCTGACTGAACTCCAATGGAAAATGGCATTGATTCCACTGCCCCCCATTGTAAGGTGGCATCTCTCTGAATACCAATGTAAGGGGCTTTTCTTTACAGACTATAATTGTTAAGAGGTTGTTCTCCCACTCAATTGGGAGAACCTATTCACCAACGACCAATGTAGAGACACTGGAACCGATTTATTAAAGCTCTCCAAGGCTGGAGAGGATATACTTTCGCCAGTGAAGCTATTTGATCCAGCAAACCTGGAATAGATTTCTTAACCACCTGGGCGTTACACTGAGGTCTAGATTTCTGTACCAAAAGTGTTACAGGTTTTCATGAAATTTTTTTTTTTAAAGTGGGGATTTTAATGTACGGAAAATCTCGGGCTTAACGAAAAGAGCAACTTTTTTTAGCCCGTACGAAGGTCGGGCTTAACGGCAAGGAGGTTAAAAGTAATTTGCTATTTGTTATGTTTACTATGCAAATGTTTTGAATCCTGGACCAGATCCATTCCAGGCTTGCTGGATCACTTAGCTTCAGTGTTGAAAGTGTATCTTCTCCAGCCTTGAGAAGATTTAATGAATCAGGCTCACTGACTTGCTTAATGACTTGCCATACAAGTCCAGTAGATTTTTATTGTTATCAAGAAGGCCAGCCACATACTGGTTGTGCATGAAAGCAGAGAAAAGCTGCAGCGTCATCAGGAGTGAGGAATACATTAGGTATTTTGCCTATTCAAATATACATAGATAAAATGAGCAATTACAGTTACTCCTGGACCAACTCCAAGGTGAATTTTTACAAATGTCTATCTCCATTTAGGACAAAACCATCTTGCCTATTGCGGGGCACATAGGGGGAGAAATTAGGTTGTAAGTAACAACTCACACATCAATACCACTTTTTCAAATCCTTTGCAGTCACTTGTCAATTGTTGGGCTATTGCAGGGGCAATTAATAGAAAAGAATATTACGGCTTAGGTAATTTTCATTTCATTTGCAGGGAGTTCAGCTCATTTCTCTATACTTTCTTATACTATTGTATTGGTAGGATATTCCTAATTTCATGTATGCAATTTATTTCCTTTATCTAGACTCCTGCATGCGAGTTTGTTACACCAGACATCACGAGAATTGAGTTTTGTCAGCATGTGACAATATGCGTGTGTTCTGATTGTCTAATGGATTGACTTCCATAACTTAGTACACCCCACAGATGTTTTAGATCCCTTTAAAGGATTGGCTACTTTCAAAGTCTAACATAGGGGGAAGATGTGATCATTGCACTGCTTGTATGTACACATGTAGTAAAACGACCCTAAAAGAAACACAGATAATTAAAAAATTAATCAAATGTTTGATAAATGCATTGATTAATGTTTGCAGTAATTGGTAGGAAATCCTCACAGCATGAAAAGTCACCATTATCTCAATATCCTATTAAGTCAATTTTTTTTTGTGTGTGTAAATGTTGTCTTAAGATTGTATCTAAAGCTTTCAGTTTTTCTTTGAAATTATAAGTACAGCATGAACAATCAACTTAGGGAAGACAAAAATAACATAACACTCATTATTTTTTCATAACTTGAACGGCTGAAGATGACTGTTTTGTTCATACATTCTGAAACAATAATTCAGCCTCTCTGTAAAGCCTATTACCATTTCAATCTGGAGCTTTACACTATGCTGAAGTATCATTTCCCACCTTTCACAAAAGCTCTTGCAGTAGAAAGTGCAGCAAGAAAGCCCACTAACAGGTGCAGATGAAATTGTGTCCTTTCTGGTAAGAAATACACAACAACACTACTACAAACACCATCTTTAAGCATTTAGTTGTTTCAAAAATTGTACGTTTTACTGATTTTTAAGAGACACTCTGATAAAATAAAATGTTTTCAAGCATTTGAAAATGCCACTATTGTAATGTTTCTTTGTAGCTAGTTCTTGTTTACATCTATATCTTCCAAAGACAATTGATGCATTATCCTGACACCAAAGAGCCTCCTTCCCTGTAACAACAAATATTACCCAAGGCAGCCCATCAGCTGTACCAGATCTATGTTTGAACTTCAATGACCTTCAATATAATGTCATAAGTAGCATTAAACACAACCAATATTACAGACGGGAAAAACTATAGCTAGTGGGCACTCACACTGCCATGCTGATTTGAAATTTCAGCTAATGTGCAAAATATTACAGGAATTTAATATGTTCTATTCTTTACTCATTATCCCATTTTTATGCTCTACAAGCAATTTTTCTTAGCTCATATCTTGTCATGCCTGCTGCCAGAAACAATTTACTGTAATGCATTTATTTCTGTTATTATGCTTGTACTCATTGTCACTTAAAGACCTGTCACAACCCTTGCTATTAAACAAAATGAAAAAGCCAGGCTGAAGATGGAACACTGCATCAGGGTCTGGCCAAAAGGATTTTCCACTTTTTCAGTGAAGACTGTAATCCCTTGATGGATATATTAATGTAATGTATCTGAACAAAAGCTTTAAAATCCTTAAAGATATGGGTTTCATTAGGTGTAAAAACTTGTTGGTCTCTTCTACATGGTAATACTTTCCAGGCTTTTTTTTACCAAAATACATTAATGACAGAGAACTAAGGCTGGATAATCATCTGTAGAGACAATCAATGCACTGCAACTGTACCACATGTGCTGGTTGATAATAAACGGTGAATATACATGTTTTCATTCAATGCTGTGCAATAGGTAACAAATCAAATAGGCTGCCTTGTCACAGGACTGTTAACCCAGTCTTAAACTTTATCAGAATATAAACCTTATTTATATATACTAAAACAGCGTTCGCCAACTGGTGGTCCGCGAGAAAATTTTGGTGGTCGGTGGCTCTGGTCGTGCCCCATACGGATCTCAGGCTCAGGGAAGGTGGGCGAGTTGTGTTTCTGGACACAACACGCTCACTCTCCCATTGCAGGTCTGAGACTTGGTGGGTTCTGGCATTATGACATCACTATGGGGCAAGTTTCTTCCCCTTTGAGTGACACCTGGCTCCCCGCACAAGTGCGGTCCCGAGCCAGTAAATTTAGTGGTTCGTGGGTCCGAAAAGATTGGCTTAAAGACTTATATATATTATCCTGCTCATATCTGCACTTCACTCCCCTGTAACCCATACCATATAGTTTTTTAAAACCTTGCAAGACAAAAATATGCAGCAATAAATACTTACTTAATCTGCCATCCAGGTCCCTAAAAGAGTCATTGCCCCTGATTCATCAAGCATAATCGGATTATCGGTCGCGCATTCGTATTAGCGATCCGGAATCGTACGAACAAAAGCTTTAAAATCCTTAAAGATATGGGTTTCATTAGGTGTAAAAACTTGTTGGTCTCTTCTACATGGTAATACTTTCCAGGCTTTTTTTACCAAAATACATTAATGACAGAGAACTAAGGCTGGATACTCTTCTGTAGCAACAATCAATGCACTGCAATTGTACCACATGTGCTGGTTGATAATAAACGGTGAATATACATGTTTTCATTCAATGCTGTGCAATAGGTAACAAATCAAATAGGCTGCATTGTCACAGGACTGTTAACCCAATCTTAAACTTTATCAGAATATAAAACTTATTTATATATACTAAAACAGCGTTCGCCAACTGGTGGTCTGCGAGAAAATTTTGGTGGTCGGTGGCCCATACGGATCTCAGGCTCAGGGAAAGTGGGCGAGTTGTGTTTCTGGACACAACACGCTCACTCTCCCATTGCAGGTCTGAGAGTTGGTGGGTCCTGGCATTATGACATCACTATGGGGTAAGTTTCTTCCCCTTTGAGTGACACCTGGCTCCCCGCACAAGTGCGGTCCAGAGCCAGTAAATTTAGTGGTTTGTGGGTCCAAAAAGATTGGCTTAAAGACTTATGTATATTATCCTGCTCATATCTGCACTTCACTCCCCTGTAACCCATACCATATGGTTTTTTAAAACCTTGCAAGACAAAAATATGCAGCAATAAATACTTAATCTGCCATCCAGGTCCCTAATAGAGTCATTATCTCTGGCACCAGCCAGTCCCCTTTTTTTCCCTGCACTGACATTGTTTCTCTTCTTTCCTCCAGACAGCCAATACGAATTGTCTACATCATGCAAGCAGTGGACACCAAAAGAATTACGCATATTGAAATAAATAAAAGAATAGAGAAAACTGTGGCTAGAGGGTGATGTGAGCACAGCTTTAGGTATGCTTTGTGGATTTTTCTTTTCATTCAGCAGTCAGTTAGAGGGTGGTGGAAATTAGGTGTGGTAGGTGCTGGGCTTTTTTGTAATCTGGATACTTCATTACCTATTTCCTGAAAAGGTTAAAGATGCCCTGCAAATAAATACAATAATATACATTTTTATTCATTCTTTTTTTCAACTGTTGAATTGCATGGTCCATTCAGTCAAATATGGCAGGACCACACTAACCCACATGTCACAGTGAAGACTGCAGCTCACAGAAGTTTCTCATCCATTGCTGATGAACCATTGTGGGACATATCATTGGACGGATGATTATGGGACATTGCACATTGCAGAGACCCTGCAAAGGTGAGTTTTGTTAAAAAAAGTAATAAAGATTTCTTTTAAACATCGTAATTAGTTGGATATGCCCTAAGTACTAACTATATCCCCCTGTGCTCATTCCCCATGGTGAGGTTTCCAGATTCCAAATAAGCCCCCACCCACAGACCCTCACAACACAGGGGTAATGTTGTGTTTAAAGGGCCCTCTCCCCCAACAAAAGATCAACAAAAGATTCCAGAGAACTATTTACAGATAGTAGAGGGTGTACACATGTTCGCTACCCAATTTCAGTATAAGTAAGCAATACACACCTAATACTTGCATGCCCACTTTTCTGAGCTTTTCTTTTTCTACCAGATCTGATGGTTTGATGACTTTTAAATGATACAAATCATATGTCTACTTTTTATTTGCTTTTTTTAACACTTGTCAAAATAATATATAAATTCGTCTTTGTGTGTTTTTGTCTATAGATTACATTAAAATAAGATTTTTTGCAAAATAACATACATTACATTATAAATGAACTAATAGGTCTAATTTTTTTAAATTCCCCAGGACTAGAGCAGACTATATTTCGAGTGACCTGACAAACCTGGAATGGATTTCCTAAAATATTTCTATTAGTTGGCAAATATTTTGTATTCCTGGACCAGATCCATTCCAGGTTTGCTAGATCATCACGGTTCTTCTGTGATAGTCTGACTTTTCCAGACATGGCTTTAATACATCAGGCATGTTTATTACCTAATGTATTTTACTTACAGCAAGGATCAACAAAAGTCATCATTGAAAACAAAAGGTCCATAATGCAAATGTAATAAAAAAGTATGTGAGCTGAAATGGTTAATATGCCATGTGGTTTGGCAGGATTTTTGCACTCTAGTTTGTTGGTACAACTGCCTACTAAAACCTTTATAGAGGAATCACATTCTCCCTGTTGACATTTGCCTTGAATTTCACATTACAGAAAATCCTGCAAACATAGTTTACCATGTTTTAGCTCTCTGACCCTTAATGTATGCACAAGGTAATGCTATTTTATGTGTAGGCTTAATTGTTACCTCCTTAACCTAATCACTTTGCCTAAGAGCAAGAACGGGGCCAGCTGAATGCATACATTTATGTAGAGATGTTTAGTACACATTTAGTAGGTATAGGCATTTAGATATCATCGTGATTCATTAGAACTGTCTTTAATAAATGCATGGAGTAATTACCGCTAGAGAGGAAAAATGTAATACACAAGATACCGGAGTACATATCCCACATTTAATGGGAATGTACTATATCTTCTCAACTGACCTTTTCTACAATGCAGACAAAATTCCAATTACTATTTAAACAGTAAAAAGGTTTAATTTTCAGTCTGCTGCTTAATTGGCAAATTTACAGTGGTGATTTTACATTTTCTGCAGCTCCAAATTCAATTCACAAAAATGTTATCTTTGTATCCTAATCACAGATAAAGAGAATACAATTAAACTGCTCATACTCCTACATTTTTATATTTTTGCCAAATTAAAGCAGAACTGCATAATTATTGTCTAATTAAAATATGTTTATATGTATGTTTCTTTAAAAAAAAAGCCAGGAAGGAAGCAGGAAGGTATACATGCCCCTTGCAGCCTTCCCTACTAGAATTGGCCACCTACACGTGCTCTACCGACTTATCATTAATGGCAAGATAACGGGTAAAGGGCCAAAGAGAAAGTTTAGAAACTCAGCTCTTTTACCTTTGGGATTTGGCTCTTTGTAACAAATTCACTTTTTATATAATAATAAATAAATACATTTCCATTGGATCTTGTCTTAGAATTTTCTTTTGTCCAAAGCTTTAAAATATATAGTTAAGATATTTATGGAAAAAGTGAATTTCTACACTGTTCAGCAACACAAATAAAGGTTTCCTGTATTATGTTTCAATATGCAAAACCTTACTGAATGTTTATTTATTGAAAAAAATATCTGTAAAGCTTTTTCTTATGATGCATCCGGAATGGTTTTGTCTGTGTCCATATTAAAAAGATTTCCCGTCACATGAAGTGAGGGGATGTCTCTCTACTAGACACTCATACGGCACTGCTGTACTTAGTAAATGTTGTTAGTAATTGTTGATTTACCCAATTAAAAAAAATCTACAGTTCATGAAATATGAATTCAAAAAAATATAAAAAAATATCCTTAATGAAAACTTATGATTTCTACACATAGAGACCAATGTATGGTTACTAATTATAGACCAATACCAGCATTAAACCGAGTTCTAAAACAAATCAACTCCATGGGTTCCTGGAACAATATATAAAACATGTTGTTTAAAATTCAGTTGGGATGGTGGTGGAAATAATAAGGGATACTTTCCCCTGGGACCTGATCATTTCTATACATAAAGTAGATGTAATTTTAGATGTAAATTTATCACTTGGTTGTGTTCTCTATGTTCCCTCTATTTCACCCCAAAAGCAAACATTATGATGAAGGAGTAGCTAAAAATGGGCAAAAGACAAAGCCCTTTGTTACTTCTAGTTATTATAACCATAGAAATGCTAATTATATTCACATGAAGCCCAATATTCAAGGCATTATTAGTGGAGATCCACACCATGGTATTTAATGCAGTTGGAGGCTCCATTGGGGAGATTCCTTTTCTTTCTGTCCAGGAAAAAAAGGCTGTCCTGCCAGGAAAGGAACTGAAGAAAACTCTCTAACAGGAGAAGACAAAGTTAAACAATTATTTATTATCTTAAGTAGGAAAATGCTAGAACCCCCTTTTATTGTGTTATTTATCATTATTATATATGTATTATTATTCATTATCTATGTTATGATCCAACTATACCAATCATTGTAAAGTATAGTAATGAGGCCAGTGAAACAACAACAAGCGATCAGCTTGCAGGAGCTTCTGTCAGTTAATTTAGCCAATCCAGCAAGGGGACAGATACACACCTAACCTGGGTGAACACAATGGACCTGATATAATAAAGCTCACCAAGGCTGAAGAGATACAATTTCATCAATGATTTAGCAAACCTGGAATGGATCTTGTCCAGGATTGAAGACATTTACTTACAGGTTTGCTGGATCACCCAGGTTCACTGATGAAAGTGTATCTTCTCCAGTTTTGGAGATTTTTAATAAATCAGGCTCATTGACAGGAGCTCCCCCCAGATTTTCTGCTTCCTGGATCACCTACCCAAGAGGGCTGATAGCAAATAGGTAAACATAAGAAGCTGCTATAAACCAGCAAATAACAGTACCACCTGCATATCTATCGGTATAATTTTCTCATCTGATCTAAAAACATCCCTCAGCAACATAATCCCACTAGTTGAAGAACAATATTCATGACATAATTTTTTTTATTATTTGTATATTTTTTTCCATGACTGGTAATATAATGTCCCTTTTCAAATTAGCAGGAAATTGGAGATTAAGTACAGATAATACAATCCGATGGGGCTTACAAACTAAGTGTGTCATAAAACTTACATGCACCTGTTTAAAATAGTAGTACCTTTAGTTTGGGAGCAGTAGGTCAATTGGATACCTACTTTCTATGAAAGTACAGTTGCCATTTAAAATTTGGTGGTATTGGTGGTTAAATTCTTTTAAAATGCATGGTTGTCTAATGTCAGATGTTCTAAAGAGATACAAGAGCTTGCAGAACAGCAAAAGATTTATTTTGCAAGTCATGTGAACTGCCCCCTCTCCCCATCAAGCCTCCGTCCTGCACACAAATGAGCAGGGAAGCCCTGTTCATATCCAGGAGTCCTCCGGATGTCCTTAACTCAGGGACTACCTGTACTGCTTTGATGTTAATATCTCGTGTAGTGTATATCTCTACTGGCACACACAAAGCAGCAATCTTAAAACACTAGCATGTAACATATCTGCAGATTGTTCTATAGAAATTATCTGCCGTTGAAGATTCCACATTGATTGAGTCAATAACTCTGTGGGGACTAGATAACTGTCCATGAGAATGCAAAATTATTGTGGATAAAACAAAGAGCCACAAAAATACATTCTGCTATTAAAGTTCCAGTAGGAATAAAAGAAATATTTGCAAGTGAGCTTGCTACTAGGTGGGTCAAATCTGATAAGCATATAGAAATGGTAATTTCAGGTGGTCATGGCTGTAATTGTGCCTGAACCTCAGAGACCTAAATAAGTTAGAATATTATTAAAAAGGTTGCAGTGAGAGATAAAACTTTTAAGCTGGCTACTGTAAAATGGTTCAGAATTTTGGATGCCAAGTCTAGCTATGGCATATAAAGCCGGACAAGGACAGTTTCATGCTTACAAGGTTTAACATATCATAAGGCAGGGAATGCTTAACTGATCTACCATTTGGCATTTTATCTACATAGAATGTGTTCCAAAGTAGATGAAACATATGCAGGGCTCAAAGGAGTTGCTTGTTATGTAAACGATCGCTTGGTGTTTGGCAGCATTATTGAAAAACTTGATTGCTATTTGTAAACCACGTTTAAAAGGTCCAGGAAAATAATGATCAAACGCATCAGAGTGGGTAGATCCTCAGTGGGTACTTTGTTTATTCATGTTGGGAGTAATGAAGTTTTATTTTGGATGACATCATTGGTATTCAGCTTAGTGTCCTGTTACATATGATAGAGATAAAATTAACTGTTAAAACTCTCAGACATTTACTCTCAAAATTGATCCATTGCTTTGCTTGATTACACAAATACACCTAATGATGACATAAGAATGCATTATTAGCTGCCTGTGAGTTACAAACTGTACTTTATTCTTGGTGAGATGGACAACCATCTGCAACTGCTGATGCATTTGTTCTGTCAGACTAATAAACTAAAACAAGCTAAATGCTACAACATGCTACAATGCTAACATACCTTATTTACTGAAGGTATATCAGGTCATGATGCAACTTATAAGAAAAGCATAGCTGTTGATTTGTGTACCTTCTAAATCACCAGCTAACAGAATGTACTTAGTTCAAACTGTGGATGCTGAAATGAACAGAAGGAACAAAAGCCAGCTGATCAAACAGATTACTGCTTTCACAGATGGAGTAAATGAGGATGGAGGTTTAAAACAAAACTCTTGGGCTCTAAAAAAATTCAGATAAAAGTTCCCTGCAAAAAAAAAAAAAAATATATATATATATATATATACTCACCTTTGTAGTGGCCTGCGTCTACTCTCTCTCTCTTGTGCTCCAGTATTGTAGTTTCATTTGGACTCTTTGGGATTTGACAGTTGAAGAATTGTTGGTGCCTGTGAACCCTGAGAGTGCTGTGGCTGCATCCTTTTACCCCCTACCACACTTCTGTGTCCCGTGGTAATGAAGGTTTCCAAAAATGTATTTTACCTCTTCTATTGTAATGCAATAGGAGTAATGTAATAGGAGGGTTTGTTTATGGTTGTAATCATAGCTTTGGAGTGCTTTTGGAGTCATGTAAGTTTAGTTACTCTTTAAATGTACAGTTTAAAGAACTAAACTAATGCTACTTAATTCACCTATATCGATTCCATCTCAGCCATCTTCTTTTCTTTTTCTTCCAAGACTATTCCCGACCATCATGATTGGCCATATTAGGATGACATTCATTCATCCCCAGCACACACATGGGGTGGCCAGGATTGTTGGGTTTCTCTGGCAACCAAAGCTGACTTTTTGCATGCGCAGCTCAACTTTTTCACATTTCACTGTCTCAATCAAGCAGATAAGACTGGTTACTGCAGAGGGGACCATGCTTGTCCCTTTCTATAAAAACCACCTGCCTGTTCCGTTATTTTGTTAAGTGGGACTTTAGTTCCAGTTTATTGCACCTCTATCATGTTCATAAATTGCAAAGCACATAAAATGTTCCACTAAAGCATTATAGTGTTGGTTAGTAAAAATGCTGGCAGTGGGGAAGGAAAGGGAGGAAAACAATATTAATCCTTGGGCAAAGGCCATGTAAAAGATAACATTAACTCAACCTTTAAAGATAAACTTTAATGCTGCTTTTTATTTAACCTAACATAAATATGTCACATCACTGCACTTCCATTTAATTGATTATATTTTTACAGACCGCACTAACTTAATTCGGGTAATATCTAAGGAGTTTATGCACTCTTAAAGAACAATATCTGTACAGCTCATCATTTAGTTGATTAAGCTATGCTAAAAATACATGTAAATTTTGTAGCTTGTTAACGAATCTCATAATTAAATGATTCCAGATTCAAAATTTCATTTTGCAGTTGATTACAATTTAATATTTTCCGACTCCTCCAGGGATGGCAACATAAAAAGGGAGAAGCATCTTGGTAATTTCCTCTATATCCAGAGAGTCTCTTTGGGGATATTGTACCCTGAAGCACTCATCACAAGTAATTACTCTGGAGAGTGCATATGGCCTGGGAAGAACATTGCTATTATTACTTTTTGGAATTAAATGATAAATATTTTAAAAACTGAAGTTAGGCAACAGGAAGTAAAGATTGCAACACTGAATACCTGCTCACAACTTTATTTGTTAGGTTAAACTACTATTATGATTTTCTATACTTTAACAGCAAACTGTTTTCAATATACTGGCCAGCTGTTGAAAGCAGAGCAGTTTACTAAAGATGCAGATCTTGGCCTTTATGTAGCAGTGATTGAAACATAAGTGCAATTAGGCAGCACCGTTCCTTAATAGTCCATGCCATGCATTCCTAAATAGCACATGTACTATATATACTATACAATACCTGTAGTACTTTCCCTCTAAACTTGTTGCTGTGTAGGCAGTGTGGGACACTAGAGGTTCATTTTCAAAATCTGCACAGTCATCCGACCCCCTCCCAGCATGCAAAACCTAAACCCCATTCTGACTGCAACAGGTTGAGTGGTTGAGGATGAATTTTCTGTTTAAGTTGTGATTCAGATTGATGTGATTCAGGTTGTGCATGGGGTTGTGGAAGGATGAAGGTTAAGGGAACCAAAGCCAGGAAAATGTGATTTTTTTTTCTGAATTCTTTGTTATTTCTAATTGCTCCACACAGCCTACATTGTAAACATAAGGATAAGCAGCAGCTGATATTTTTCTGCTTAGTTTCTTTGGTTTGCTTTAGTTTCTACATTGGTAACTATGTTAAATTGCAACTTATAACTTATATACTGATAACTGTGGCTTACTGTATACCATTGTTTTTTAAAGTACTTGTTTATTAATCTTTGCCAATACGAGTTTATACTCCGCTCACCACTCTCCCTCTTTCTTCCTCCTTCTTCTTCCCCTCCCCTCTCGGCCCAGGATTATGGGCGTCCAATTCAGCTGAGCAATTGCCAGGGAATTTCACCTAGTATGGCCAGCCTCCATCCCTCGTCTGTAAGTCTCTTGATGTTCAGGGCTTGCAGCACTGGGACAATCCCTACCCCACTGTGCTGCAAGTGGAAGTGGCGGGGCGGGGGGCCAATCACCTCTTTTCATCTGCCCGATATTAGCTTGGGTCCCTTCCCTGGCTCCTCCTGGAGTTCTTCAGCACCTCCCACACCCTTGCGTTGTATCCACCTAGCCCCCTGCATCAGGTAGGGGAAGAAGCTGGGAGCGCTGGCATCCTTGTGTCTTGGACCGCCCATGAGCAACTTTCGGCGCATGAGCAGTCTGATGCACGAGGATGCTAGCGTATTGCCATATAAGACAGAAGCCCCATTACGTCAACCTATTCTAAGCTGACTCGCTGCATCCCATTACTCCCCATCTTGGACAATGTGACAGCACAGTAAATGAATATCCTCCTTCTCCCTCTCATTTGCTATGAACCTAGCAGCCTAAATCCTTCTACCAACATTTTTTTACTAAAATCCTTTCTTTTTCAGATCACAGTCCTTATTATTCAACTTGTACTCACTGAATCATCTTGACAACTAATTTGACAAACATGGACTTATTGGCCCTGATTTATTAAAGTTCTCCAAGGCTGGAGTGAATACATTTTCATCAGTGAAGTCGGGTGATCCAGCAAAACTGGGATGGATCTGGTCCAGGATTGAAAACATTTGCTAATAAATAGCTAATGACTTTCAGTAAATCCATTCCGGGTTTCTATATAACCCAGCATCACTGATGAAAGTGTATCTGCAGCCTTGGAGAACTTTAATAAATCAGGCTCATTGAATCATCTTGACAACTAATTGGACAAATTTAAATCCCAATAAAATTTACTACTGATAATCACGGCAGATTTTACTTATCCATTTTTTATCCTGTAAATTCCCGTCTTCTTACAATAATAATAAATAATCATTGGCCATTTTGGACTGAATGTTTTCCCCTATTACATCATAAAAGCTTTAATCTATTCACATATTTTTTCTGTTACCCAATATCTTCTTAGAGATCCTGCCACCAAAATTATTGAAAATAAACCTACATATTGCAAGGAAACTCCCCTGATATCCTCCTCCTCCAAGTAACTTTTAAACATTCTCACCATGAGGGAACTTTCTAGCCCTCTGGTATTAATATAATAATATCCTCAAAATTGTCCTCCCTTTCTTAAAGCATCTAACTCTTTTTATCGACGTTACAACACAATAAATACACGTACTTGTACTCCAAAGCTCTTCTTTACCTCAGCTTTCAGTATCTATACCAGCATCTCATCTATGAACAAGTAAGTTTCAATACTCCTCACTCACCCCTACTAGCTTATCATGCCATATTAGCATTGCCACTAAATATTTATCATATGTTTAGTAATATATGTACTGTAATTATTTATTGGCTATACTCTAATGTATATGATACCCACTATTTGATTTTATGACATATTTGTGTATTTGTTTAAATTATGGTACTCACCAAGTAATACAATCCTCTTTATGTACATTATAGCTATCAATCTAGTGTGAGTCTCTTGTCAGTCCCCTGAGGAAGCCATAAAGCGAAACGCGTCAGGCTTTGAGACACTGTGATTGATTTTGACATGCCTACTGTTCTCTTTTGATTGACATACCCAATAATCATGCTCTGATCTATATGTGCATTTATAACTTAGTTGATTTTTGTCTAGATCCACCTACACTGTGTCTTTAACCACATGTGCAAAAGGCTAAAAGTATAGTGGTGTATACAGTGTGCTTCTTTGTAAGTGAACTTTACTTTGTTATGTACATATACACTTTTGCTTTGTTATGTTGATTACACACCTATAAAGGATCTCTATAAACCTTATTTTGCCTCAAAAAGCCAATTATTTTTTCCCAATCTTCTATTGTTACTTGTTTAATAAGTCTATGGGCTACTGCTGGTATAATTAATGACGATAAACAAGTATAACTGACCTAATGTGTTAAAGGATTAGATTAAATATGTAATATATTTCATTATTTTTTTTTTATTTATGCTTTATAGGGTAAGCCCACAAGCTGTCAGTAAAGAATCTGGGGTTCATGGGATGCCTTGGGTTCCTGGGATGTCTCCCTGATTGTAATAAGGTTTTCCCTTCATGTTCACCATACAATTTTAGCTTCTAGAAGTATAATTTTTAGATACCGTAATAAAAGGCTGTTGTTGTCGTATAGGATCTGTTTCTGGAGGTAAAATTTATTAACACAATGTATTGGAAGTACAACAGTTATTTACTATTCTCAGTTTCCCTTCTGGTGGCTTTATGGGATATTTTAATTAAAGGCAAAGGTATAGTGTCGAAAAGAAGGCTGCATTTTCTGTGGTTTTCTTTAGTAAACCCATAGGGCTTGATTTAATAAAGCTTCCCAAGGCTGGAGAGGATACACTTTTATCAGTTAAATTGGGTGATCCAGCAAATCTGGAATAGATTTCCTAAAAGTGTTTGCCATTTGTTAGCAAATGTTTTCAATCTTGGACCACATCCAGGTTTGCTGTATCACCCAGCTTCACCGAAGAAAGTGTATCCTCTTCAGCCTTGGAGAGCTTTATTAAATCAAGCCCATAGTGCCTTCTACTAAATGCTTTTGGATCAAAGATTGTAAATATATGCTGAAAAAAACAGATACAAAGCAACAGGCAAAATACTATTTTGGAGAAGTCTTCGGCTTGCTCATCTCTCCACCATCTCTAATAATAATAATTGGTCACTGAGATGGTCACCTTGTCCACTGAAGACACCTTATTAGGTCAGCATATGCAAGCTTCTCAGCCTACTCACCCATCAATAAAATCTGCATATTACAGCATCCTGCTTTACTATTCCATGACAACTTTACATTTACTTAGATATTTATTAAACATACTTTATGTCTTTATTTACTTGAATGCTTATGGCATTTATTTGTTTTTAAATTTAAAAAAATCTAAATGTCTTTTAAGAAGTCTAGTATTTTCATTTACTGATAAAGTTATCCATTCTTCTGCCTCATAGAAAGTAAAAGACATGTTTGCTCACTAAAATGAGAGAATGAAAAGCTGAGCTATCTTGATTTTGAAAACTGTTGAAAAAAAAAATGTTAAAGTCTGTACAGAAAATAAAATGTTTTTTGAACCTTAACCTTGGCAATGAAACAACTGTAAGTAATCTGACTGACCACCCCTTAGGGCACACACCATACACTTTTTGTGCTCTGGCTGTGTATGGAATCAATACGTAATCAGGAGCCCATTTTGCGTCCACATGTAAGAACTGAAATAAATTGAAACTGCCGAAAATATCAACATCTTCCTTGGGATCTAAATCAGTAGGTACTTATTAGAAATGGATGACTAGATTCAGCTTGATGCATCTCTAAGCACGTGTCACCTTTTGGCCATGGATAAAACTGCCTTTATGTTGACACTCAAGAATATCAGTGGGAAAGGTTTAGGTACAATCACGGGGCTCTGGCTTTGATTAATTGTGCTTTTTGCTCTTCATTGTCTATTTATTGTCTAATAAAATAAGATATTTGCTAGATTTGGCTGTTTTAATATAGGCTTTTGTTCCTGGCTGCAGTTACTATGAGTCAAACCTAACCTTGGCAAGTGCCAGTACTAGTTACATCTGGAAGATTTGAAATCCTCTTAGCATCCATGGTACAATTCTTTATTTTTTGTATTGTGCACATTGGATTTGATTCCATATGAAAGAAATGCATATTTTGATGCTGTTGGTTGCAACAGTGGTAATTAGATCTTACACTATGTAGGGACCTAATTACCACTAGCTAGAGTAAACATAGCCAGTCTTATCGTTTAGAATTCAGTTCATCATTTGCAATAATTTTCCATTTTTTCTCTCCTAGTTCCCCCATGATTGTCAGAGGTGCAGGTTGATAAAGACATGCCAAATCTATTCTGTATAGCAAAGTAAAGAAAGAAGCACCATAGGTGGGATAGTGCCATTATTAGGCAATAAACTCAAGGGTCCTGGCTCTTCTTTGACTCAATAAATGTAAGGCATGTTTCTCCCCACTGTTCAACAGATATGTCCATCTGTGACAGACCACAGGCACAACGGGAAAGATATCTGAACCAATATTTCTACCAACATATATATGGACCATCAGCCTGTATCCTAACTTAATATGCATTTGTTCACCAATCCAAACATGTCAAACAATGTTTACCCAGTTTCCAATACTCCAATCTGCTGCCATACTCTTGACCTATAGACAAATCAAATCAATGAGCAATAACACCTGCTGGTTCACAGTGGGGGAGTTTAATCAGGGCTGTCAATCCAAAAAGTAGTGGTTAGGGCTAAATGTGGTCAGGTGGTGACTGACTATAGGATTCTAAATATAGATGCCCCCTACAATATTTATTTTATTCTACTGTAGTGCAAGCAGGCACTGCTACATAGAAGTGGTGATTATCCTCTGATCACAGGAGCAGTTCAGCATTTTTGCCCCACCGTTACAGAAAGATATATTTAGAGAACTTCAAAAGCAAGCTGTACAGGAACTTTTTTTACAGGGATTTTGCAGGAGGTAAGTCAATTAGGTATATTTACATACTGTTTCTGTTTTATGTGTCAATTATCACCTAATTTATTCTCTTCTGATCAATAAAACCTGAAATAAATATGTACAATGGTTGGATTTGTTGGCACTATACTAATCAAAACACTACTTGAGGAGTCCCAGCTGATAGGTCCACTTGGAAGCCTGTGAATCATAGCTGTGTCTGAAAAACAAGATTGGATGAACCTGAAAATTCAAGCAGTTGTGAGAACTAGTGAAAGGGATTACTCAGAACTCAGCACACTGTAAAATCAGAGTGACTGTGTTAATTTGAATAAGAAATCTTAAATGATGAGACCCCGATCTAAAAGGAAAAGTGCACAGCCTGCCACTGCACAAACAGACAACAGACATTGATGTCAAATACATCACAGCACCCTGAATGTTTGAGTATAGACTGCTTCTCTGTTTGCACTGTCTAGCAGACCAAGAAAAAGGCATTGCAGTAAAAGACCGTACTATATGCATGAGTGTATTGGAATGTCAAAAACCTGTAGCAGTTTGCTAATGCTAGATTTTTTCAAAGTTTTCAATCAGTTCAATCCCCTTGGGAACAAAGTGTGCAAAAGATTTTTACAGCTAAAACCATAAACTCCTCTCCCCCTCTGAAATGTAACAGGAAATGTTAAATTAGGGTTGAGACAAGTTGGGTCCCAAAGCTGACATAGCCATAGATCATTAAAGCAGAACTTAAATATTACACTTTGAATTTAGAAAAGCACAATTATTTCATTGATAAAAAAGAAGGAAGGCAGACAGTAGGTTTTTTTTATCACATAGTTAAAAAACAAAGCAAAACACGCAAAGATTTTTATCTTCTTTAGATAAATTATGTGTTACTTATCTTTCCATAAATTAAAAAAATGTGTGTGTGTGATATATGTATATATGTAATACCTTATATAACTTTCACCTTTCCTAAAAACCCCAACTGTCTGCCTTCTTTCTTTTTTATCATTTTTTCTATTTTTAGGGGTTAGCAAAATGTAACTACTTACAAAAGACACCTTTAATCTATATGTATACACAATTATTTAATGCCTAATGTAATTTAGGGTAATTATACAAAAATGATTGCTTTTATGTACATCAGATTTGTGCTTGCCATTGGATAAAATGAATTATTCATATCAGTTTGTTTCATTTGCATGTTGTATTATTAGACATGCTTTCTTATATACAAAACCTCTTAATAACAAAAAAACTTATATACAAAACAACTCACTCTAGCCCTAAAACCTAATAGACACCTGGAACCGCATTCCACATTCAAGTCAACAAGTCTCACTAAACAGGTACAGCCAGTGCTGGGGAAAATTTTAGGCTAAAGAAAGATAAACAAGATAAGAAGTCACTACCATAAAGTAGAGATTTGCAAGCTCCAGGGATGCAGGGGTGTCAAGAATAGATCCTTAATTAGTATTGGGGAAAGGGAGGATAGGCTGGTGTATTTTTGTTTAAAAGTAAATGTTTCTTTTAAATATTTCCTTCCCAATAATAACATTGTTATTATATAAGCGGCACGTGACCACAAAGAAAGATTAGCCTAGGTTCCTATTCAGGTACAACCAGGGCTTTTTTTCTCATTGAACTGGACAGTGGCTGAGCAGCCTAGGTTCTTGGGTAGTGTCATCAAGTGCAGCGTGAGCTGTGTGATCTGCGACAACATTTGAGGAGGGCCGGTTGATTAAATGTGCCTGACAATTTCCCGCCGACATAGTGATTCAGAGCATTCTGTTCACGGTGCAATGATTCATGCTGGCTGGGCTGCGGAAAAGGTAAAGGAGAATTACAACTCTAAATCCTGCATAAATGCTTTCCTTACTCTCTTTTCCATACATACCACTGTATGGAGTACTCTCTGGGGGATAGGTCTGGCACCGTATCTGAAGGAGGAGGGGGTGACAAACAGTGTCTGGACTCTGGAGGATTACCAGGATGTGAGTTCCGGCACCTTTTTTCTTACAAAAAAAGCACTGAGTACAACCAAAGGCTAATAGTCTAAACAAGGACCAAATTTTCTTACTTTGTCATGTGCAAGTGTCATTAAGTGAACAGAAAAAGTAGGACACTTTCTTTACCCTCCCTTGCAGAACCAAATCATCTTTTGTGTATCACACGCATCTCCTTCCAGATATAGCAGCTCACAGTCAGAGGCTTTCAGCAACAGAGGCTTTAGTGACCAGAACTAGGTGTGGTCTGGTGGTCTGGTGCAGATTGAAAAGCACAAAAGTGTGAATCAGCAGTGACAATGCTGGTAGCTTTATCCCTAGGGGGGCATGGGATTATAGCCTGCATTTTTAGTTTACCTATTAAACTATATATTATCTTCTAATAAACTTATGTTTAAATTATATCTTATATTTCCTATTAATAAAACACATTATCACTTGCTATTGGGTTACAATCGTCTACGGCCTTTTATTGGCTTAACTCATGTAATTTTAATAATAATAAAACAAACTAGATTATTGACACAAAACCTGTTGATTGACTACCAAATGGAACTTTACCACCATGTTCTAATTTACCAACGTTCTCCACCGGCCAGCATTGCATCGTGCTTTGCTGGCACCACCAACAACCAAAGCCAAATCAATTGCAGATTGAAACCCAATGGTAAAAATTTGAAGTCCTACTTTGGAAAGATGTACTAAATCAGAGTGATACAGATCATGATCACCTCTCTTCAAATCTATATGCCTATAGGAGAAACACTGCAACTTCCGAATACACTTAGCAAGTTGCTGGTTCAATCGCTTCCAAATCAGCTCACAATAAAACAAGGTGTGTGACTCCAGCCACAGTAGACAAGGCACCATTTCAGAAAACACAATGCGGAGCTCTAGAAAAGAAAGTTTATGGTTATAAATGTCATATTGAATAGCAAATAAAATATCAAGGAATTTAGGAAGCCCAGTATCATTCCCCCCTAGATGTATGACTAAAATATGAGGTACCGGCCAAGCCTGGAGTAAGGATGGGAAAACAACTGCAACCAGCCCATAACATCCCTCTATTTCCAAACCAGTGAAGCGAATAGCGAAGGTGATCAAACCCCAAGTTGGTAGTATAAACTCTCTGCAAGGCTCTTTTGCGTGCCCAGTAAATGAAAGAATGTCTAATTATCCAAACTGCCAACCTGGACCCTAAAAAAGAAGGATCAAGGACACAAATTGGACCGTACAAATGTCCAAAGCAGGTCAAGACTGACCTGATTGGGGAGGCAGGGATAACAAAAAGCCTAATCAATCTACCCCTATCTAATTGGTCAGTAGGAAACATCTTGCACCATAAGTCCAGTGTTAGGAACCTTCCCATTAATCCAAAGTTCTGAGATGCGAAAAGCACCAAAACATTTTAAGGAGAAGGCCATTTGAAAGAGCAGAATTTAATAGGAGGAAAAACAGATAGACTTGGCAGCCATCCCTATTTTTTTCAACATAGACAAAGTAATCATACAATTGCAAGAAAAAAAAAAGCTGGTTGCAAACTGTGTCCATGAATGCCATGCCGCTACATAATTGGCCCACGTAGATCAGGCCAAAGAATGGACAATGCAATCATTTATAGCTTTGAAACCAAACCCCTTTGATGATCCGGGCACTGCATCCCAGCTGCATCCCTTTGGGCAATAGAATACGAAACCTGTCTAGATAAAAGCGTGACAAAGCATCAGCCACATCATTAAATACATCAGGTACATAGGAAGCTTTCACCCAAACATTTAACTTCAAAAACTGTACAACTAAAGAGCATAGTAGCTTAATAACGCCTTAGGATTTGCGAGCATAGTAGCTTAATAATGCCTTAAGATTTGCCACCATTTTCTCCTGGTCCCACAGGAAGCGACCCAGCGGCAGGGTGGGCACCAGAATATGAGAGAAGGTGGCCGGCGCCATAGAAGATGCGGCCGAAGAAGAAGCCGGATCAAGAAGACACACACAACCTGCAGTAAGAAGGAAGGAATCCAGGGCTGGAAAAAAGGTGAGTGGAACGGAGGGAGGGATTTCAGATGAGGTGGATCAAAGGGCCTTAGGAGCATCTAGAGCTGAGAAGGAGACCGGGGACCAGTTGCTGGAGGATCAGAAACCGGAAGATAAGGGATGTTGAGGCAGGTCTCGTCATCCGGACCACCAGCCCGTTCCAAATCTTGAGAAAGGGTAGATTTCATGACAGCAAAAGGTGAGTATGAAAGCTTTTAAATCTTCTTTGCAACTGTGACTAACCAATTTCTCTTTCTTTTTTATAGCTCCTTGGCATGAAAATGATCATCTGACATTCAAGGACACCTGCCCTAGGACCTGCTATAGAAGGTAAGTGTTTGCAAGAGTCAGAAAGGGAAACATTTTTACTTAAAGCAAGCAAATGTCATCTCCCGCTGGCATAATCCCATGTGGGAGCTGGCATTTGCTGCGCTTCTTGTCCATTCTTTGCAAAATTATTTTTTACTAATTTCACTAAACTTAGTCAATTATCCCTTGCAAACTTATAATTCACTTTGCTAGGAGAACAGCCTAAACTAGTTTGGGTATTCAACCCCATTGCATCATCGAATAAGAAGACTTCTATATTTTTTATTCCAATTTGATTTCAATATGTAAAGCCAGATTGATACATTGTTAGATACCAATGGAAGCAGCACAATAGGAGATATTTTGTACAGTGTCAGTAATAATAAAACAAGAAAAATTAACAACTGTCCCTTTTCTAATCAATATCATAATTGGTCTTGGTATAGCATAGTGACGTACATATAGCCTTTTAAAGGTCACAATATCCATGATCTCAATGTGTGGTTTATGAGCGATACAGTGCAGTGTAAATGTGAAATCATTACATAAAATTGACATGAAAGACTGCTGAGTGCATGTATATACAGTACCACTATAAACAAACTAAAATAGGATTATGCTGATTTTTGTTTAAATCCACACACCAGTTTTTGTTTTGAATTCCTCCTTCATACCCACTCTTGTAAATTAATCTTCAGAACTATATATCTGCAGGGAGGGATCATCTGAAGCACTTCTGCTATTCTTTTGAGATTTGGATTTACTATTGTCCTGCCTTATGTTCTTTTGATATCCTTGCTGGACAGAAAACTGTACCTGTAGATATATGCCTTCTGCATCTGCTTCTTCAATATTCATTCATCAGATCACCAGTAGTTCAGGCAACATTGACATGAGGAAGCACAATCATTCAAGCAAAGACACAACAAGGCATTGGAAGTCAGTAATAGGAATTTGCCTTTTTTTTCCCTTACAGCTTCCATGGGTCAGGTCCTATTAAATTCACCCTGAATGTAGGATATCTCTATGTCAGATCTCTGCAACTTGACTGTAACATAATATATTACAACAAACGTGTAATATGAAGCAATGTGTTAAATTAAGCATATCCATAAAATAAAACTTTTAGGGAACAATTAAAATACCTAAAAAAATTAGAAAATTATGGACATAAATGAAAATACTGTACAGTTTATACTATGAAATGACGCTCTTCAGCTACTAAATTGTCCAGAAAAACTTATTGGCTAGAACAATTAACACAAATCTTGCAATGTCTGATTCTGAAGCAAAGATCACTGCTGCTCAACAGCCAAGATATAAAGTTACTAATATTTCACAGTTCATGTTCCACTTATGAACAGGATGACAGATAAACAGATAATCAATGTCACAGTAAGACATATTGGCTGATACTTTTGTGACTTGTAGCAGAACAGAGCAGAGATGATCGGCCGCAGTTCTTCATATAGTGTTTCAGATTGAAAGCTATATAAATTATTTGGTGTGATAAGTAGTACTGCTACTCAAGCTGTTCACTCTAAAGTTTTTGATAGGTGTCATTGAAACAGCATGAGGTACAATATCATCTGTACTCATGGATGTTAATTGTTTTTAGAAGGAACTGTGACTCTCACTAGACGTGCTATCATGGGAAAGATATATATTGAAGTTCTGTAAACTGTTTTTTGTCTAGATTTATTATTTGAAATGTGTTTTATTTTTTTCAGTATCATGTATACATAATTATAATTGATAGATATGCCTTGGTGTATATATATATATATATATATATGTATATATATATATATATATATATATATATATATATATATATATATATATATATATATATATATATATCTTGTTCTAATTCATCAACAAAAAAGGGCCAATTAACACATGTGCATTATAGTGTATGTTTTATAACAAAATTCTTACATACCCCTCCAAAAAAATGTTTTTAAGTCAATGAAATGAAATGTACGCTAAACATGTTGACATTTAAGCAGTATGGTTTCTAATGCAAACATTTAAGTGTGATTATGCCCTATTGCTGATTAGAGATGTGCTGGTGATTTTAAGAAAGGATCATGCTAATTTAATTATGCTGCGAATTTGCTGTGCGTATTAGGAGGACCTGTGGGAATATAAAATAGCTTCTTTATACATTAAAAACTAAAATGTAGTCAGGAACTTTTTTAAAGCTACTGACAACTTTTTGAGTTAATTGCCATCAAAATTACCAAGGAGAAGGGGTTTGGGGTACAAATTACCCCCCCCCCCCCAAGTAGTACTCATTTAATTATTACATGATTGTTTCAAATTTTGTAAAATATTTTGGGGGGCATGTTCCTATGGGTACCCTTGACTCCCCTGCCTCCAGAACAACTTTGGTGGCAATACCATATTCGGGGCTCTGCAATTTATTTGAAAAGTTGGTGATTAGTAATATATTTTTCCAAAATGTTTGCATATTTGGGAAAATTGGCAACTTGTGGCCATTTTATTTTATTTTATTTTTTTTACGAGTTTTACATTTTTCATCAATAATACTATAGATTTTAGGCCAAATTTTTCAGGTTAGAAAGTATAAATAAATATCTGATGCCATATTAGATGACAACCCATTACATTTTTTTTTTTTAGCTAAGGTGTAAAGTAAGTTTAGTTCTTTTAATTTTTATTTTCCTTTACCTACATATAGTTGGTGATTTGTGGAGGGGAGTTAGTGTAAGTGGACCTTTCTTTTTAATAAATAATCCACTTTAATGTTACATACCAGTAATCCCATACTGAAATTTCAGCAACTTCTACCTTTTCTGTTAACAAAGTAATACAGACTGAAACACAAGGACATGATAATTTGAATGAGAACAAGGTAATGTAAAATTCAGTAACCAGACAGTCTCATCTAGAGGTCAGCAGGTACTTTAAAGGCCACATCTGCTTCCATTGACAATAGAAAAGCCTCCAGATACTGAAGTGTGATATATTTTTTTAGGCACTTTGGAACTTAGCACAAGCCATTAGTTTAATCCTAAAGGTCATGTTTTTTAATGTATTTATAAGCACGTAAGGGATGTACACTTTTTACATTTTTTTTACTTTTAAAGAATTACAAGTATATACAGTTTATTAAATCCATATATTTAGCAGCAATAACAGTTGGTATCATTATATATATATATATATATATATATATATATATATATATATTATATATATATATATATATATATATATATATATATATATATATATACATATATATATATTGGGTTAACACTTGGACAGTTAATTGTAGGCAAAGAAAAAGCTACCATTATAAAATTGAGGCTAGTGATTACTCATCTTCTCTGTGTTACAGATGGAGAGTAGTCCATAAGAAATCAAAGAAAATTACATCATTATGGAAATTATAGGGGTATTATGAAGTAAAAGTAGGGCAGAGTCATTTTTTATGACTAATTTTATTCAATATTAAACTTTATAAAACAAGTGAATAACATTTTAAATCCTTAACATATTTCTATCCACCTTGTCCTAGCCCTGGAGATTAACATGTACAAATAGCCATTCTCTCACTGTACATTGTGTCGATGGTTAATAAATAATGCAAGGCTTACAGTCACAATTGTATCATTAGCATTCCAAGTAAGAACATTCACTATATAGGCTCTAGTAATTGGGAACTGTGCAGGCCATACAAGTCGTCTTGTATCAGGCTTGAATCATGAATTTTATTTGTATTTCTTTTATTTCATTGAACTGATTAAAGAGTTGTAAAATGTTTTAGTATGTAAATGATCTAAAGCTTCAATATATGCAGAAAATTCAATAATAAAGGTATCTAGCCAACAATGTTTATACTTTCTACAAACATGCAAGTGATCACCGTCACCTCTAGCTCCACCAGACCACAACAACGTTTTTTGAATGTCATATTGTGACACAAAATCAACGAACACTAATATATTATATAACTAATATATTCAACTCTTTTTTTTTACCTACATAATCTCTTAACTCATACATCTCATAAACACCTACATAAACACATTTTTTCATGCAGAAAAAGTAATGGGATTGTTTTGATACTATTTTCTCAAGAGGTTCTGTGTAAACTCCAAGTCACTTGAGTTGACAGAAGCTTATAGGTAAATTAGGGCCACAGGCAAAGTAGCAGGTGTGGCCCTCCCCATCCCAATTATTGTATATGGCTACACTAACCTGGAGAATTAGATCATTCATCAAAACTCTATAAAGAATTGAAGATATATATATATATATATATATATATATATATATATATATATCCCACTTTAATGTTACAGAATTACAAATAAATAGAAAAAATGTTTTCATGGAATGTTTCTTTAATATCGCATATTTTATAGACCTTTATGTAACTATTGTACATATGAAGTATTTATCACCGAAGCTTTGGTTCAGTCATATCAAAGCATTGTTGTGTTCACAAATCCTCTTCAAATCTATATAGCCTAAACATAACAGGCCTATTGATCTCCCCTTAGCCCTGATTCCAGACATTAGAGCCCCATTTTATCTTCAATAGTAAGCAGAAAAAAAAATGATTCTTCTAACTACTGTAGTGTGGAATGACAGCCGAGCTCCTGTGTGTTGTAAGTGTGTACGCTTTGTTCCTGAGCCCTTTTCTGCCGTATGATTAAAGCATATTACTACTTCACAAAATCACTTCAAAGGCTATATTAGGTTCTGATAATCCAAAACCTATAAGAAGATTCTAGCCTTAGCTTTGCTTTTGTTTACATCAAACAAAGCAAACTTTATAAAAAACAAACGTCAGTACTAATTTCATTGCTTATGCCATGTCATACTTTATAATTGCTATACAAGCACAACTAATTTATATTGTAATTACTGTGCTGGTGACTAAGCAAACCTACCAGTAAACATTGCAGTAATGGGTTCACAATACCAGTACTGGCAATGGTTCAAAGCCTTTGTTTCCAGCTGTGATCTTAGACTAATTTTTTGGGATAATAAACATTTACAAAAGAAAGTTTACTGCAATAAATGGCTATGTGCCCAATTTTTTATCTATGTATTAGCCCATGTAGAAACTTTCTTTTGTATACAAAAAATGAAACCCTCTAAAAAACTGAAATTTAAACAAAGTTAGGTAAAGTTATGTTGTACTGATGCTACATTAAAGACCACTTTTGTGGTAGCCAACCATGCTGTGCTAGAATGCTGAGTGTAAAACAGATGTCTATTCCTGTGTAGTATCCTATCTGGTGTCAGATTTGGTCTTTAATCCTGTGCCTCCTGGCTACACTTTCTGCTTTCCCGATTACTTTTTCTCAGATATTTGTTGCTTTTCAATGTCTCCTCGCTGCTGTACCTTTAGCTTCTACCATGCTATGCTTTGTTTCTCCGAAGTACCCAGCTTACACCAGGTGCCTAAACACCTAGTATGAGGTACATTTTTAAACAATCTTCTTGTTGAATAGTGCATTATTTGCAAAAAAAGCCTACATAGCTCTCTTAGGAATGTATTGCATGAAGTGCTACTTGCATTATTTAGCCTGTTTTGCATGGACAAACATAACATTATTTGATTTGAATAAAACATTCTTTAGGCAGAAACATATGTACATGAAAAGTTTTAACTAAAGATGTGTGAACATACCTAAAACGTATTACCTAGAGATTGGTAAATATACTTATTATGGTTTAAAGGTATTAACCAGCAATAGGCAAATGTTTCTAGTGAAACTGACAATTCACAACAAACATTTGTGATCAGGCACCTCTTTATTGCAGAAGGGACCATATTCCCTTTGCAATAAAACAAATGTATTATTATTAAACAGGATTTATTTAGCGCCAACATATTACTCAGCGCTTTACATTAAATAGGGGTTGCAAATGACAGACGAATACAGTGACACAGTATTGCAAAAAACAAGGAACAGAGGAGGAGAGAAAAAATGTCTTGAGACTTAGCTCTGATGAGGTTATTGGCCACTTTAGTAAGGGCTGTTTCAGTGGAGTGGGCAGCTCGAAAACCAGACTGGAGAGGATCAAGGAGAGAGTTGGTGCTCAGGTAATCAGCGAGTCTTTTGTAGACAAGGCGCTCAAGAAGATTAGAAACATATGGGAGAAGAGAGATAGGATGGCAGCTAGAAGGTATGGAGGGGTCTAGTGATGGTTTCTTCAAGATAGGGAGAATTATGGAATGTTTGAAGGAGGAGGGGTAGATACTAGTAGAAAGGGAGAGGTTGAATAGTTGGGTTAGGGCAGGGGCCAGGTTGGAGGAATGGGCACGAAGTAGATAAGAGGGAATTGGGTCAAGCGGACAGGTAGTAGATGGAGATGATGAGAGAAGAGACTTCATCCACAGTACAGGGCTAAGGGAGGCCAGTGATGACATACTGGTGGAAGGGGTGGATATGGTTGCAGTGGCTCGATGTGCAAATACATCAAGTCTGATTTTGTCAATTTTATCTCTAAAGTAGGTGGCTATGTCTTGGGAAGAGAAGGATGTTGTGGGGGGAGCAGGTGTGAGGTTTAGGAGGGAGTCAATTATTGAGAAGAGTTTGCATGAGTTGGAAGCTTGAGAGGAAATGACAGCGGAGAAATAATTTTGCTTGGTGACAGTGAGTTCAGTGTTAAAGTTTTGTAGCTTGGCTTTGTAGTCCATTGAGTCAGCGCTGGGGCCAGATTTTCTCCACTTGCGCTCAGCTGCATGAACAGTCTTTTGTAGCTGTTTGGTATGATTGTTGTGCCAGGGACGGGGTAGCAGAAGGTGGCAGGGGCAACTATATCCAGAGAAAGAGCATGGTTGAGCGGAGTGGCAGCTTCATATGGGGGGGTGATTTTAGAGAAGGTAGGGGTTAGGGACATAAGGCAGTTTGAAAATAGATTGTGGTCAATGTTACGGATATCTCTCTGCCATTGACCAGGTCTGGGATGTGGCAAAGAGGGGCAATAGTTCGACAGGTTGAAGGTGATAAGGTTGTGATCAAAAAGGGGAAATGGCGAGTTGTCAAGGAGGGTGAGGTTGCAGAGTTTGGAAAATCCCAGTTCTAAAATGTGTCTGGGGATGTGTGTGTTGCCATTTATGTTCTGTGTGAGTCCAAATGAGGAGGTAATGGAGAGCAGTTTGGCTGAGGAGGGAAGGTTGGGCTCATCCATTGCAACATTAAAGTCCCCAAGGATTAGGGTGGGCAAGTCATGGGAAAGAATGTGTGGGAGCCAAGAGGCAAATGTATCCAAAAATTGTGATACTGGGCCGGGGGGGGGGGGGGATTTAGACAACAGCAACAATAAGGAGTAAGGGCTGAAAATATGGACGGAGTGGACTTCAAAGGAGCTGAAAATGGGAGAGAGGGGTAGGGTGGACTTTGTATGTACAGTTAGGTGAGAGAATGAGACCCACACCACCCCCTACTCTGTTGCCAGGTCTAGGGGTATGTGTAAAGTGCAGGAGAGAGCAGCAGCAGAGGCAGAGGCAGAAAAGGTAAGCCAAATTTCAGTGAGATCCAGGAAGTTCAGAGATTTAGAAAAGAGAAGGTTGTGTATGGAGGTTAATTTATTGCTAACAGATCTGGCATTCCATAGCCTGCCAGAGAAAGGGGGTAAGAACTTATGGGTAGGGTAAATGGGGTGGAGGTTAGGAGAAGGGTGTATCTTGCTGAAAGTCTATGGAACAGAGAGGCTGTGTGTGTGTGTGTGGAGGGGGGTGCAGGGTTGGGTGAGATGTCACCAGAAAGTAGCAGTAAATAAAAAAGGTGCAGCAGCACAGACTTAGAAAGCAGGAGAGTGAAGAGCAGAGAGATAATGAGTTATCAGACTGGGGAGGAGAGGGAATAGATGCAGAAAAGAGAGTGCAGGGTGAATACCCTGTTTCTCCGAATATAAGGCACTGTCTTATATTTTTTTTGGGGGAGGGATGTCTTATTTTTCCATGAAGAAGACTATAGTACACATTTATTGTTGAAAATCACTCATGATCACTCATGTGCCATTGATTGTCCCCTTCTGATCACTCATGTGCCATTCATATTCCCCTTCTGATCACTCATGTGCCATT